>NC_134852.1:201955287-202555287 GCF_049852395.1 Peromyscus maniculatus bairdii | reverse complement strand
ATGAATGTTTAGACTCAGTTTCATCATGGGTCTAAGTATGAGTTACTTCATTTGCAAAGGGGCTTTTCAGACCAACAACTGAGAACTTGCAGGAGTCAGTCCAAAGCTTCTGATGAGACTTGAGGAACTGCACTCTCTCTAAGTATCTTAAGAAGCCAAGATAATTGGTGTTGTGGTTTAAATGAAGGGTTTATATGGAGAAAACTGTTGATGGGAGTGATTTTCTTTCTTTTGAAGGATTCCCTAAATAAAAGTACTTGTATGTCCCCTGTGATTTCTGGAACAACAGAGAGAGTAGTATGTGCCTTGAAAATAATCACATCCTTAGAAAGGACAGAGCAAATACACAAATTTTTGTTTGACTAGCTAACAAACATTTGTGTGAGAGGTCATTTCTGAAAACTCCATGGCAAATGAGTCCTAGTCAACAAATCACTTCTTCTGGGCTAACAAAACATAACAGCAAACTGCCTCATTTGGGAGGCAGGACCTTTATGATCAATGAGGATTTTACAATGTTCACATAGATACTGATGATCCAAAAATGGCTTTCTTGGAATTTATTGCAATGAAAATCTAATGACCTTGTAATCTTTAAAAGAAGACAGAAAGAAAACCTCACAGAACTATGCTGTGATTTTGTTGTTGTTGGAGTACATCTAGGGTTTTCATTTGTACTAAGCTTTGACTTTCAGATCTACTATGAACTTTTATCAACACAGAGGTTTTAAAAAAGACACTCATAGAAAGTACAGTAAGGTAATACTTGATACATCACTATAACTCCACCATCCAAAATCCTCTCTCTCTCTCTCTCTCTCTCTCTCTCTCTCTCTCTCTCTCTCTCTCTCTCTCTCTCTCTCTGTCTCTCTCTCTCTCTCTCTGTCTCTCTCTCTCTCTCTCTCTCTCTCTCTCACACACACACACACACACACACACACACCTTTTTGTTACTCATCTTCCCACTATCCTACCCTCATTGGTCTCCTATATTGATGGAAATTTCATCTGATTTTATGCTGCATACATTCTGTTACTATCTCTTGTTCCCATTTGCTTCTTTTAAAATTAGTGAGACAGTTGATGAGCTTTAACTGTTTAGGAGGCCCCCTGGCAGTGGGACCAGGACCTGTCCTTGATGCATGAGCCGGTTTTTTGGAACCTAGGGCCTATGCTGAGACACTTTGCTCAGCCTTGGTCAGGGAAGAGGGGACTGGACTTGCCTCAACTGAATCTACCAGGCTGGGCTGACTCCCCAGGGAAGACCTTGCCTTAGAGGAGGTAGGAATGTGGGGTTGGGAGGAGGGAGGACAGGGGAATATGTGGCTGACATGTAAAATTAAATTAATTACAAAATAAAAATATTTACAAAAATAAATAAATAAAATCTAGAATCCAACCATCATAACAGGATTTCTGAACCCCTGTACCTAACCTAAACTGTCTGTCCAAACTTATTGCTGAGTCATATTCTGATGCTATTACCTCTCCACTGACTTCTGTACCTGCAATCTGTTTTTACATGAGAAATTTCTGTAGATGTATCCAACAGTCTTATTAAATAAGAAACACAGAAACAATGTAAAAGAGAAAGCCGAGAGATCAGAGCTCAGAGCTAAAATCTCACCCTTCCTCCTGCGGTGTCCCAGCTTCCCGAAAAAGAGCTATATCCTGTCTGTTCATCTTTTTATAGTATTTTGTTCTGCCTTCTCATTGGTTGTAAACCCAAACACGTGAATGCCTCGTCACTGTCTGAATGTACAGCCCCCTAGGTCTTAAAGGCATATGTCTCCAATGCTGGCTATATCCCTGAACACACAGAGATCTATGGGATTAAAGGCGTGTGCCACCACCACCACCACACTCTTGCTATGGCTCTAATAGCTCTGACCCCCGGGCAACTTTATTTATTGACATACAATCAAAATCACATTTCAGTACAATTAGATTACCACCACAAATTTCTTTTGCTAGTAGTTTGCAAGGCTGAGTTCTCTGTTGTGGAAGATTGTCTTCCTCTTGGAAAAAAATGGCCTACTGGGCTAAGAACTGCCCTTGCCTCATCAGCTGACAATACAAATACTATCCCTTATGAATGAGCAGGACACAAGGAAAAGTGACTATTGAACTCTGCCAAGACAGGGTAAGATAGTCTTTCAAACAATCTGCTTCTGAAAATGGTCTGATAGCTACTCTAGGCCTGAAGCCAATTTGAATGCACCAACAATACTAAGAAACTCTAGGTGACTGTCCAGGCTGCCAGCTGTCTTTGTCTACTCTTGCAAGATTCCTGAAAGTTGCTTGTATCCTTCTCCCATTTCTCAGGTGTTATTTTATTCCTTCTTAGGTCTTTGATGGGACTGAAGGCTAACAGTTATAATTACAATCTTCTTGTATCTTAGCTAAAACATATTAACTATTAGATCCAGGTTCTTCAGGATAAAACACCTTTTACAATGAGCTCTGTAATGTGCCATTTACCTATGCTCCAGACTCTCCTAGATTTTAGTATGTGTTTCTTGTTTGGTGTTGTTCTTGTTGGTTGTAATTTCATCTTGTCTAGGTCATTACCCCTAATTCCTCCTAGACAATATTTGATAATATTTCCTATTGTATATAGTTTTGCATTAGGTTTCTTATTTAGACAAAAGGGGGGAGATGTAGTGGGCAGCTGTTCCAGTTTTGACCTTGAAACATTGTCCCTAGTTTGCCAGCAAGTAACTGCCACACCTGCCTATGACCTGCATCTGGTGTGTGACCAAGAGAAGACCCCTTAAGACCTGAGATGCGTATGTGTTCACTCTCTTAGCTCCTCATGCTCCTGGAGGCTAGATTTGCAGACCACATCAGAGTTCCCCAGAGAACTATGCATTACTGTACCTCGTCTCTTCTGGATCCTATAATTGACCTCTTATTGGTTGTAAATTACCCCTGAAATAAACCTCTTTTAATTACCAGATAAACTATGTGGAATTGCCTCATTAATTGCTACTATAGTTCTCCGATCTCAAGTCTCAGTTCAAATATTTTCCCATCAGACACATCATATCTGACAATTGGTCTAGGGGATTTTCCTCTATTTCATACCACCCACATCCTTCCATATTATAGCATTTACTTCTTAGCAGTTATCATTACCAGACAATGCCTTTCTTTCTGTATATGTCTGTGACAGGGAAGACTATATAGCCCACAATCTTAAATCATGGTCTTCTTGTCTCTGTCTCTCCAGTAAAGGAGAGGCAGATATTGCAACAACTGTCTAGGCTACCATCTTAGTTGGTTCATTGTATATCTCTTCTCAATTGAATGAAAGATCCATGAGAGGAAATATGTGTCCATCTTGATGCTGTCTCTCTTTTCAAAGTTCATTACCTGACCCATTAGTGGCCATATTGAATATCAAGTGAATATTTCTCTTCTTTCAAGGCTATATTCTCCATCTCATTTCCCTTTCTTACCATTACCAACCTATAGGCCATGTTAACAAAAAACTCTTATCCAATTAAGATAATCATCTCATGGGCCAATTATATTTCCTTTGAAGCTAAGCTTCCTGTATTGGAAGTTTAAGCAAAAGGGAAAATTGTGAAGTAATCCATATCCTGTTCAGTGCTATTCATATTTAGTTCATTATTAACAGCTTTTAATTCTCTTCATCCTATAGGACTTATATATAAGCCCTTTCAATCTCCTCCTCCTCCCTCTCCTCCTCCTTTTCTCCTCCTTCTCCTTCTTCTTGTTTTTCTTGTTCTTGTTCTTCTTGTTCTTGTTCTTGTTGTTGTTGTTGTTGTTGTTGTTGTTCTTCTTCTTCTTCTTCTTCTTCTTCTTCTTCTTCTTCTTCTTCTTCTTCTTCTTCTTCTTCTTTGAGACTGGAACAGTCCTGGCTGTTCTGAAACTTGCTTTGTAGAGCAGGCTGACCTCGAACTCACAGAAAACCACCTGCCTCTGACTCCTGAGTGCTGGGAGCCCTTTAACTCTTAAGGGAAACTGTGATTATATTGGTCATTCTTCACTTATAATGAAATGCTTAAAGGTGGTTACATATAAAGAAAAGATGTTTGAAACAGCAACAGTAGCTAGTACCTGAACTTCTGGCACTCACAAGGTTGATATAGGAGTATCATCATGAGTTGAGTTCAACACAGATGACATAGTAAGTTCAAGGTAACCTGGATCTACATAGTGAGATTAAGTCTCAAAGCAAAAAAAAAAAAAAAGATACAAACAGAATTAAAATACATTTATTTAACCCATAATTTTGGGGACTGGAAGTCCAAGTACAGACAACCTCATGGTTGAAGCTCCGATGATTGCCTCATGGAGAATGTCATCCTGGTTTGATGACTTGTGAGAGACTGAGATCATGCTGCCAACCAGAAAGTTGGAGAGGCCAAGCTCAGGATTTTATAAATGACTGTTGCAAGAGAAATATTTAGGAACCATTACACCTTAATGTCTTCCTTGGAACCTCTAAGAGTTAAGGGTGTAATTATTTCTTTTTGTTCTAGAACTTTCAGGTATGTTGTTAAGTTGCTAGTATGAGATCTCTCCAGTTTTTTTTCATGTATGAACTTAGTCCTATGAACTTGCCTATTAGAACCAATTTCATTGTGTCCCATGAATTAGGGTATGCTCTGAACTCATTTTCATTGAATTCTGTAAAGCCTTAATATTTTTTTCTTTACCCATTTTTCATTCAATAGAATTTTGTTCAGTTTCCATAAGTGTGGCGGTTTTTAAGAAAATGGCCCCCAAAGAGAGTGACACCAATGGGATATGTGGCCCTTTTGGAATAGGTTTGATGTTGTTAGAGGAAGTGTGTCACTGTGGAGGTGGTCTTTGTGGTCTCATGTATGCTCAAGTCATCCCAGTGAGACAGTTTACTTCCTGTTGCCTGCAAGATGTAGAACTCTGCTACCTCTCCAGCACCATGTCTTCCTGCATACCAACATATGCCACCATGATGATAATGGATTAAACTCTGAACTGTAAGCAAGATACCACAATTAAATGTTTTTCTTTATAAGAATTGCTGTGATAATGGTGTCTCTTCACAGGAATAGAAACCCTGGGACAGAAGTTGGTACCAATAACTGATGTATTGCTGTGATAGGCCTCACCATGTTTTTGTTTGGAGAAATTTGGGCTTTGGTACTTTGGGTTTGGAAAGCTTTAAGTATTGCTTAATGGGTCATACTAGTTGGAACATGGAAGACAGTGGTACTGAGTGTGATGTGAACTGTGGGTGCCTGGTTCATGAGGTTTTCAGAGGAGAAGAATGTTAGTATGTGGCTTAGAGACCAATCTTGTGTTATTTTGGTAAAGAATATGGCTGTTTTTTTTGCCCTTGTCCAAAGAATCTGCCTTAGGCTAAAGTGAAGAAAGAGATTTGGATTAATTTCATTGGCAGAGGAAATCTCAAAACACCCTAGCACAGAATCTCTCATATGCTTATTAGTGATAATGCTAATGAAGATTTATAATGAAAAAGAGCAAGCTGAGCAGAGTAAATTACAAAATGTAAAATTTGAGTAGAAAAGGAACATCAGGAAGTAGAATGGAGCTAAGTCCTGTGTTCAAGGAGATAAATAGATTAAAATAGAACAAAGGAAGTGATGACCTCATGACATTATCTCACCCAGGTAAGTTCCCAATTTATAAAAAGAAATTAAAGAAAAGCTCAGATCCAAGTGTGGTGATACACACCTTTAATCTAATCCTAGCAATACAGAGGGAGAGGTTAGCAAGATCTCTGAGATTGAGGCCAGCCTAGTCTACAAAGCAAGTTTTAGGACAGCCAAGACTAGACAGTGAAGAGAAACAGAAAGCTGGTGAAGATGTAATTGAATAAAGGGGGCCAGGTTTCAGCCCCAGTGAGCAGCAGAAGTTGGCAGTTTTGGCCACATGGCTCTGGCTTTAGAGTCAAGGAGTGACTAAGGAAAGCCACTGAGGCCAGGCATGTGTCAGAGGTGTCCCTGTGAAACTGAAGCCTGGATTGCCTAGGGGATCCCAAGAAATTAAAGATGCCAGAGCTGTGAGATATCTGCCCAGGAGAGCTACTAACAGGGAGTGGAACCAGCCCAAGGGAAAGAAGTGTGCGGCAGAGCTGAAAGGAGTTGAAGATATGCAGAGTGTTTTGACATCAGACATGGAGATGCAGAGTTTGGAGTTTGCCCAAATAGTTTTTGGTTTTGCTTTGGTCCAGTGTTTCCCCAATGTGCTTCCTTCCCTATGTTTTGGAATGGTAATATATATCCTGTGCCATTATATATTGGAAGTATGTGATCTGCTTTTTAATTTTACAGATGATTACACTTAAGATATTGCATGAATTTCATAAAAGACTTTGAACTTTAGACTTTTAAATAAGTTTGAGACTGTTATAAACTATGGGAACTTTTGAAGTTGGACTGAATGCATTTTTTTTTTTGCATTATGATATGGCTACAAGCATTTTGGGATCAGGGAGTAGAATGTGATGTTTTGAAAGAAAATGGCCTGTGGTAATATATTGTTTATCCAAATATATTGTGCACTCTAATAAAGTTTATCTGAGAATCAGAGGGAAAAAAAGCCAGACACTATAGCAAACATAGAGGTCAGGCAATGGTAGTACACACCTTTAATCCTATCACTTGGGAGGCAGAGGAAGGTGGATCTCTGTGAGTTCAAGGCCACACTGGGAACAGAGCCAGGCGTGGTGGCACATATCTTAAATTCCAACACTAGTTAACCATAAAGGTCTGGAGGTCTTTACAGACAGAGGAAGGGATGTAGCTGGGCAGAGAGAGGAAATGAGATGGCTGAACATAAAGGCATATAGTTGTGGGTTTAGAGGAAATAGGTCTCTTGGGAAGCTGAAGAGTTAGTGAGGTGACTTTAGCTGTGCCTTTTCCTACTCCTCTGATCATTCAGATCATTCCTCTGATCATTTTAATCCCTGTATTTGGCTCTGGCTTTTTGTTGGTTTTTTTTATCATTATTAATAAGACCATTTAGCAATTCATGTTACAATGGCCTCCACAAGGAGTAGCACTACCAGGAAGTGTGGCCTTGTTGGAAGAGGTATGGTCTTGGTAAAGGAAGTATGTGACTGTGGAAGTGGGCTTTGAGGTCTTATATATGCTTAAGCCATGCCTAGTGAGACAGTTTACTTCCTGTTGCCTGAAGCATGTAGAACTCTCTGCTACCTCTCCAGCACCATGTACACCTGCACACCACCATTTCCCACACTGATGATAATGGACTGAACCTCTGAACTATAAGAAAAAAAACATAATTAAATGCTTTCCTTTATGAAAGTTACTATGGTCATGGTGTCTCTTCACAGCAATAGAAACCCTAAGACAAGTGAGTTTCTGTTGTTATTGACATCCATATAATGTAGTGGTCTTATATCATACAAGGAGTGATTTAAAGTTTCTTGTGTCTGTTGAGACTTGCTTTGTGTCAGTTTTGGAGAAAGTTCCATGAGGTGCAGAGAGGAATGTATATTCTTTTGTATTTGTGTGAAATGTTCTGTAAATATCTATTACATCCATTTGATTTATAACATGTTAGCTCCAATATTTTCTATTTAATTTTTGTCTGGATGACCTGCTCATAAGTGATAATGGGGTATCAAAGTCCCACACTGTTGTGTGAGGATCAAAATGTGATTTAACCTATAGCAGTGTTTCTTTTACAAATTTAGGTGTCCTTGTGTTTGGGGGCATAGATGTTAAGAAGTGAAATGCTATCTTGGTGGGTTTTTCCTTTGATGAGTATGTAATGTCTTTCCCTATGTCTTTTTATTAGCTTTGGTTTGAAGTCCATTTTGTTAGATATTAAAGTGGTTATACCAGCTTGCTTCTTATTTCCATTTGCTTGGAATATATTTTTCTAACCCTTTACTCTGAGGTAATTTCTATCCTTGATGTTGAGGTATGTTTCTTGGATTCAGCAGTAGGATGGATCCTGTTTTGCTTCCATTCTGTTATTCTGTGCCTTTTTATCAGGGAATTGAGCCCATTGATACTGAGCATTTTCAATGACCAATAATTGTTGATTTCTATTATTGTGGTAGTAATGGGTGGCAGTGGTGTGGGTATGTATGTGTGTAGAAACACAAACACACACACACACACACACACACACACAGAGAGAGAGAGAGAGAGAGAGAGAGAGAGAGATTCTTTTGATATTGCTGATACCAGATTATTTCTTTTCTTTGTTTTCATGGGCATAGTTAATTTTCTTAAGTTGAAGTTTTCCTTCTAGTACCTTCTGTAGGGCTAGGTTTGTGGACATATATTGTTTAAATTCGGGTTTATTGTAGAATACCTTATTTTCTCTATCTATGATGATTGAAAGTTTTGCTGGGTATAGAAATCTGGGCTGGCATCTGTGATCTCTTAGCATGTATAGCACATCTTTCCAGGTCCTTCTGGCTTTTAGTGTCTCCACTGAGAAGGCAGGTGTAATTGTATTAGATATACATTTATATCTTACTTGGTCTTTTTCCCTTGCAGCTTTCCATATTCTTTCTTTGTTTTGTATATTTAATGTTCTGATGATTATGTGGCAGGGAGACTTTCTTTTCTGGTTCAATGTGTTTGGTGTTCTGAATACCTTTTGTATCTTTATAGGCATCTCCTTCTTTAGGTTAGAAAAATTTTCTTCTATGATTTTGTTGAAAATATTTTCTGGGCCTTTGAACTTAGATTCTTCTCCTATTTCTTCTTATTCTTAGACTTGGTCTTTTCACAGTGTCCCAGATTTCCTGCATGTTTCTTGTCAGAAGGTCTTGAGATTTAACTTTTTTTTAACCATCCATTTCTTCTATTGTGTCTTCAGTGCCTGAGATTCTCTTTTTCAACTCATGTATTCTGTTGGTGAAGATTGCCTCTACAGTACCTATTAGAATTCCTAAATATTTTATTTACAGAATTCCGTCATTTGTTTTTTTCTTTATTGATTCTATTTCCATTTTTCAGGAATAGTTTTATTAATTTCTTTCCATTGTTTGAGGTTTCCTGGATTTCTTTTTTTTTTTTTTTTTTTTTTTTTTTTTGGTTTTTCGAGACAGGGTTTCTCTGTGTAGCTTTGCGCCTTTCCTGGAGCTCACTTGGTAGCCCAGGCTGGCCTCGAACTCACAGAGATCCGCCTGGCTCTGCCTCCCGAGTGCTGTGATTAAAGGCGTGCGCCACCACCGCCCGGCCCTGGATTTCTTTAAAGTACTTTTTTCATTTACTCTTTAAGGACCTCTATCTTTCTTTCAGGCCAGGAGTGAATAGATCTGGCTGTCTAGTCTCCGAACACCCTGAGAGAGAGAGAGAGAGAGAGAGCACACTCAACCTCTCCTCTCTTAAGGGGTCACATACTCAGACAGGAAGCCACACCTCAGGGTTTGTACTCTCAAACCCATTGGCAGAATGAATTGCCACAGCATCTCCCCTTTTTTGTTTAAATAAGAAGGCTCTAAACCTAATAAAAAACTATATACAATAGAAACAATTATCAAGTATCATCCAGGAAAAAGAAAGGGTGATAACATAAACAAAAATGGAAATACAACCAAAAGAATGACATCAAGCAAGAAACACATACTAAATGCCCAGACCATAGGTAAATGGCAAATTACAGAGATTACTCCAATAGAAGACTTATCCTCAAGAATCTAACTCTAGCTAAGATATGAGAGGATTGTAACTGTATCCATCTAGTCTCCAACCCATCAAAGACCTGAGAAGGAAAGTAATATTACCTAGTGAACAGAAAGTGTAAGCAAGCAACTACTGAAATGTGCAAGAACTGACAGAGACACCTGGTTGCCTAGACAGTCACCCAATGTTTCTCTACAATGTTGGGGCATCTACTTTTGGTTGCAGGCCTAGAATATCTGATAGATCATTTTCAGAGGCAGGAAAATTTGAAAAACCATCTTACCCTGTCTTGGCAAGGTGCATCAGTTGCTTTTCCCTTGTCCTGCTCATCTGGATCGGACAATGTGCTTACTGTCAGCAGTCAAGGCAAAAGCAGTTATTTGTCCAATAGGCCACTTATACCAAGAAGAAAACAAATTCCATTAGGAGTGTCTTCAAGGCCCAACAGCCTCTCGGGATTAGAACAGTACTGCCAGGGGCAATTGTGTGTTATGTCAACAGAATTATAAGTTATTAAAACATTTAAATGCCATATTCTATAGGTCTATGAAGTATTTGAAGAGTATCTATCCATCTGACATATATCTCTGTATATCTAGAAAACCTAACTAACATGATTGTAAATATGACAAGTATGGGTGACTATTGACCTGTAATTCTTATGAATCTAAATAGCTTAAAGACTATGGCTTCACATTATAAAAACGAATAATCTGTAAACAGATGTACAATATAAGCACAATGATCTTGAATTTGTGACAATATGCAAAAATATCTAAATCAGAGGTAGAAATATATAGTGCAATATGACAATATCCTTAATTTATATCATTATACAAAATATCCTAAACAGAAGTAGAATATGCATACAATATGACAAATATAATTTTACATTTGTATCAATACACAAAAATATTTTAAACAGGAGTAGAAATACATGTAGAATATGACAAGTATATTTTCATATTTGTATCAATATGTAAATTATCTTGAACAGAAGGAGAAAAATAATTTTAAATTTCTATCAATATACATGCATCCATACCAATGGAAATTATCTAAAGCTGATAGTTAATAAATTAGTTTATAAATAGATACAATAGTCTGCCTTATTATCCTATCCCATCTATCCCCTTTTTTCTTTTCCAAAGGAGATTGCTGAGTATAAACTTTATTGTGCCACCTGCAACCCTATTACAACTTATAACCAACCCTTAAGAGGTGATAATTATTCATAACCCTGAGAAAACAAAACCTGTTGGGAGAGGGGGTGCCATTTTTTTTTCTTTTAAAATTGGTTCCTGCTACTTAGGGGGCAATGGTATCTCTGTGGGATCCTGTAAAAAACTAACACAATAGTTAAGTCTCATGAGGACTAGCTTTAGCCAGTTTCAGAGTAATGGATGAGGTTTATCTGAAGTTCTGGTGAGAGGTGTAAGATGGTGGACCATCTCAGACAGCCACCTGGGAACTGTCCTGAACAGTTTGCAATCCAAAGCCAATTTTTGTGTGGTATTTATTAGTTCAATTGCATTATTATGAACCATGTACGATTGTTGTGGTGGTGCCCCATCTTCCTGCTGGAGGTTCCAGAAATTGCTGTTAGGAAAACTTATTGTTCACTGTGGAAAATTTAAACATTATTAATATCAAAATGGAGAGTTTAAATTTTAGGGTAGCACTATATTTTAAAAAAGGTTTTAAAGAGTCAAAAATAAGTATGGGGAGAAATAGAATTTTGACAACAATATTCCCTAGATTTTTGGTTTTCTTCTGTTCACACCAAGTGCTTCTTCTGATATGAAATAGAAACTCTTAATTTTTTCTTTTAACAACATGCTTGGAATTTAGAGAAGGAGAGAGCCATGCGCCAACTCCCAAGCCAGCTTTGATTATAATTGAGTCAGGATGTAGATGTAATTTTAAACAGTCTTATTAAATAAGAAACACAGAGCCAAATAAAGAGTTAAAAGCCCAAGAGGTCAGAGCACCAGTGAATAGCCTTTAGCTTACCAGCCCCTTCCATCCTTCCCCTGAGAAAGAGACCTACTTCCTGTGTGTCTGTATTGTTATTGACTTTCTGTTCTGCCTTCTCATTGGTTCTAAACCCAACTACATGACTCTTTCATCACTGCCTGTCTATACAGACCTCCAGGTCACTATGGTTGGTACTTGGATTAAAGGCATGTGTCTCCATGCTGGCTGTGTCCTTAAACACACAGACTTTGCCTGCCATGTGATTGGATTAAGGGTGTGTGCTACCACTGCCAGACTTCTGCTAAATGGATTGCTGTTAGCTCTGACACCTAGGCAACTTTATTTATTAACATACAAATAAAATCACATTTCAGCACAAATAAAAATAAAATATCACAATATTTCCCCCTTTCTATAAAAATAAAAAATATAAAAAGAAAAAAGGAAAAAAGTTATAACTAATATAAGAAAAACTATATACAATAAGTGTAATACTATATACAATATATACAAGCAATAAATACTTAATTATTTAATCCATTTACATTTGACAAACTCAGAGAAAATAATTCCATTATCTATCCTATTTTGGTAAGTCCAAAATGTACCTGATTCACTTTCTATCCTAACTTATAGTTACTAACAGTACTATTTTATGTTTTGAAAATTTATACACTTACACCTCTTTGGTGAGTTTCTTTTCTGAAATTCTTAACAAGAAAAACTATAACTATAACTATCTAATCTTTAACTATGACTATAACTATCTAATCTTCAACTCCCTCAGAGACCTAATAAGCAAATAATATTACCTAAAAAATTAAAAACAGGAAGTGCATGCAAGCATCTTCCAAAAAAAAAAAAATGTGAGTTGACAGAAACAGCGAGCTGCCTGGACAGTCATCTGAGATTTCTCTGCAACGTTGGGGCATCATCTTCAGCTTATAGGCTTAGCATATCTGATAGACTCATTTGTGAAGTAGAATGTACTCAAGGCCAACAGTTCGACCTCATATTTGGTGAGAGTAGTCCATGAACCAAAAACACCTGAATTCCACTAGTGTCCTGTCATTATTCAGGATTTTAAACTCTGGAAATTGTTTATGTTTTTTTTTTTTTTAATTCAGATGTCTATTCTTCTTGACTTGTGTGTGTAGCTTTTTCTGGGCATCCCATTCTTCTCTGCATCACTCTATTAAATGCCAGTCTACCATTGAGAAGTTAGACTGTGTCAGCTTAGTTACTCTCTCAAGAATAACTGTTTTAGCTGCTGTTCCACTGCACATCAGAAGACATCGGTCCACTGCCTGTTCAGCTGCCTTTGAAGAAAAGGGGCTCTGTACCTTTTCCAGATTGCAAAGGCCACTTCAGGGATGGTGTCACATGTCCTAGGCTCAGAGGATGCCTGTTGCTAAAGCCACAACCACACTTGTCTTGGAAAGAATCGATAGTCCTTTGTTTCATGTCCTGTTAATTTTGTCCTGTTTGTCAGCAGTCAATTCGAGGACACTTTGTTGTCCAGTGACTAACTTTTGCCACAATGAAAGTTAACTCCATATGCAGTTTCTTCAACGCCCATATTTTCTCTGAAGTAGATTGGTACTGCCAGGAGCTGACATGTCTCATAGTCATTAAAAATTTCTAAGTTATTAAAATATTTTATATGTCATATTCTGTAGATCTCCAAAGGGTTTGAAGATAACCTGTCTATCTAAAATATATCTGATCAATCTTGAAATCATACCTAAAATGACTATCAGTTCGAGTGTAATGTCTAAATACTAACTTTCATTTCTTTATATCCTAATAGTTGGTAATAATAACATTCAAGGATTAGCAAATTGCATTACATTGTTAAATGAACGGTATAAGTACAATATCTTGATTAAGATTAGAAATATATGTATAGCATTTTCTAACAATATCAGTCTCATATATAATTTGTATATAATACACAAAATTCAATCCAATGTAAAGTATTTAAAACTAGTAATTGTCTTTTAAAAGTGAATTCAATAATTTGTCTTTTTATCTATATCGTATCTATATCTTCTCTTTATTTTTCTGAGTAGATTCAATAATCTATCCTCTATTCTATCATTTCTATATATCATTTTAAAAATTTATTATTTACTGATTTATTTTATTATTTTTTAAACAATAAACTAAAATCTAATCTCTTTTGCTTAGCCCTTTTCCTAACACTTAACAACTTGTAACCAACCCTCCTAAACAAAAAAATTATCCCATACCCAAAACCCATTAAAAGTCCAAAATTTCACATTCCCCACACCACCTCTTTGGGAATGTGGGCATTGTGTTCTTAAAATTGCTTCCTGCTGGATATGGCCAAAGGTATCTTTATTCTGAAAAGAAAAATTTTGGGTTAATTGTCAAATTCTAGGAAAGATAGCTATATCCTTTGTTGTTCAGACTGTGCATAATGCCAAAGTTTGGGGCTTATTTCAAGTCCTTATTCAAGTAGTCTGTGAAACTGGATCATCTCAGCTAGCCATCTCAAAATTGCTCTGAGCAGTTTGTAGTCCAAAGCTGATCTGTAGATGATGTTTGTCAGCTTAGTGGTATTATTATTGTCTATGTGGAATTGTTATTGTTGTGGGGGC
Source organism: Peromyscus maniculatus bairdii (assembly GCF_049852395.1). Classification (NCBI taxonomy): domain Eukaryota; kingdom Metazoa; phylum Chordata; class Mammalia; order Rodentia; family Cricetidae; genus Peromyscus; species Peromyscus maniculatus. The sequence continues at coordinate 202,541,039 of NC_134852.1, read as the reverse complement.
CCATCTTCTTCCTGGAAACTTCAAATTTGATGTTAGGCCTGGTGTTGCCGGAGGGCTTCTCTCCAGGTTCCACCAAGCCCCGCAGTCCCACAATCAATGTATAAAATAATCACTCAGACACTTATATTACTTATAAACTGTATGTTCGTGGCAAACTTCTTGTTAACTGTTCTTATATCCTAAATTAACCCATTTTTATAAAACTATACCTTGCCACGTGGCTGGTGGCTTACCAGAGTCTTTACATGCTGCTTGTCCTGGCAGTGGCTGCAGCGTCTCTCCCTTCTTTTTCCTGTTTCCCCAAATTTCCTCTCTCCTTGTCCAGCCTATACTTCCTGTCTGGTCACTGGCCATCAGTGTTTTATTTATATAGAGCGATATCCACAGCAGCCTGGCCATGATTTCCTGCAGAAAACTGATAAAGACTCAAACACAAAGACATGTATAGGCAGCTAATTGAAGCCTTTTTTCTAGAATTAGTTAGTACTCTATATGACCATTCATATCTTAAAAAGTTTAATATATATATATATATATATATATATATATATATATATCTTGTAAATTTTGATATAAAATTCACAATTTAAGAAAAGTTTAAAGAATCAAAATAGAATCAAAGAATTGAGATTATTAGTAATAATAGAATAGTTCCTAAAATTTTGTTTGTTTTTGTTTTTTGTTTTTTCTTCTGTCCCATATCAGAAGAAGGGTCTTTCTTCTGGCATGATACAGGGAGTTTGCATTTTTCTTTTAACAATATGCTTGGGTTTAAAAAAGGAGAGAGCCATTCTCCAACTCCAAACTAGCTTTAAATTTTTAATTGAACTGGGACTACAAGAAGACCAATAGTGTTAAATATCTTTAGAGAAGAACAGAAACAAACATTTAGGAAGACTTATAAAATTTTATATATGATATACCAATAGGCCATTTTACTCTTTTTCTTGGGACATTTTTTTAGATGATTTGTCCTTTTTTTTCAGTTGTCTCTTTTGTCCAGTGTTCTTTAGATTCCTTAGCCTTCATTCTCCTAAAAGACAAAAACAAAAACCTTTCCTCAATTCAGGACTACAACTTTTCTTAGTAGTAAAGAGATATTGATGTTTGTGTAGTGAGATTTTACCCTGTAGAGAATATTGGTACCATTAGGTCAGAGTTTTCTTTGCTTGATAATTTTTATGGGAGTTTTTCCTTCTTTAGATGTCTAGATGCACAATGTCTTTCAATTTCTTCAAGATGGGTATCTTTATTTTCCTGTAAAGACAAAAACAGGACCCTGTCCTGACCCTTGTTTGGTGAGTTTTCCTTGTAACTTGTAGACTTGCCTCATTGGTGAATAAGCTATCATTTCTCCTTATCAAGAGATTTCTCCTGTTCGAATTGAACCTTTATTAATTTTTATGATATCCATAGCTTTTCTTGTCCTGTAGAAACAAAGGCAAAATCCTTTCCCTAATATAACATATATCCCGGATTACATTCTGATGTCAACAGATTTTAACATACACAGGCTGATTTAATTCAATAATTTTTTTTATTGTCCAATGTCTCTCCGAAGCTATTGTTCTTTTTTCATTAGCATTAAGAAAATTCAAGGTTAATAAAGCATTGTGCAATCTATCTTTGGAGGTTTTAGTTCCCCCTTTCTGTTTATTAAGCATTTCTTTTAAAGTATGATTAGATCTTTCTAATACTGCTTGTCCTGTAGGATAGTGTGGTATACCTGCAATATGCTTTATATTATAAAATGCAAAAAAAAAAAAAAAAAAAAAAAAACCAAAACAGAAAGCCATGCCCTAGGGTTTTTACCTTCCAGCCCACTGGAAGAAAGAATTCCCACAACAGTCTTCAGTTAGCTTACTTGTTTTCCTGGCCTGCTCAGCTGGTGTGTTCTCAGTGAATGCCTGCTAGTGTTAGAGGCTGGTATCATGGACGCCTTGAGGGAAGGAAGTTTGGAGGAGAAAATCTTTGTGATCTTTTGGGGATGGGGTGAGAAAGAGGAAAGGAAGACCACAGTAGGTGTTCTGCTACAGTATTGGGAATGGGGCTTGGGAGATTAGAATTGGAGGGGCAGAAGGAGAGATGAATAACTATCACACTATCTGCTTCCCTGGCAAGGGTGGCCTTTGGGTTAGCAGGGTTACCTGATGGAGCTGGGGGCTGGGATAAAGCAACAGAGAGGGAGAGGGGAATAGTAGGGGAAGATCTGCGGGAACAATAGAAAGGGGAGGATGCTGGGAAGGCTGCAGCAGGTGCTCTGCTGTAGAGCTGGACATGAAATTGAGGGATTAGTTCTGGAGGAGCTGACTGAGAGATGAAGATGTGCAGTCCACCTACTTGGTTCCCTGGTAGGTGTTGCTTGTGGGTTAGCACGAGATGCCTGATCAAGTTGAGCACTGGGATAGAGCAGCAAGTTGGGCACAGGAAGTTAGGAGAGGAAAGTTTCTGGGATATACAGGAGATGTAAGGGTGCAGAAGGAGGGATCAGATTTGGGGAATGGATTTGGAGGATAGGAGGGAGTTGAGAAAGTCTTCGTTATAACTATTTCCCTGGCAATTTTAATTCTATAGCAGTGTTCTTATATGGGATAGGATATTATAGCAAGGTTTCAATTAAAAGAATTCCACTCCTTTGGAGAAGTGGGAGGAAAGAAATTTTGGAATACAGGGATTACAAATCTAGTAGAGGGAGAATTGTCCAATGATACTCCAGTTCAGTTTTGGATGGTATAAGACACTGAGCCTCACATCCACTGTATACTGTCTCTATTGATAAGACAGAGACACAACGTGCTTAACGACAAACAGAATTTCTAATCACTACTTTCTTTGTATTAAGATGCATGAGTCTATTATCAAACTCTTTATCTCCGTCTGTTCTTGCAAACTGTTCAGACTCAAGCCTACTGATTAATGTCACATGAGGTTACTTGTCACCTTTTATTGTAATTTTTTACACAGGAAATACAATCCAGCTTTCATGAAGGAATCTTGAACTTCATCTCTTTCTTTACTTCATTATGCTGAGTCCAAGCTCAGCTCCACTATCAGTTGTAGGGAGGATGAGCCAAATCCAATGAAGTGGAGATTGGTTACAGAGAACTATCAGCCAGACAGACAAAACACAGTTTCTCCACTAATACTCTGCCAACTGCTTCTTTCCCCTACTTTATTAAAATGGATCAACAACTTAGAATGCTGCAGTTTTTTCCCATCAATACCTAATACATAAATTCAGTACTTAGCAGAAGATTGTATTAAGATATATTACATAGTTAGCATTGAGTATGTAGTTCTTCATCTCTCCCACAACTATGTATAAGAGGAACAGGCTACTTGAGTCCAAAGAATTCTCAGCACACAGATGGCTTGTCAGTTCATTGAACTATCCTAATAAACATCAGTCAGTGTAAGTATAAATGCATCCCTTTATCTATTCCATTTGGCTAATTCCCATTGCCTAAGGATATAGAACCTTGTCGCTATTTGACTTTAAACTTGATTTGATTAAACAGAGACATTCTCTCTCTCTCTCTCTCTCTTTCTCTCTCTCTCTCTCTCTGTTTATTCTGAGTGTGTGTGTGTGTGTGTGTGTGTGTGTGTGTTTGTGTGTGTGTGTGTCTCATAATAAAGACTGAAAGCAAACAGGAGCATCCTTCAGCTTTAGCAGGAGAAATAACAACAATGACATCTGACCAATGCAGGGGAGTTGGCAAGGTGATGTGTAATTGTGAAAATAAATGAAAAGAAAATAATATTTTTAAAATTGTAACTGCATGGGAAGTGAAATATCTTACCTGCTTATCCTGACAGGGATTTTTGCTGAGAGGGGCATATTCTTTTTGTTCTCCCACCCTTAAGAATTTGTTCTTTGGGAATGGGGAGGTGTTAGTCTCTTTTCTCCTATTAAATGGAACATTACTGCAGTACTGCAGCAACACTAAAACCTAATAATAGAATGTTTTCTATTTGTAAATATGCTTTCCTTTCTGGCAGACTTACAGAAACAAACCAGCATTGATGTTTGGTCTGGCATTTACTTCTACTTATACAATTTTTTTTCAAGCCAGTGCCTGGTAACATCCAGTATCACTTATGAAAATAGATGACAAGAATGTTAAAGGATTTGCATCTTCTGTGTTTATAAAAAAGGAAAATGCTAATAAAGAAAAATTCTAATATGTATACTACCATATGCAATGGCTTGCTCATTTAAATGCATAGAATGCAGGCTGAAGCTGGCAGCTGAATTATCTGTTGTTTTCATGATCATTTATTTTCCCCACAAATAACAGTGTTATTATTCATTTTAAAATTCTTAATAAGAAGAATGAAAGCTCAGCATCCCCTCATTTCTATAATCCCTCTCAGTATGTTCTCAGTGTTATTTGACATATTCTCCCCAGGGGATGAGAATAGATTTCAAACCACCTTGGCATTTTGTATCTCACCTAAGACTACTAAAAACTTACAGAGAGGGATATGTAATAGTTTGTGTTACGGTAGTTAGAAAATAAATAAAAAGAATTAGGCCTTTTATAGTGTATCTACTTTTAGAATATTTTTAAAACAATCCTTAATTTCACAGTTAGACTGTATTTTCCTCCTCATGTGTTTCATGGTTTTAAAATAAGTGAATATAGTATTTTCTTAATATAATGAGATATTTATTCTTATTACTAACAAGTCTTCAAATTTCTCATTTGCTGTTTATCTTGATAGTTCTCCCTTTCCTTTCTTGTTAAAAGCAGTAGTCTCCCGATGCTGTTTCTAAAATGCAGCAGCAAGCTGGACCTCTTGATTCTTGAATTGTAATTTAGCTCCTAAAGAGTTTGTGTTTATTTTTGTTGTGTCTATCTTTGTGATTTCGAGGATATATAATGTTTGTTTGAGCTATTTTTGTGTAATACTTTTCTGAGCATGTAAAAGCCCAATGGGAAAGAAATAGCACATTAAAAACAATGGTTGGCCATGAGTTTAAGCAAGTGACGACTTACAAATTGAGGTAATCCACCAGAAGACAGTAAAGCACCTGAGCTGTTTATAGTAGGCCTTACTATCTCTGAGATATTAGGGGAAAATATGGGAGAGGGTGACTGTGGTGGTTTGAAAGAAAATGGCCCCCAAAAGCAGTGGCACTATTAGGAGGTGTGGCTTTGTTGGAATGGGTATGGTCTTTTTGGAAGAAGTGTGTCACTGTGGAAGTGGGCTTTGAGGTTTCATATGTGCTCAAACCAATCCTAGTGTCTTACATCACTTCCTCTTGCTTGCAAGCCAAGATGTAAGACACTTGACTACTTCTCCAGCATCATATCTGCCTGCACACCACCATGTCACACCGTGATGATAATGGACTAAACCTCTGAAAATGTAAGCAACCCCAATTAAATGTTTTTCCTTTATAAGAGTTGCCATGGTCATGGTGTCTCCTCACAGTATTAGAAACCCTAACTAAGATAATAACTAAACTTGGCCAATGTGTACATCTGGAAGATTGACACTTGATACCAACTTGGCTTTGGGTAAATGATTGCAACATCACCTATTTGTAGCCTAATAGAGAGTTTATAAGGGAGAACCTCAAGTTTATCTTTTATATCTACCTACTTCAAAAATCTTCCATCTAACAAACAGAGGATGTTTAGTCTTGAAGATGCACAAAATTCCTTGCAGGCACCATGGAGGAAAAAGAGTAGAAGATTAACCTGAGACTGACCACCCTTTTCAGATAATAGTAACTGGTCTAATTCTCATAATGACCACATCATATAGGCCTATTATCATGTGTTACAGGTGAGGATACTGTTTCAGACATCTTGCCTATGGATAATACATCTTAAGATTAGCATAGCCTAGATTTACAAGCAAATACTCTACTTACAAACTGTGCTCCAAATATCAAAAGATCATTTACTTTTATTGTGTTATAATCAAACATCAGACAAACAACTGAAGGAGAAGTGTATTTTGGCTCATGTTTTGATACAATATGGTCCATCGTGAAAGAGAAGGAATAACAGCTGGTGCCTCGGTGGTAATAAAAGCATTTGGCAGCTGCTTGCTCTTATCTCTGGTGACCAAAAAGCAGAGAGAACACGGGAAGTGAAACTAGGCTATAAGTCTCACAGCTGGCTCCTAGGGATTCATCTCTTCCAGCTTGACCTCACCTCCCAAAGGTTCCATAACCTTCCAAATGTTGCTATCTATTGGGGACCAACAGTTCAATACCATAAGCCTGTGAGAGACATTTCATCCTCAGAACATGACACCATGATTCAAGAAAGCCAACTAGCTACCTAAAGGCTTGATGGTATGTTTCTTTGCCTTGTTTCTTCCTTTATTACTTACATTTTCAACCTTCCCAGATATGATGATATATAAATTTAAATTATTACTGTTTTAAAATGTTATAAATTTCATAGGTGTCCAATACTGTATTGAGGTTTTTCTAATTTTTAGGAATAAATTTCTGTGTCTTCTATCTTGATGAATAAAAAACTGCTATCACTAATGCCCTATGATCCATTCAAAATGTGCCCTGCTATTTTGGTTCTTGTTATTTTTCACCTGGATTAAAGGCAAGAGGCTAGTGATAATATGTTTCTCAATCAACTATTCAGAATTCACCAAATTATCTAAATAAAATATTGACACTTGCTTCTATTTTCATTAATATAAAGACTATTTCTATTTTCCTATTATAAATCTTTAAAAAATGTCCTGTAATTTTTCATTTTTTTTCCATTTATAACAGAACAGTTTATTTCTGCTTCATATTACCTATTTGACTCAAAATACTGTAAAAAAAAAAAAAGGAAGCCCATGTGGTGGTATTGTGTTCCCCAAAATATTGTGTACTCTAATAAATTTATCTGGGGTCAGAGAACAGACAGCCACTAGATACAAAGGCTAGGAAATGATGGCACTCACACCTTTAATCCTAGCATTCCAAAGATAGAAATCCCTCTGGATCTCTGTGAGTTCAAGGCCACATTGGAAACAGCCAGGCATGGTGACTCACGCCTTTAATCCCAGGAAGCAAGGCTTTAATCCTAGGGAGTGATGGTAGAAAGCATAAATGTATATAAGGCGTGAGGACCAGAAACTAGAGGCATTTTGGCTGGTTAAGCATTCAGGCTTTTGAGCAGTAATTCAGCTGAGACCCATTCCGGATGAGGACTCAGAGGCCTACAGTCTGAGGAAACAGGACCAGCTGAGGAACTGGTGAGAACTTTTAGGATTCCTGCTACAAGCCCATGTATTTTTTTATGTGTCGATAAATTTCATAATTTCTAATTTTTGTTTTGTTTTGTTTGAGACAGAGTTTCTCTGTGTAGTTTTGGTCCCTGTCCTGGATATTGCTCTGTAAACCAGGCTGCCTGGTACTCACAGAGATCCAACTGGCTCTGCCTCCCAAGTGCTGGGATTAAAGGCGTGTGCCACCACTATCCAGCTATAATTCCTAATTTTGAAGAAAAACAAGCAGACTAAACATTAAAGGTAATGATTAGTCTAGCTATCCTTAATTTTGCTGTGCCTTCATTAATTCAATTGAGACAAAGAGCATAGGTCTTGTTAACCTAAATTACAAATCACATTAATGGAATTAAGTGGCTTGCATTTAAAAGTCTTCAGATCTTACTTTGGTAAGGACCTATACATTACACACACTTATTGTAGATTCAAGCCCAACTATTTATATAGTCTAGAGAGGATCTAACATGAAACTGAAAGGCTATGGTTCATTTATCCAACAACATCTAAATTTTGATCATTTCCTTTTCAGTATAATTGCTTTTTCTGAAACTGTTTGATTCAACATCTTATTTATTTTATATTTATTCATTTATTTTATTATTTGGCATGTATATATGTACATCACATATGTACAGTGTCTACAGAGACCAAAAGAGGACATCAGATCCCTTGTAATTGAAATTGCAGAGTCGGAGCTATCATGTGGATGCCAGAAACTAAACTCAAGTCTTCTGCAAGAACATCAAGTGCTCCTAACCACTGAACCAGCTCTCTAGCCTTGTAAGAGCTAATTTCTCCACCATGGTAGAAATTTTAGAATTGTCTGTTAGTCACTGTTCTATTACTGAGAAGACACACCATGACAAAGGCAACTTATATACATAAAAAGCATTTAATTGAGGGTTTGACTACATTTTCAGAGGAAGAGTCAATGACTATCATGGTGAGTGATATGACAGCAGGCAGGCAGGCAGGAATGTAGTTAGCAGGCACCAGGAGCTGAAGCAGTAGGTGAAAGCTTACATCTAATCTACAATCAGAAGGCCAGGAGAAAGAGATGTAACCTGGTAGTGATTTTGAAATCTCAAAGCCCACCTACAGTGATTTCCTCCAACAAGACTACACCTCCTAATCCTTCCCAAACAGTTCCACCATCTGGAAAAAACATTCAAATATATGAGCTCTGGAGGCCATATCATTCAAAAAACCACATCTGATCAAAACATAGTAATGTTACACAGAAAAGCATGAGAAAAGTAAATGGGGGAAAGAATTATATAGTAAATATATGATACACTAGATATTTTCAGGTGATATTAGTGGGTAACTTCCATTGAACAATTAGTATATGAGTTGAAAATGCATATTATGTTAATCAATAAGCACAGAAAGCACTAGATAGTCTAGTGCCCTTGTTATACACAAGTAGTCAAGGCTTAGTGGGTGAAAGTAGCAATTCACCAATAGAACTAACAGCTGGTGAAGCTTTAAATCAAACAGAGAGAGTTGTTGAATGTCAAAACTTCTGATCACAACCAATATATAGCCTTACTTCAAGCTTTATCACAAGATCACCACCTAAGTGTCCCTATCACCACGATAGGTTTATTAGGAACTAAAATAAATCACATGGCTCACTCAGTTGTATGAGTTAAAAAGGGCGGAACTGGAATGGAAGCCATTAGTGGGACTCTAGTGCCACTTGTAATAAGAAGCCCACAAAGGGAGCTATTGTACCACTTCATCTTCTTGTAAAATGGAGTTGCCTGAAACAGGTCATTTTCATTGTGTTCCGCCAAAGAAGTCATAAAGGTTTAAGGATAATTTGAAATACTTCCACTTCTGATAGACCAAAGGTGACCCCAAGGGAATCAGTCAGCTGAAGGAATGACACCTTACTTGGACAGCATGCTTCATTTCTTGCTCCCTCACTGATGCTTTTTGCAATTTTTCAGATCAGGCCTATCAATTTCATTTTCAAATTAGTTATTGATTAAGATTCTATCATTTTATCCTTTAGTGAAAATAAATTCACACTTTTCAGTGACTTCACAGTGCGGAAAAAACCCTGACAACATTAAGATGAGGGAAAGTCTCCTTCTATAGAGAGTTCCTATATCTCAAAATCTCCATATCTCCATTATTAAAAGATGGCTTTGGAATTACTATAAGGAGTAGATCAAGGATAGGCCAAGTCTTTTTTTTTAATTCTCTCATATATTACAACAAGACAGCAGTTTCCACTAACTCTACTACTCCAAGTCCCCTTGTCCCCTCTCCCTCAGATCCACTCCTCTGTTCCCTTCAGAGAAGAGCAGGCTTCTCAGGGATATCAACCAAACATGGCACAGCAAGTTATAATATGACTAGGCACATGACCTCAGATTAAGTTTGAATGAGGTAACCTGATAGAATGAAAAGGGCCCAAAGGCAGGCAAAAGAGTCAGAGACAGCCCCTGCTCACACTGTTAGCAGTCCCACAAGCAGACCAAGCAATAACATATGCAGAGGACCTAGGTCAGATCCATGCAGGTTCCCTGGTTGTCGGCTCAGTCTGTGAGCCCCTATGAGTTCTGATTAGTTGCTTCTGTGGGCCATTTTCTTGTGGTGTCCTTGACCCCTCTGGCTTCTATAATCCTTCTTTCCCTTCTTCTGCAGGATTCGCTGAGCTCCATCTAATGTTTGGCTTTGCTTTTCTGCAGCTGTTCCCAGCAATCACTGAGTGAATCCTCTCTGATGACAATTATGCTAGGCTCTGGTCTAGGAGAATAGCAGTTTCATTAGGATTTTTTGTTTTATTGTTTGTTTGCAGATCATGTTTGGTTCTATTCTAGGTCAATGGGCTATCCTGGCCCTCCTTCTTGTGGCATGGGTCTCAAGTTGGACCAGTCATTGGTTGGCCACTCACACAAGTTCTGTGCTACCTTCACCCCAATATATCTTGAAAGAAGAACAAATTGTAGGTCGAAGGTTTTGTGGCTTGATCATTGCCTCAGTCCCTCCCACTAGAAACCTTGCCTGGTTACAGAGGATGGCTTGTTCAGGCTCCATAACCACCACTACTAGGAATCTGCCCTAGGGTCACCATCATGGATACCTGGGAGTTTCCATTTCCCTAGGTTTCTAACACCTGCCCCCAATTCCAGTTGTCTCTCCATCCACCCTGTCCCCAGTCCACCCTCTAAATCTATTCTACTTTCCCTTTCCAGGGAGATTCATGTCGTCCCCCACCCCCTAACCCTTGAGCCATGCTTCTATTTAGCCTCTCTAGGTATGTGGATTGTAGCACGATTATCTTTCACATTACACCTAGTGTCCACTTATAAGTGAGTACATGCCATGTTTGTCTTTCTGGTTCTGGGTTACCTCACTCAGGATGATTTTCTTTAGTTCCATTCATTTGCCTGTAAATTTCATGCTACTTTTTAATAACTGAGTAATATTCCGTTGTGTAAATGTACCACATCTATTTCTTTATCCATTCTTCAGTTGAGGAACATCTAGATTGTTTCCAGTTTCTGGCTATTGTGAATAAAACTGTCATGAACATAGTTGAGCAAGTGTTCTTGTGGTAGGATGGAGTATCCTTTGAGTATATGCCCAGAAGTGGTATAGTTGAGTCTCAATTTAGATGATTCCCAATTTTCTGAGAAACTGGGTTAGGCTGAATCTTGAAGTTAAACCCCCATTCTCTTCTCAGAATCTCAGTCATAGATATATTCAGATTCTATAGTTTGAAGGTTAGTCTCTTCCTATGTATGTTTTCTATTGCTGATAACATTTTTGTAAATGCACAAAATCTTAAAGTAGCATACATTAATACCTTCCATTTCTCTGGCTTCAGACTACTGGGAAAACTTGGCTAGATACTCAGATCAAGGTCCATAAGCCTATCAGCATGTAACAAAATCCATGTCAGTTTGAGGCAGACTTGGAGAAAAAAACTACTTTGCAGTACATTCTGGTTGTTGACACAATTCATCAGCTTGAAAGTGAAGGGTGTATCTCCCTGGCATCTTGCTGAATGTTTGTGAGGAGCCTCCTTTGCCTCCACAGGCCAATTATACATCTTTGTCACATGACACTTCCACTTAGCTCCTTTAAACATTTGGCTTAATTTTCTAAGACAATCAAGGGACAAGAGAAGAGTGCCTAACAACATAGGTGCTCATCACTTTTGGACAAATCACCACCACCATCTTTGAAAATTCATTGGTTAGATAGCAGCTTTTTGAAGTTTTCCCAACCCATTACTCTATTCATCTGGGAAATTTTTACATGACACTGGGCATATAGGAACATAAAATGAGTATGCAAATAAAACATTTACTTATGCTGAATCTAAAGGAATTTATTTTAAAATAATCATTTGGTAAACATACAATTCTATCATTTATTAAAAATTAAAGCAAATGCATAACTAATGAAATGGATGTGCTTATTTATTTTTACATAAATAATTAAATCTCAAAGATACTGCAGGATATAGAGCATTTTCAATGCTTTTCAGGGTTGGCTGATGTTTTGATTTTATAACTGCCAATGCTGAGAATACCACATCACACAGACACATAGTACAAGATGGAAGTAATGTTTTTATGATCATTTCAAAAATTGTAACTTCAAATTGTATTTATAATTTATCATTCAACTTAAGCCAGCAACTAAAATAGCAATTTTAAAACTCAAACATTGCAATGAAATATCATAAAGATATGTACAAATTTGATGCCTAAATACTGGGAGATGACTAGAAAGATATTAAATCTTTGTTTTTTTATAAATAAAGTATTATGTTTCCATAGAGCAGAAAATTTTTGTATATACTGTGAAAGCACTGCAACTGAGAACATACTTGACCCTGAACTGAAGTGTTTCAGGAAGCCTGTGCAGTACCATTTAATGTGATGGTGACATGAGATAAGTGGAATGGCTTTAGGTTCCCAGGGTACTTTGCGTCTATCCTCAGGTGAGCTTTAACTCATTAGTTAGAGTGTCAGACACCCATGACCACACAGAACATCCCCTGAGTCAGTGGTCTTGGACTTCTTGTCTTATGAACTCCAAGAAGTCTAAGAATTTATAAGACAAGTGGAATGGGCTGGTTAGTCCAGTTGGCTCAATCACTAGGCATCCCATTGCCTTCTCTCAAGTTTCATTTGTGTCTTCACTTACAGATACCAGACAAGGATGCTCATTTGCAGAAGAGAGATAAGGAGAGATAGGCCTCCCTTCTGCCATGCCTGGCCTTTGGCTAGAACAGAACCAAGAACATTTTGGCTTAAACATTTTCAGTCTCCAGCTATTGGTAAGGACAGACTACTCACAAGGCTAGGGACATTCTGGGCTTTAGTAAAGTAAAAATCACTTACTTTCAGGTATTCTACATTAAAAGAGCCTGGGTAGTTTCTATCTCCTGTTCTCATAATTGGCATTCACAGAGCAGTTTGTGTTCAGAAACAAGGTTCCAAAGAAGCCAATGCAAAACTGGACAGCATTGCCAGAAACAACCAGGATTCATTACACATTTGACATTGAAGCAACTTCTGAGTTTCTGAGGGTTCAAAACTGTCTACAAAACATTTTATGATTCCAAACTCAAGTCCAAGGACTCAACACTGAGGGTGTGGGGATTTCTGTAAGTCATGAATAATGAGGTGGCAGTGTGGAGGCCATATTAAAATTAGTCTCATCCTGTGAGAAGACAGAAACAGGATTGCTCTAAAGGCTCATAAAGCAGTTTCAAACATATTGTGTCCTTCAAAGGGCCAAAGTCTAGGGTTTTCTGGGATACAACCTTTAGCCATGAGTAGTAAGTAGATCCTTGGAGCTTTTCACTTTCTTCGCTCTAAGGCATTAGGGTCCTATTAAACTCAGATTAAACATTAAAAATAATTTATGGACATAATTATTATTCATAGTATCTGGACTTCAGGCACAGTTTAGAATCAGGGAGTAGGTCTTTGTAAGATCATAGAATTCTATCTCCACCTCTACTTTGTTTCATTCTGAAATTCAACTGTAATTTAATTCTATAACTACTGATGGATTTCCCTTTGGTATTTATCTACATGGAGAGAAAGGGTCAGCCTTGAAGAAGGGCTGCAAAGAAGTGATTTTTGATGCATATTGGGCAAGAATTTAACAAGATTACAAATCCTTAACAGATAGAATATTAATATATGGCTACAACTTCTTTAATTATGCTGTGGAGTGAGGTAAACAAAGGAAAGGCTTCTAGGGAAGGGATGGGTAGTAATCTTTTGGCATCCTCTTTGTGTGATTTAATTTCTACATATAGTTTTTCCTCTCGCCCTCAAATTCTTTTTGTGTATAATTTTATGTACTTTAACTTTTAGGTGCCAACAAAAAGAATGTCTTACCATTATGCTTTTTGTAGTTAAGACCACCCACAATTTAAGTTTATTTTATTTGAACCGAGACTATGGAAAGAGTCCCTCGGGTTCTTCTGTTCAGTAATCTGTGGAAAGCATATTCCTAGAATGTGCATAAAACACTAGATGGAAGCAGCAAGAATTGTTAAGTTTGAAAGAAGGCTATCTGAGCTGCAGTCTGCTGTAATTCTATGGCCTTTGAAATTCTTTGCTATGTAATAGTGTTGCTCATTGGTATTTTGTAATCTACTTGAGTGAGTCACATTTCTGGCCATGGAGAGCTAGCTGTGCACTTTGCTTCCACTCTGCATCTTTTTAAATGTAAACATTGAATAGAATATTCATATAACTAGCCCATAAAAGTGAATGTTGTCAGTGTCAGAATTATATGCTGTAAAAATGACAATAAAAAAGCAGTCTTCTGGTTGTGGAAGTGATCTTCCACCTTGTTTTATTAGCCCTGAAAGAATTTTGTAAATTGGATTTATATTTCCTAATTTCTATTAGTTTGCTGTTTTCATTATTCTCAGCTTGGGCAATCAAAATAAGGCATAGGTTATGTTTCTCTGCTGTGTTTGCACATCTTTGCAGGCAATAAATAGGAAACTTACTTTTCTATTTAAGCCAGATTAGGGATGAACTTTGCCTATAGTTTGTAGGCTTTGCAACTATTAGCTGACCTCATAGCCCTTCTCACTCACTAGGAAGTTTAGAGCAAATCAGTTGCTGAAGTAGAAGACCATCGTAAATTAGTGGGCTAATGAAGACAAATTATTCCAGGCCGTCAGAAAGACCATAAACATGCATTCATTTATTTCAGGAGAATTTGTTACACCAAGCATTGTTTATGCACTATTTCAGAGCTTCTTCAGGAGATTTTAGGGGTTGAAGGAAGGGCATGCGCTCTACAATAAAACATATCCCAGCTCAAAGCTTCTTTGTCACCTGAGTCTTATTTTGAGGGAAGCTACAGTGACATACTAGGTGTGAACTCTGACTAGCTTCACATGGGCTGAACTCATGTTAGCCTTGCCCAGACTCTCCTTGGCAGCATTGCTTCTCACAGAGCCATGTAAGTCCTGCCAACTATGCTGGCTCTTTAGCGTTGGCATGGGACCTTGGGTCTGCTACTTAGCCTGCAACTTACTGATCATACTTGTGAGACCTGCTTCTCATTTCACGTTTATTTCTCTCAGTGAGGCTCCTGGGGATAGCACCCCTGAATATAGCAGCAGCTATATTGTACACCTTCACATTTCACGTGTACTATTTGTGGAGTAGGCAGGATTAAAGAGTTGATAGCAGAGGTAGCTGTAGAAAGGAGACAGACATGAGCTATTCTGACCCAATGACAGTAAGTGTTCTTTTTCTGGAGAGAAGTTGAGTGATTATATCCCTTGTGACTTTCAGTTGGGGATCTTAGGAATGAATTATAGGTGGAGGATGGGTCCCTGAATATGCAGTGCCTGAGAGTTTGAATGGAATAAGGTAAATGATAGCTATTTTATATTTTATTGAAATTGTTGAAATAAGGATAAGATGTATTTAGCATGATCATCTATTAACACAGATTTAAAGAAAGCTTCAGAGTTTCTGGAGCATCTGTTATGGAGACTCATCTGACACCACAGCACAGGTTGAAGAATGTGATCTCTGTATATGAAGTTGCACCTGCAGATCAACTGGCTGTGTAATGCCATGCCAGTTAAATCGAGTGCTTTCAATTAAGAAAGGATAAAAATTTCTTCTTGCAGGAAATGATTCCAAGTACTGCCATGGATTTTCAATTACTACCTTCATGGTTTCCACCATAAATATGTAAGGATGTGTAAAATGCTCATTTCATTTTCTTGATATCACACATGTCATTATTTCAGGAAGCAGATTCTTTTACAGTGAAATGACTATACATAATAATTATTGCATGGAACACACACACACACACACACACACACACACACACACACACACACACCTTTCTGGGCTGTGTCTACAAAACAGTACATTGCAGTGTTGAGGTTCTGCTAAGCAGGGACTTGACACAAAGCCCTGAGAGAACAAGCAACCGATCATCAAGATGCAGTCAGTTTACTGAATCAACAGTGTCTAATAGGAAGTATGAACAAGTGTGATACTAAGGGGTAGCAGAAAAGCCAGTTCCTTTACCTTTATAGTTCTCCTACTACAATTTGCTCTTTGCATTCCATGACGTTTGCCAAAGAAGTGGTCATAGACCATGGAGAGAACATAATTTTCATAAGTGCAAAAAAGGAGCTGGTGCAGGGGTAGGGGGAGGCACTTTAATCCGTGTAAGTGAGAAAACATTAGAAGTTACATTTTACTTTTGTGGTTACTTTTAGGTTTTAAGCCAACTCATGTTTCTATATCTATGGTATGTGTTAATAAACATAAAATTTTGACTCTAAAAGAGTAAACCAGTTAAGTGTATAGATGTGTCAGGAATAAATGCATGGCTCACATCTTTCAGGTTCACCCAGATCAGCTGGACCAAGAATGAGGGGATTTGGATAAAATGATGGAAGCCAGAATTGATGTATTCCAAATACAACCTCAGGAAAAGCTGTGACAAAGTAGAAGGACATTTTCCATTAGTTCTCTTTGCCTAAGTTTCTTTAGATATAAAAAAAATTATTTTTTTTTGCCTTAAATAGGGATTATGTTGTGGATGACATTTGTACTTTTCATTTGAAAGACTAAAGGCACAAGTAAAATTTTGTGCTTATTATAAATGGAAATTTCAAGGGTCAGAAGCAGAGTTATTAGTAGAATACTTGTATGGTGATCACGGGGGCCCTGGGTTCAATCCCTAGTGTTCCACATTGCTGGATGGAAGTTTCATATTGTGTATCATGAGATATCATGGGTCTTAGCTATATCCTTGAAACTTTGATGGGCTTTTATATTTACTTTTCAGGCTTATTTATACTTATTTTTGGTTCCTAATGACTTCTTATTACTAGTTCTAAGATAGACAATAGATACATATCCTGAGAAAGAGAGTGGGATGCAAAGGTTGAGACCCGAGAAAGTTTGTAAACTCTGAAAAGACTGCAAATCTGTCAAAACATCTATGTCTTCTGAATTGTGAATTGTGTTTATAAGTAAAAATCCTGAAACTAGGACTGTGAGCTTTATCTGGTAAGATCTCCAATTCAGCGTAGGTGACACAAAAATAAAATAAAATATAATAAAAACACTACCATACCCAGAAACATTTTAAAGTGCAACTATACCCTTGCAAATGACAAGTTCCTGATAGTAGTACATCAAAGAATAGAGTGATTGAGTGACAGGGAAGATGTGAGGTGACATGACCTTTCACAATGTGTTCCATACTTGGTTTTCAATGACTTGAGAGTTCCAAATATAAATGTGAATGTATTTAACGTCTGTCTATTTTGATCCCTCCACTATTCCATTTGGATACCATTTTTAGCCATCTTGATAAATATATGGCTGCTTGATTCTCATACATAATCTCTTCTTATGATCTATCAGGTGCATAGAAAACAAGAAAAACAGAGTTCTCAAGTGATGCCTAAGATGATAATTGGGTGATGATTAACTCTCAGGTTCAAAAATACATACACTTCACATACAGCAAGCTGGCTTTTAAGCAAAAGCTTTTTTTATAAGTGCAAATAAGGAGTTGGCTGATATTTTTTAGGGGAAAAGTGTGTGTGGGTACTCCCTAATTAGTGAAGGTGATAAACCAACTTGATAGACTAATGAGATGTTGAGCCTTGATAAAAAAAAAAAAAAAGATCCCAGAAGTAAGTCTTAGCATTAACAGATCTTTTGTGTCGCCATGGTAGGATGTCACTCAGCAAAAAGGAGAAGAAAAAAGATGATGAACTTTGGTGGTAGGCCAGAACTGTAAGATGTCTAGATTTTCAGACAGGTTCTCTCCTCCATGACCCATTCTACTCCAGAATATTTATTAATTATTTTATTAGTTCTTTGGGAATTCCAAATGATGTATTTTGACCATATTCACCCTTTCCCCTACTCTTCCCAGATACATCACTCCTCGCATGGAGAACAGGGAATGTGGCAAGAAGTTCCACCTCTAGATATTGGCAACTGATAGCTGCAGAGAGAGACATAGCAGGTTTTTTTTTTAAGGGTGAAGTCTACATAACCAAGAGTTTATGAACATCAAAAGCTTTATTTGATGGATTTTACTTATGTTTTTCACACATGTGATACTCATTTTTCTGTATAGATCTGAGGAAGTCAGCTATCATTTCCAAATTTAGGCCATTTTTACTCTGAGTTAAAAGATAATGCCTAATTTATTTAGAATTTATCTGAATACTACATTTTGTATACCTGAATCCAGTGGGAATTTGTCAAAACAAATTACCAATTTAGTAAAAGCAACATCTAACTCCACAGTATCCTAAATAAGTAATGGTTTCATTAAGCCATATTAGCCTGATTCCTTGCTTGTGTGTTGACAATCAGTGTCTGAAGTGAACTTCATTCCTCCACATCAACATTTGAAAATGCATTTTGATATGCCCTCAGCCATCAGAATATTTCTGGAATAGAAATCGTCTCATTTATGCTTAGAGATGAGCAATCTTTGTCACTATTTTCTATTCCTTATTCCTGGTAAATAAGATATTCTGCTTTATGGTTCATTAGAATAGACACTGGTGTATAGGAGCTTATTTCGTTTGGTTTTATCTTAAAAACTATTGTCCAAGATTCTCATGTAAAACCCTTGTAAGTACTCTTGAAGTCCTGTGGATAGAGTTCTTATTAAAATGACTCTACTGTGTTACACTGAGACAAACAGGTTGGAGCATCCATCAACACTGTTATAGGTGCTACTCAATAGTAGATGCTATTCCACTCACAGGGAAGTGAAAATAGCTCTTTGCTAGGATTAGTCCAGAAAGGAGATCTAAGGAAAGTGGGATTGTGCCCTGCCTGAAAGATAATGACTTCCCTTGGTGACCCGATAGTGGCTTTGGTGAGGAGGTCACTTTGCTAAGTGATATCTTACAGTCTCAATGCCTATAACAATAGGGGGAATGAGGAGAAATGAGGTGTATGACCATAGCAGGGGGAAGTGCAAGCTGCACGAAAATTGTTTGAGTACTTCAGTGGAATTGGAGATGAGTATTCAACCATTCTGCTAAGTATAGTTCTGAACAATTTGAAATTGCAAATATTTTGAAACTAACATTTTAAAAATGGCTTGGAAGTGACTTTTGATGGTGACTGACTTTTGATAGTGACTTTTTCCTCTCATTTGAAAATATTTCCTCAAGATTAGCAGGAGGTTTACATGAAATACCTGCTTTTTTCACATCTAATTTTGCAATGACAAGATGGCTAGGTGTTTGGACAACTTCATCAAAATAATTACAACTCTGTAAAGAGCTGGGCTTACTTAGATATTCAGAAACAATTATAGAGACTGCCCTACATTTCTTGGTGTTATGACAAGATTTGAGGTAAAATTCTTACCTGAAAAATACAGATAAATTGTTATATCAGGCAGTAATAATAATAGTATCTACTGTCCGGGGTTAATAAGTAGATCATCCTATGATTACATATGCACATATATACATATATACAGATTTTTTTCTTAATGATAAAGTGAAACCTCATTTCTTTTAAAAGCTCTACCCATTTTCTTGTTTCTTAAGCAATTATATACATGCTCAGTAAATGTTACTAGTTCATTTCACTTTCCAGAGTCGGCCAACCCTCACTCTTTATTAAAAAAGCTTTCAGTTTTGTTAGACACTAGAACTATACAGTTACAACTATCCCTCCAGTTTTACTTAGAGTGAGGACAAAGTCTCTCTTTATGGTTCAGTGTTATTGGTTGAGATAAACTCTGTAGTTTACCCACAGAGAAGCAGTTTTGTTTTTAATTTGTTTTAGTTTGGTTGGTTTAGGTAGAGTTTTAGAGACAGCGTTTCATGTATCCCAGGCTATCCTCAATCTTACTATGACTGTGATGTTGAAGCTGCCTTTGAACACTTTTTAATTGTTCCAGCTCAGTTTCCCAAGTGCAGAGAACACAAGTTGCTTCTGTAATTCAGCTCAGATGTGGTAGTTACCACAAAAGAAGGCCAACTGATGATTATCTTGAAGATACTTTTGGACTTTCTTACATTCCCCTATGAAATCATATATATATATGTGTGTGTGTGTGTGTGTGTGTGTGTGTGTGTGTGTGTGTATTTGAAACATGATAAATATACTTAAACATTAGTGCCAGAGTGAAAACAAAACAAAAAAATTTGGAAACTTAATTTAAAAACACTGGGATTTAGTTGCTAGTTAGTTGTCATAACATAGATGACTTTTCCTTATTCAGCATCACTGAGTCTGAGTGACATGTTAATAACTTTACTGTGTACTGAAATGACCCACCTGTGAGTTCACACAGGAGCAGCAACACAAGCAGGCAGGATTCATACATGGGGGGTGGCAATATCTTATTTAGGTTGTCAATAATGATCTCTCCCCTTTAATTTAATAGTCTCTATTAGATCACCTCATCCATCTCATTGTATTACAATTATATTACTTTTTTAACAATAAAAAATAGACCTACAAGGCTAAAGTTATCTACCTAAGACACTTAGGTATCCTTTGAGTCATTTAAACTTAGTATAGTATGTAACAAATTAAGAAAATATCCTTATTTGTTTGACTCTACTGGTGTTTTGAAATGACAAACATTAATTAATGAAAGAAAAAGATGCTGGTAACAATAAACAAGATAAATCTTTAAATATTTGAGACTGAAAGTTGATCACAGAACTAACTGAAATGAGAGAGAATGCTACAGTAACATTAAAGCAAGGTGCAGTGTGGCACGGGACCTCCCCTCTGTCTGGCACCATTTGCCTGTAGTGCTTCCTCTGGCCTCCCATAGGTCATACCCCTACCAATGTAATTTCTTTTTGAAATGTTTTATTATTTATCAAGAGCATCTTAATGTAGCTCCCATTGCTCTCTCCAGCCAGAGGCCTGAAACCCCTAAATTAGATCCCTGAAATGATGCCACCAAGCTGAACCCATTTAATTTTGTCTGGTTGTGTTCATTTGCATAATGAATATTGAGCTCATTTGCAGTTCTATGAGAACACTCCATATTAGCTAGTGGCAAAATAAAACTTTTTATAAGCAGGATCTTCTAAGCAGCACTTTCCCGAAATAACTTGAGAAAAATATTAAAATTGAGAACTAGAGATAAACTTGTCTGCATAATTTCAAACCTAAATAAAACTTATAAATTAAAGGTGTACTTTGTTATTTAGTAAAATTTAGTGATAGGATAAGGGATGCAAGGAGAGATGGAGTGTTAAATTTGGTTTGCTCATCTGCACATTTTGTCAGCCTCCTATTTGGCACCGTGACTCATGAAATAACCATAATTGGCTAGTCATAGTTGCCTAGTCAGATGGAGATGCCAAGACACTCACAAAAAAAAAAATAGAAAAAAAAAACATACAATTTAAAATTATATGTATGAAGGAATAAAAAAGCTGCAGAAGCCAAATCCAATGGCTAGGCATTTAATGCTTCTATATGTACGAAGTTCTAAATAGGTAAACATATGGAGCTGCAGCTCAGAATAGGGATTCATTAGATTTGTATATCTCCACAACTCACCACAGGTTTAGTGCTTAGAACAACATATTTATTATCTCATCATTTTGGTGAGGTCAGAGGTCAGGTGTAGTTTAGCTAGTGCCTCTGCTTAGAGACTCACAGAATAGCAATTGAGGTGTGTAACTCAGCTGCACGGTTATCTGGAAGATTGCTTTGAGGCTATCTTTCCAAATTCATGAAGGTTTTTAACACAACATATTGACATGATGAGTGCAGGAATGAGCCTCTGCTTCCTGCTGGTTGCCCTCTACCTCTTGATGTCTCCATAAGTATCTAAATGGTGCATTGAATTTCTTACCATGTTGTTTACCACAATATTGTCATTTGCTTCATCAATCCAGTGGTAAGACTGTCTAGACTCTCACTCTCAAGATGAAATAATGTACAATAGACACATAGCAACAGCAGATTACAGTGGCTGTGCTCTATTGGTAGAAAAAGGCTACCAGCCCTGCCCATAACCAAAGGGCATTATGCAAAGACATAAGCCCAGGAAAACAGGGTTCCTGGAGCAGGGAGGATGTAAAGTGTTACTGGGGAGTTACTAGTATGGGGCATAGAGAAGCGTCGTTTCATACTGAGGATATTGTATTTTTTTGCATCTCAGTGCTGTAGTGGAAGTATTCCTTCCTAAAAAATGTAGAAAACCATGCGTGCTTACATGTTTCAGTCGTTAGAACAGTGTGTTAGATTCATTTTTTGCTATGAGTGTAGTCTCTGGTAAATTGACCACATTACACTAAAGGACCATACATCCAGGAATATTTGAGTAGCACAAATTGGTCTTAATTTTTTTTGTTTGTTTGATTGCTTACTTGTTTTAAGACACACAAAGTTAGTTGCATAGGGAGATAGGTAGATCTGGGAAAAGTTCGTGGGAGCTGGAGGTTAGTGGGATCAAAGCACACTATGAAAAGTTCTAA
Organism: Peromyscus maniculatus bairdii; assembly: GCF_049852395.1. Taxonomy (NCBI): domain Eukaryota; kingdom Metazoa; phylum Chordata; class Mammalia; order Rodentia; family Cricetidae; genus Peromyscus; species Peromyscus maniculatus. The sequence goes on along the minus strand of NC_134852.1, from coordinate 202,518,790 downwards.
AAGAACTAACAATTTTTAAGAAAATGAACATTATATCTTGACTTAAAATTTATTGAAAATAAAAAGAACTGAAGGGCACTGGAGAGAGGGTTTCACAGCTTAGAATACTTGTTGCTCTTTCATCTTTTCATCACACACATGGGAGACCACAGACAGCTATGACTTCAATTCCAGGAAATGTTACACCATCTTCTAACCTCAGTTTACCAGGGATACACATGTTACACATGTGTACATGCAGACAAAACATGAATACAGATAAAATAAATTAAATAAATCTAAAAAATTAAAGGAACTATATATGTATATGCATATACATATATACTTGTAATGTATTTTTTGTATTCACTATATAAAATACAAGTAGAAAATATCTGTTGTTATATGAATATTTTATTAAATATCAACTTTGTCATTAAAAAATCTTTGTAGATAGGACAATCTAACTAATATACTAGACATTACCTTGAACCAAACATAAGATGTAATATTCATATATTTTATATAAGCTTTGATACATCTACTAGAGAAAGCTCAAACAAAGATATATTTTATTAATCTTGACAAAGAGGAAAATTATTTCCATTGCGATCACACACACAAACACACACACACACACACACACACACACAGTTTTTCTAAGTTAATGAAATTTACAAAAAAGTCCAATTAAAAAAGTCATATTATCAAAAAAGAAAATTTAAACTTCAAATATTAGACACTTATTAAAGTCTCTGATATAGTCTAATTAGATTATATAACAAAAGCAAACAATTAAGTAATCAATTTTTTTTAAATGAACAAAATTTTACTCAAGAATTAAAAAAATCTAAACATTTTTAAACCCTAATTGATAGATCTGAATCTATCTTTATAAATCATTTGGCTATGAGAAAAAGTAACAAACCAGTAAAACATGAACATAAGCTAAATCTACAACCAACAGAATATTTGTATGATTGTTTTTAATTAAAAAAATTATAATAATGAATCAATTATTACTTTTAAGACCCTAAAAAACCCAGTAAGAATTGGCCACTTTTAGGAAACATAAACAAATTAAATTTTTTAATAAGAATGTTAAACCCGTTAAGCATTAATCCATCAAAATATGATGTCTTATAATTAATAATAATAATATATAAAAATACTGAATGAAGATTTTTATCAACAAATTAAAGAAAACAAATTTCATTTTGAGTAAAATTCAACATAACTAATACTTATAATAGGAAGTTTACTATAATTGTTATTTGTTCCAAACAAGTAGCAAATATCATTTTAAAATGTAAACTGTGAAAACAACTCTAAATCAGAACATGGATAATTACCATCATCAATATTAATCAACCTTTTAGTACACATTATATAATTAAAGTAATATAATTCAAAGCATGACACAACACGATAAAAATAGAATTAACCAAATATTGATTATAATTTTCCCATTTTTTCAAAAATACCCTTCTGGAAATAATATGTAAGGACTCATAAGCTAATTTAATATGTAATTATAAAACCAATATATAAATCACAATATTCTCATTATTTATATAATAAATCAAAATGGAAATACAAAAAAATCTCACAATTATGACAAAAGGCCATAAAAGAGTGAGAAATGAATTTAGTAAGAACTACATATTCCCTAATATAAAGGATTTGATAATATGTTATAAAATTGTGTAAAAGAAGATTAGGATAAATAGAATAAATTTCATTAAGTGGTATAAATGAATCACCTGAAAGTGACATTACTCTCCAGACTTACATATATAATTTGTTATCAGATATTTTTTACAAATACTTATTTAAACATCCTTTGAATTAAATTTCCATCTGACACTTACTTAGGGGTAAGTCAAAAAATATCAGTCCCGTTATTATCAGTTTCACTAAATGAAATAAATATAGGGAAGAAAATCATTAAGAGTAATAACCAAAAATATGGGCAAATGTGACAAATCATGTACATGCTGTCACACTAGTACTTTCTAGAAAATTCCGTTCATATTTATGCCATTATTAGAATGGGGTTAAGCAAGTGGATGTACAGAATAGTATAGATAGTTCAGGAAAATTTTATTTTAAAGTGCAATTCTATGTCTGCAAAAGATGACTGTTAAATTTAGTATGGAAGAATAGGAAATCCAATGATTAAATAACATATTATTAAGATGTGATAAGATGGCTCTGTCAGTAATGTGCTTCCCTTGCAAGAAGAGAACCCGAGTTTGAGGCCCAGAACTCATAGAAAATGGCTGTACATAGTGGTGTATTATTGTAATTCCAGTACTGAAAAGGAAAGTATCCCTGTTGCTTTCAGGCCTGCTACCCAGCCTAACCAGCAAGCTTCAGCCCTCCAAGTCTGTAGGAGATCCTGTTTCAAAACACAGGGTAAACAGTACCTCATGACTGTGTTGTGGGCTGCACTGATCAGTCATTTGTTATTTATTTTCTTGATGATTCAGACAAAAATAAATAGAATTGTAAAGAGCAACAAAGTGAAACAAACATGTAATCAGTTTGTTGGTCTGCAGGCTGTTGGCCCCTGCTTTTTCCTTGTTCTTTGAAGGCAAAAGCTTTGGTTAGTTAGCATTGCTATGGTGACTGCTGTGGGATAATGCTTATATACACTGGTTTAATAAAATGCTGATTGGCTGGTAGCCAGACAGGAAGCATAGGCGAAGCTAGCAGACTAGAAGAATTCTGGGAAGAGGAAGGGAGGAGTCAAGAGTCGCCAGACAGACAGAAGAAGCAAGATGACAAGGCAGAACTGAGGAAAGGTACCAAGCCATGTGGCCAAACGTAGATAAGAATTATGGGTTAAATTAAGTGTAAGAGCTAGTCAATAATAAGCCTGAGCTAATGGCCAAGCAGGTATAAATAATAAGCCTCTAAATGATTACTTTATAAGCAGGCCAAAGGACTGCAGGAGCCTGGCAGGACCAGACAAATCTTCCAACTACAGGTGACAAATTGCTAAGGTGACAAATTGACAAGCATGTTCTCCTTTGCTGCCAGGTCCTCTAAATCTAAGAGGGGTAAAAGGATGCTTCTCCACATTTGGGAGTCTCTCTCAGCCCTGTCCTCACTTTTGTTATCCTGCAGCTTTTGAACATATTTGCTTCCTTTCAACTCAGGATCTGAAAAATATAGTTTTTCAGTAAGAAGAATGTCATGCCCCACATAACACACACACACACACACACACACACACACACACACACACACACACACGCGCGCGCGTGTGCGCAAATAACTGTAAAAATGATGAAAAAGAAACAGAAAAACAAAAGACATGAAATATAATGTAAAATAAAAGTCCTTGGCAGATGAGATGACATTGTATTGGGGAAGTCATTGGTTAGTAGTAAAATGTACTAAATACATTGTATATGTGCATGAAATTATCAAAACATAAAAATACATGGCTAATTTATTTTTTAAAGTAAAAGAATAGAAGAAAATACTGACATCACATAAAATTGAGAAAAAAAGCACTAACTCCTGTGATAAAGCTACATTGAATTTCTAATGTCAGCTACTCAATATTGGACAAATTAGTGAGAGAAAGAGACTGTCAATCAGGGTGGCAGCCTACAGAATGGGAAAAGATTTTTACCAACTCTACATCTAATAGATGACTAATATCCAAAATACACAAAGAACTCCAAAAACTAGATATCAAAAATTCAAATGATCCAATTTAAAAAAATTGGGGTAGAGATATAAACAGAGAATTCTCAATAGAGGAATCTAAAATGACCGAGAAACACTTGAAGAAATGTTCATCATCAGGCAAATGCAAATCCTAAATACTAATCTAACTTACTAATATAAGATTGCATTTTACACTTGTAAGAATGGCTAAGATCAATAATACAAGTGACAGCTCATGCTGGCAAGGATGTAGAACAAGGGGAGCACTCCTTCATTGCTAGTTGTACTACAAATTCATACAACCACTAAGGAAATGTGGTGGTTCCTCAGAAAATTGGGAATCAATCTACCTCAAAATCCAGATATACTACTCTTGAGCATATACCCAAAGGACACTCCATCCTACCACAAAGTCATTAGCTCAACTACAGCCATAGTGGCTTTATTTATAATAGCCAGAAAGCAGAAACAATCTAGTGTCCCACAACCAAAGAATGGATAAAGAAAATGTAATACATTTACACAATGGAGTATTATTCAGCTGTTAAAAAGAGTTACACCATAAAATTTGTAGGCAAATGGATGCAACTAGAAAGTCATCTTGAGTGAGGTAGTTCAGACCCGGAAAGACAAACATATGTACTCACTTATAAGTGGATATTAGCTGCTAAGTAAATGATAATCAAACTATAGTCCATAGATCCAGAAAGATTAAATAAAGAGGAGGGTTCTGTGGGTGAATGCACATTAATCTCCTTGGGAATGGGAAATAGAATAGATTTTGTGGGTGGATTCAGTGGGAAGAGGTTAGTAGGGACCAGAGCAGAGGATTAGGTTGGGGAGAGAGATAGAAAGGGAGAGTGCATGGAGAGACATATGGAATTGCAGGGCGTCTGGGAGCAGTGTGGAAAACTGGTACAGTAGAAACTTCCTGGAATCTGTGAGGGTGATCCTAGTGAAATCTCCTAGCAATGAAGGCGTAGAGTCTGAACTGCTATCTTTTGTAGCTAGGCAAAGCTTCCAGGGCTCAACAATGGTTGCATTATGTCAAGTTGTTGGCCAAGGGGGTCCTGTGGAGATTTCCAAACAACCCAAACTGATGATAGGACAGAGGTTAGCTATCTGACAACTGACAGCAGGTCCCCATTGCTGAGGACATCATCTACACAGCTCATTGAATGTGAAGAAGTCAAGTTGGTGCCTGCTTGGACCTTTCGCCCTTATGTTCTAGTCTCTACAGTGTAGGAAGGCACTCTCCAGGCTACAGAAAGAGAAATGGACACCAACTCAGCCACAAAACCTTCAACCTACAATCAGTCCTTCTTGAAAGATGTGCTGGGGTAATGGTGGTTGAGAACTTGTGAGATTGGTCAACCAATGTCTGGTTTAACTTGAGGCCCACACCAAATGAGGGGGCCCATAACCTACACTGCCTGGATGGCCAGGAACTAGGAACTGGATAGTCCAGAGACATAGGATCAGTTCCTTGTCTGGTTCTCATCAATGAGGTTTCCTGGAGAAGCAGATGGAAGTGGGTACAGAGATCCACAGCCAGACATTGTACACAGAAAAAAAATCTAAACTGGTCCCTCCTCTCTGAGCTTGGAGAGTTCTGCAGAAGAGGGGGAGGAAAGATTGTAGAAGTCAGAGTGGATGGAGGGAACCAGGAAAACATGGTCTCCTGAATCAACAAAGCAGGGCTCATATGGACCCGCAGAAGATAAAGTGACAAGTATGAGTCCTGCATACATAGGTCTGCACCAGGTCTTCTGTGTATATGCTCTGGCTGTGAGTCTAGTAGTTCTGTGGGATTCCTAACCTTGGGAGCAGGTATATCTCTGACTGTTTTGCCTGCTCTTGAGACTCTTTTCCCCCATTAGGTTGCCTTGTCTAGCCTCAAAATGAGGGTTTTTGTCTTGTCTTGTATCTTGTCTTGTCAGTTTTGGTTGTTGAGCAGAAAGGCCTCCTCCTTTCTGAAGAGAAATGGAGTGGGGATAGATCTGCAGGAGTGGGGTGGTAAGGGACACTAGGAGGGCAGATGTGGGAAGCAATGGTCAGAATGTATTGTATGAGAGAATAATAAAACTTCTGGAAGGAAAAATGTTGCATATGAATAGATTATTTATCATATTTACAGCATGTTAAGAAAATACCTTAAATATTTTCAGCAGTGTGTTTCAGTGAGCCACAGACACTGTCAGAGTTTCACAACAGAAACTAGTTAATATGAGTCAGAAAGTTGGGAAAGACAGTTTTCTGGTTCTCTATGTATTTCATAATACTTTGGAGACCAGAAAATATTGGAATATGGAGATTCATAAAACATTAGCCCTCCAGCCTTTCTCTGCTGGTTTTCCAGATGGTACTCTGCATATTGTGGGTATTCATACAATACAGAGAAAATTAATCACAAAAAGCAAAGCATGTAAGTGTCTTTTTTACTATGTTTAATTCTCTCCTTTTCCACCTTCAAAGATATGGCTAAAATGCTCCCCCATTGTATTGGTATATTTCTTTGGTGTGTAAATTCCTAGCATGAACCAATTACATGTTCATTCTTGGCCATACATTTCTGAAATCATTAACATATACTAAAAAATATCCATGAATTTAAAGTGTGTTTCGAATCAGCTGATAATTTTAGATAACACACAAGAACTCAAATGGAAATATTCATATATATACATATGTACATACATGTATATATACATACATACAAACATAAATATGTGTGTGTATGTGTGTGAGAGAGCGAGACTTGGAAGCTTTAAATTTTCCATTTTGTGTCATGATACAAATTGTGCTTGTCTCAGTCTCTAAACCTACATATATATTTTAACATATCCATATATAAATTTATTTATTGCTCTTACCGCTTAGCTTATAATGACTGTGGCTAAATAGTTTCTTCCAACCAATCACTGAAAATTTTCCTGCCTGTCAAGTCCTTTACCTAGGTTTCCATTTACCATGACTGACCCTAATATTTATGTTTTTTTCCTTTCATATTTTGCTCTAACTTGTTAGTATGTTGTTATGCTAATATTTGTTGCCCGAGTTATATCATTTTCCTTGAGTATAAGTCTCTTCATATTAGAAATTTCTTCCTAAGTGGGATATACTTAAGGACTAAGCAAAACATGAATATATTGTTTGACACATGTAGAATTTAAAATTTTAAATATACTGAAGAAAATTAACTTTGTATAATGATGCTAAATTAAAATTTGATGATTATAAAATACTATCTTATTGTGCATAGTAACGTAGCAGAAGGATATAATTTGGAAGTCATAGATGGAAATATGTGTAAGGAGCCATAATGTTCCATTTGACTGTAAACAATATCATCAAAGAGCAAATCTGAGGCTGGGAAAATAATTCAGTCCATGAAGTACTTACCTTTTAAGCAGTTATGTAAATGTGTGAGTGTGATGGGGTCCATTAATAATCCCACAGTGGAATAACAGGAAGAGAAAGATATGTATGGCTCACTGTCCAGACAGGCTAGTGTAATTAAGGGAGTTCCAGGCCAGAGTGACCTTGACAAGAAACAAGGTGGATAGTATATAAGGAACAATAACATCAGGCTGAATTCTGGCCTCTATAAGACTAAATGTACATCTGCACACAACACACAGTTACACACACACACACACACAAACACACCCCCCCCACACACACACACACACACTCAAGAGAAAGTCAGCATCTTGTGGATATGAAACCTGGTTGAAATGTGGATAAAGGGGTAGAAAGAGCAGATGATAGGTAATGTACATACAGTCAGAATAGGAAAATCCTGTGTATCATCATTATTTTAAGCCAAGATTTTATTGAGCATTGCATATACACCAGACATTGAAACTAATTATCTTATGTCCACATTATTAATATGTATATCATTCACAAACAGAAGGGTTGTAGTATCTATAGGTAAAGAGAGCTGATGCTAAGGAGTAGGGCAGCTAAAAATAAGAGAACTGAATCATTTGTGTTAACATTCTATAGAGTTATTAATAACCATACAATGAATATGTAATGAATTGGTTTGACAAGATTCTCAGTGTCAGAACTAGGGTATACAATATATGAAAAGTTCTTTGATGTTCAGTCCAAGAATAGCAATCCGAAGTGTTGAGGCCATCGTATAAAATTGGGGGAAGAAAATCAATGCTTGCACAAGGATTTTGAAAACCCTTCTCACCAACTGAGACTTGTAGTTTTACTAATCTGTATTGGAGGGAAAGTTGTGGGAGTATTTTAAATAAGTCTATTCAATCTAATATTTTAAGGAAAAGTAATTTTGGTGTGTTCTCTACATGGATCAGAATATAGAATATATTCAGAAGCTATATAGAATCTATCTCTTAGGCACGAATTAAGAGAAATTCATACAGTTCCAACATTCTAGGCCAAGTGACCAGCATGTAGAGGGTGTGAGGAGTCATTTCATAATGTCAGTGTTATCTAGACCTTTACTTAAAGAAGAGAAATGGGGATTTGCACCAGATGTACTTTCTTACATTCACAGGGTTGTTATGTGATGGGAAAATCCAGCATGTGAGATAATTATAAATAGAAACTTTTCTGGATTCAGCTTGATATAAGTAGGAGATTTTTAATAATAATCTTCTAGGTTGGAAAATGTTGTCACTGACAAAGGTGGGATTCTAGTCCTGGAAATTTGGAAACACATATCATGCAATGTCCCATCAGAGTATGATCATTTGGTTTTCTACCAAGCACACACAGTGCCTGAACACCAGAACTTCATACATTTCAAAGAAGTTGAGCCTATTCAAATTACCTTATAAGGGAGCTCATTAGCTTGTGAAAATGCAAGACAGGGGGAAGTGAGGCATGCTTCCAGAACAGCTGGCACATATGCCACGAAGAATAGAGTTTAACTTCTCAGTTGGCCTCACTAATGTTGGCAGAAAGTTGGCATTGTTCCTGTGCTGCACATTTCTTGGCTCATATACAGACAAGAGAAATCTTTGTTTCAGTAAATTGCTTAATGCATCAATATCCCCGATGCTTTAAATTGTATAGGTGCTGTCTCTTAGCTGAGTCTGGCCCATAAGCTGTAGGAGTTAGAGTATAAGTGCAATGATGAATTTGGATTAGTCTCCAGAGCAAGTATTTTCAGTTTTTAGTATCAGCAGAATAACTTTCTGTAGCCTGAAGTTTTCCTTTGTCCCACAGCTGCTTGGTCACAAATAAACACACAGAGGTTTATATTAACTACAGACTGTGTGGTCAATGGCTCAGGCTGATTGCTAACTAGTTCTTTAATCTTAAATTAACCTATTTCTATTAATCTGTGTATTGCCATGTGTCTTGTGGCTTTACCTGTGTTCTATTATATCTTGCTCCCCCAGCAGCCCACAGAATTCCCCCCCACACTCCTCCTTTCTTCTCCCTGTATCTTTGCTTGGATTCCCCGCCTGGCTATAACCTGTCTTGCCATAGGCCAAGAAGCTTCTTTATTAACCAATGGAAGCAACATATATATACAACATACAGAAAGACCATGCCTCAGCAACTTGCATCATATAGTTAAAACCATATTAGTGAGATGCACATCAAGTTTTCTGATTCAGAATATATGGTGTAGTAAACTGTGTATTTTCATACACACACACACACACACACACACACACACACACACACACATTGACAGTGTACAGATGATGGTATGAAACATACACATTGTTAAATTGTTAAATGAAGATTGCTATCTGCATTATCTCATGTAATACTGTGGATCTCCCATTCTGAGTGATGCTGACACCTGTCCAGGAACAAGACTTTGAGAAACACTACCCAAGCCTCATCACAAAAAAGTAGAGATTTTTCTCATTATGGAACCAAGCCATATATTCTTCTTTTGAGGGTGGATTTAATTTGTATGTGTTCGTGTGTGTGTGTGTGTGTGTGTGTGTGTGTGTGTGTGTGTGTGTGTGTGTATACAGTTCAATGCATATGTGTACACATGTATGTAGAGGCCAGAATATAGCCAGGGTATTGTAGATGTAACCAACCGTCTTATTAAATAAGAAACACAGAAACAATGTAAAAGAGAGAGCCGAGAAGTCAGAGCTCAGAGCTAAAATCTCACCCTTCCTCCTGCTGTCCCAGCTTCGTGAAAAGAGACCTACTTCTTGTCGGTTCGTTTTTTTTTATAGTATGTTGTTCTGCCTTCTCATTGGTTGCAAACCCAAACACATGACTGCCTCGTCACTGTCTGAATATACAGCCCCCTAGGTCTTAAAGGCATATGTCTCCAATGCTGACTGTATCCCTGAACACACAGAGATCTTATGGGATTAAAGGCGTGTGCCACCACCGCCACACTCTTGCTATGGCTCTAATAGCTCTGACTCCCAGACAACTTTATTTATTAACATACAATCAAAATAATAATTCAGTACAATTAGATTACCACCACAGGGTATCAGTTTTTTTAAATGCCATCCACCATGTTTTTTGAGACAGGGTCTGTCACTGTCCTGGATCCAAGCAAGTAGGTAAAGCTTGCTATCTCCACATTTCTTTTTATTCTGCCATTCCCACACTGGGATTACAAGCACAAGATACTAAAGTTTGCATTTGTTTTTTAACCTTGGCTATACAGATCAAACCCAGGTCTGCATGTTTGGGAAGCAAGTATTACTGACTAAGATGTATAACAGCCCTCATATGCATTTCCAAGTGTCTATACAGTTCATCCAGAGCTCTTAAGATTCAGATTTTGATTCAGTTGTCTGGGATGGAGTTTGAAATTCTGAAGTTCTCATAGACTCTCAGGTAATACTGATGCTTTTGGATCATAGTCCTAATTCTTAGCAGGAGGAGTTGATCTACATTAGGAAAGATTTCTTCAGAAAAAGAGCGACGTGTTCAAAGTGCATGCATTTTGTGAATCATTGTCTTATGTTATCAAATCTGGGAGCCAAAAGCCAAATGCAACAGAAAGGTTATGTGTCTTTTGAAAAGAACACCTCTTTGCCAGAAGGTGGAGCACTGGCTTGGTTGAGTGGTTATTAAAGTTATCTTAACTTTGTATCTAGGAATTGCCTTGAGCTTATTTGTGCAGACACAAGAATTTATCTTCAGAGGCAATTAATAGCTGAATAACCAACAAGTGCATCTATGTGTTTGTTTGCTTTGTTCTATCAATTGGAAAGGAGTCTATACTCATGAAAATCTGAGACACCGCTCCAGATCACCCTGAATGTTCATTTAGATTTCCAGCACTTATACATCTTTTATCAAGAAGAACAGAAAGAATTCTCATAGAGAAGTAGAATTTGGTTCAGTTGTCTCTGTAGATTTCTCCATCATGATCTTGACCCCTATTGCTCATATAATCCTTCTTCCCTCTCTTTGACTGGACTTGCGGGATCAGCCTGGTGCTTGGTTATGGAACTTTAGACCAACAGCTGTGGAACCTGCATGGGACTGGACTAGCCCTCTGCATACAGGAGACAGTTGTGTAGCTTGATCTGTTTGAAGGGCCCCTGGCAGTGAGATTAGGATCTATCCCTGGTGCATGATTTGGCTTTTTGAAGCCCATTACCTATGGTGAGATGTCTTGCTCAGCCTTGATGCAGGGAGAAGGGCTTGGTTCTTCCTCAACTGAATGTACCAGGCTTTGCTGACTCCTCATGGGAGACCTTATCCTTTCTGAGGTGAGAGTTGGAGGAGGGGAAGGCTGGAGGGGAGCCAGAGGAGGGATGAATGGAGGATCTGTGGTTTGTATGTAAAATGAATAAAAATTTTCTTAAATTAAAAAAAATAAACTAGAAAAAAAGTAGAATTTGGATAAGTACATTCTTTTACAGATAGCTTTCTAACTCCTCTGCAGTATTTAGTTTACCTTTGTCTTCCTGAAGCATAGCTGCTGATGTGATTTTAATGAATAATACACTCCTTATAGGAGAGTATCACAGGATGAAGCATAACTGGGGTGAATTTTAATCTCCAGATGATACAGAGATGGCAATAGGACAAATCAACCCAGTGATTGTAATTGTGTACAGATGAATGAAAACTCTGTATGATGGTAGAGGAGAGTTTGACTTGAAAACTGAAAATTCCAGAAAATGTAACTATAGAATATTTAGGTGTCTTGGTTCTTTGCTTTAGCCCACCCTCATAAAAGCTGTTCTAAGGGTTCTGTAGAGATATCTCATGAGTTGAAATGATCACTGCACTTCCAGAGGACTACATTCTATTCCCAATGCTCATATAGAGTGGCTCATAACAGTTTGTAACTGTAATTCTAGAAGGATCTGATGCCTCCTACTGGAATCATCAGGAACCTGAAGTTTTGTGCACATGCCCACATGCAGACACACACACACACACACACACACACACACACACACCAAGATGGATAGTCAGACAGATAAACAGAGAAAAAGAGACAGAGAGACAGGGACAGAAAGACAGAGAAACAAAATCAATATTTTTGAAAAGCTGATTTAATTTGATGATAGACTCTATATATTATTGATACTAAACAGTTCATTGTGTATACACTGTTTTACAGAACACAGAGTGACAGATCCCAATGATATTTACAATTATTGATAAGAGCCAGGTTTTAAAATAGAAGTGTCTAAAGGGAAAAGGAGAAGACGTCTTCCTGAACATGCTATAATTGTTGAAGATGCCCATTCTCCTTGATTCTGAAGCACGGCTAGCGAGATTAATCTGCATTTGTTCGTGTCATATTTTATAAACCTCAGGTAGTACTTTTCCAGCTATCCACTATCTTTCCACACATGTTTTATAGTTTGGATCTGCAGGGTAAGCCTCATAAAAATTACAAATTTTATCACCCCACATTAATGTGACTGGTGGGATGATTGGAATGAGTTAAGGGCATGGCTAATTATCCATCTCTTACCATTTGCAAGGTCAATGTGGCAACTGCTGAGAAGGTCAGTGCTGGATGAAGGGCTGACAAGAATTTGGGAAGTTTTGTGAAAAGATCAATGACCTTCATTTGTCATCATGAACAAAACAAGCACCAATAATTCTTGCAGAAGGCATTAATGCCTATGTAAGTGCCAATATGGCAGAGGCCACTGCAGATGGAAATAAGGATAACAATAATAATAACCCAATTAATAATCCATGTCAGGCATTTTTCTGTCAAGCTTTTCTTTTAGCTTTTGGAGCAATTGCATAAGAAATCTATCATCTTCATTTGTGTGTGTGTGTGTGTGTGTGTGTGTGTGTGTGTGTGTGTGTGTGTGTATACATATCTATATACATATGGAGTCAGAGGACTACCTTCAGTGTTCCTTCTCTTCAAATGTTGTTTAAAATAGTGTCTCTTGTTGTTCACCATGGCATATGCACACTGCCTGGCCTATGTGATTCCAGAGATTATCCTGTTTCTGTTTGTCATCAGATTTACATGGACTCTTTTCAAACTTATATTCTTATGCTTGTGCAACCGTTTTTTTTCTCCCCAGCTCCATTATCCTTATTTTGCTAAAAAAAAAAAAAAAAAAGTTCAGGGATTATGTAACATCCAGAATGAGTTGACCACAGACATGTATTACTGAAGCAATATTTTATATCCAAGACTACTGGGCTAGTTAGTTCTTCAGAAAGATATTCAAGCTACCACTTAAACATCTTATAAATATTATTTCTTTTTTTCCTAGAAGACAAAAGCCATGTATTCTTTTTCCCAGGATTTTTATTTTATTTTTTATATCATTGGTATTGGTGTTTTATCTGCATGAATGTCTCTTTACCACAGGTCTGCAGTGCTCACAGAGGCCAGAAAAGGGCTCAGACCCTGTAAAAATGGAGTTACAGATGGCTGTGTGCCACCATGTAGCAGCTGGGGATTGAAGCTGGGTCCTTAGCAAAAACAGAAGTATTCTTAACCTCTGAGTCATGCTTCCACCTCCCATAGACATATCATCATCATCATCATCATTTACATTGCTAGAAAATTAATCCACAAACATTCACATGCTAAGCATGTCTCTAACTTTGTGCTCCAGACCCTACAGTCTTATAATTCACAATACTCTGTCCACAGTCCATGTCAGTACCTCTAGCTGCTATGCCAAGACTTCTGCTCAGTGGTTACTGAGTGCTATAGGGCAAGGGGACATTCCAGGTGGACAGGAGAGGAATAGGATTCATGAAAAGTTTAGGTGGCAGAACTCCAGGCTGGATTATTTAATCTTAGCTTACTTCTCAAGAGACAGACATACTAGATAGTATGATCACTAGACTACAGAAATTATTATGAAACATTATTTGAGAAAACTTGAAGAAGCAAAGAAGTATGAGATCCAGTCTTTAAACCTTCATGTCTTCATTCATCTGATCTTTTACAACAAGATATCACAGAGTGGGTGACTTCTGAATACAGCAATTCATTCTGCACAGTTCTGGAAGCTGGAAAGTCCAATGTCATAGCACAAGCAAATATGATAACAGGTGAAGACCCCATTTTTTATTTATAGATGCCAGGCTTCTCACTGTACCGTCAATTGACAGAAGGAATGAAGGACTTTTCTGGGGTCTGTTTTATTATGGTGCTAATCATATTCATGGCTGTTTTTCCTTGTAGCTCTAGTAATGTTTCACGAAGTGTCGTTTTTAAATACCATGAAACACAGGCTTAGATGTTAATATATGAATTATAGTGTAAGTGAGAGAGAGGCACAAATAACCATCATAGTGTCTACTTCTGGACCATTGTGTAAGACTAGAGAGATAACCACCCCCGTTCCTTTTCATTGTAAAAGTAAGCGTTTTTTCCTTCCATTTTGGTATGTGTTACAGATTTAAAATGATACACTGCAATGACAATTCTTTTTGGCATTTTAAATATGATGTGCCCATGATTATTGCTTAAATATGTTGGTATCTTTTCCAGGAAGTTAACAGGCACAATGACTGTGTCTGAGCCTTTATCTTTTCCCATGTGAATTTTTCCTAAATGTATTACTTAATGCTATAGATTACCTAAGGAAATGTCTCACAATAACATAATACTAAGAACTCAAAATGTATTTGAGATTACTTATTGAAAATTATAATTTATACTTTACAAGAAAAAAGAGCAAAAATATCAGGACTATCAGTACATGTAATGGATTAAGGCAATTGTGAAAGTAAGACTGAAGACTTTCAGTTTATAAGTGCATGTTGACATTGAAGTTGAGTTGCAGTTGAATTCTGATAATCTTAGTAACCAAGGAGGACTCAGACTTAGGTGTTACTGCATCATGACCATAAGTTATCGCATGGAATTTAGAATCTATATGAGAATAGGAGAGAGGAACCAATGAATGAAAACAAATAATAAAATAGGGGAAAGAAGTAAAGAAACCACAGAACTTTCAAGAAACTTGGAGGGGGAAAGACAGAAAATTCTATCTGCTTCATTTACAGTACATTTTAAACTCAAGTCTAAAGTCCTTATTTAAAATCATTCCTCATATTCCTGCCAAGACCCTATTCTGTAATCATCAATCTTGGGTAAAGATTGTATACATGAAGGATTAAGCCATGCTGTGTGCTCTTTTCCCCATGGATCCTGTCAGCAAAATACATAGATTATCAACTCAATTGAAAGAAATGTCGCCCATGTGATTACATGAGCACCCATGGCATGGACAAGAATTTATTAACATTAGAAACAAACACCAGATCTGAGAAATCATTAAGCCAACAGGAATGTGACAGCCTCATATTGAGCCTCATTTCTATAATACAAAAATGAGACCATTTTTGTGTTAACTTATTGTTTCTATTACTTTTCAACGTATTTGCAATGAATTTCAGACTTAAATGGCTGAAAGAGTAGAACAAAAGGACTTGGAATCAAGCAGTTTAGTTATTGAAATTGAAAGCTTCTTGAAGGGTCCAACATTTTGAAATTAGGAAATTGGGGCCCAATAGGGAGCCATTGTTTCTCCAAACAGGTGATGACAGAGGCTGAGCTTCTGTCACTCTGTGTGCTTCTTGTGCAGTGAGAGACTATCTGCACATCAGGTTACATCTCAATCCTCAAAGCTATTGTGTATTTTGTAACTCAAGCAGTGTCAGAGCTAATTAGAAATCAAAATAAGAAAGTATCTGATGAACGTACAAAAGAAAACAGATTCCAAGAGAGCATGGAGGGAGAAGAGTGGCCTATCCTCTGCTTCAGAAGTGCTGTGGGAGGGAGACTAAGCACTTAGAGTGAGCTAATATTTGCCGTGATTTGTAATTATAGGAGGCTGAGCTGATGCACTCGGGTAGAAGTAGTCTCCATCTTTTTCAGAAAGCAGTTGTAGCTGGCCATGGGGATGGAACAAACAAGACCACAGAGAGATGTGACTGAATAATTAAAAGTTCCGTCTGCTTATAAGGATTAATTGTGAGTCTAGATAAATATTTTATCATTTAGCTGGTGAAAAATAGATGAGATAGACAACCCCTTTTTGCAAATGCCCCAGTAAAATCGAAAAAGATCTAGCTCTCTAATTGGCATGTCCTTCTGCTTATGGCTATATCACGTTGATGAGACAGGTACTGACTGAACAAGATATGGTTTTTCAGGTCCCCTCTATCAAGCATCACTGTACTCATAACCTGCATATACCTGAAACCTTAACTTTTTAAAATTTATCCACTGAGTGAAAAAACATTTATTGAGCATTCAAATCAGACTTACTTAGGTAAGTGTCATGGAGAATATAGTATTGAGAGATCTACAACTCAAGACCTGCAACCAGCCAGAGACCTAACTATGAGGAAGAATAGAAAGACATGGAAATCCTGAGGACATTGGGGGAGGGGAGCTCATCATTTAAGAGTCTGGCTGAAGTCTCAGATGAGAACAAGATTTCTAATATTATTAATGTTTACTGTGAAGACTGTTAGTGAAGAACAGTATTTTTATATGCATAAAAACTTTCAGAAGGCTGAGGAGATTACTCGGTAGTTAAGAACAAGTACAGTTCTTCCATAGAACCAAAGTTAAGTTGCCCCCCACCCATGTCTGGTAGCTTACAACTGCCAGTAATCTAGTTCCAGGATATAGAACACCTTCTTCTGGCACCTATAGGCATATGCATACACAAGTACAACACATACACATGCATGTTCTCTCTCACACATACACTTAATTAAAAAATAAATATTTTAGTGAAATATTTTGAAATAAGTATGTTAAAATGGCAATAAGCCAAGTGTGTGAGTTAGGGTTCCTAGAGTAACAGAATGTGTATACATTGTAAAAGTGAATTCAAATGGCTTGCATGACAGAAACTGAAAAATGGCTGTCTGCATGTTGGGGATGCTGAGAACGTGACATCTTCTAAGGCCATGACACTAGACGCATCAAGAGGACCACTGAAACACTGAAAACAGGGAGAATTCCTTTAGTCCACATCGGAAAGTCAAAAAAGGCTGGAATCCTTTGTCAGAGGGAGACAGCAGCAGTGGCAGACACAGAGAACATGTACTCACCAGCAAGAAGCAATGGTGAGCAGGCAAAGGTGGGCAGGCAAAATGTACTTATTTCTCCCCCAAGACTCTATATTTGGACTACTGCTGGAAGGTGCTGTCCACTCTGGGTGAGGATCTTCTACCTCAGGTAATCCTTTCAGGAGTTACACCTATAATCCTAACACCTGAGAAGCTAAGTCTGGAGTACCTAGAGTTCTAGGTCAGCCTGAGCTGTATAGTAAGACCCTACCTCAGAAAAGAAAAGGAGTGAAGAGGAGAGAAAAGAAAAGAGGGAGGGAGGGAGGGAGGGAGAGAGGGAGGGAGGGAGGGAGGGAGGGAGGGAGGGAGGGAGGGAGGGAGGGAGGAAAAATACATGAAGAGACTAAAGGATCACTTTGGAAAGTTGTGTATCATAGATGTTGTGAGATGTCGCAAATCAATGACAATATCAAAGACTGTATCATTTATTTTGGTTTAAATGACAGAAAGTAGATCTTCACATAGGGTTGAGGCTTTGTCAGCTTTCCCTGATCCACTTTGGCATGTCTATTGTTGTTGTCTTTGTTTCGATCATGTTTAGGCAGTCATGTTGATGAGACTTTATGGGTAGAACACACAATCACCACTTAACTAAACTAGCTAACCCCTAAATCCTCTCTAAATATTTGTCCTTATGCTCGGATTTTAGTGCAGTCCTCCCCCTCATCATGGAAACATCTCTTTGTGACAAATGAAGATCATTACATAAAGCCAAAAGCTATCAAAATGCAGTGTTGAGGACATTTTTGCATTCTCGTTTATCTCCTTGGACTGCTGTGCCCCATTTCACTATAGATCTCTCTGTATGAACATTTAGAAATACTGTGTTCTTGGAATTGTTTTTGATTATGTTCTCCTTTGCCAGTTCTATGCAAGGTTCTAACAGGAAAGCAAGGTTTTGGTTTCTTATTATGATAGTTTGTTGTCTAGAAAAGCCCATCACACATATAGTACATATCTGAAAACTGTTCACGGGATGGAAAAAGTGGCACATAGTCTCCCGCTAGTAACTAATATTCATTCCCAACTCATTAGTGGATTAAAGGCAGACTTCAAGGGCATGTAATATATACACATAAAGATCAGTGGGTTTGACTCTATTCATAGAGAAAAATCAGGGTAACCTGTAAGTGACAGGATCCAGATTACCTTGCCCAGCTGCTATTATGTTTTAGGCTGAGGAATGAGATTTGTACTCTGCCACACTATTTGTAGTTTTAAGTAATTAAAGCAATGAAGTTGTCTGGACACACATCTTGTTGTATGCTGTCCCCTCAGGTTCCGTTCATCTTCTTGATTCTCTGACTCTTGTTAATTTTATGGAAGTAAATCACATGTAATAGTGGGAACTCATGCAGAGCCTCATGGAAGAACAAGACATTTATTATTTCCAAGAGAGAAATTGGTGAGGAGGAGAAAGGGGATGCAAATCTGCCTTTTCTGCTTTAATTAGGCATGGAGGAACTCAGCATATGCCACACAGGATGCAGACACTAGAAGGTACCTTACGTTATGTAACCATGTACATGCAGAATGCAAACATAAATGTGCTTTCTTTTACCAAGGATCTGTGAAACAGAAAAGATGCAGATATTCTTAGGAAGACATATTTTCTTTTTTTCCCTGTGTGTTGTATGTGTTATGTACACGTTTCTGTGTGTGAACAAGTCCATGTGCACATGTGTGTGTGTAAACTAGGAGTTTACTTCCAGTATCTTTCTCAATTGGTTGCTACCCTATTTATGTGAGACTGGGTCTTTCACCTAACCTTAAACTCACCAATTCATCCAGAGACTTACTGGTCCTTAAGCTCCAGGAATTTGCCTGTCTCTTCCTTGCCACAGTAGAATTACATGGTTGTGCCAGTGCTAGGGACCATGCTGGGGTTTCCATGTTTGTGCTGCAAGCACTTAGCAAATGAACCATCTCTCCAGTTCCTGGGATTGTCCCAAACAGTATATTCTGTTTCTTATGACAGAAGTGTTTCAGGAAGAAATGACTCTGGAAGTTTCTACCCACCCTCATGGGCCTCTTCCCTACCATAAATCCACCCCTGGAAAAAAAGGCTTAGGTGAGTCTATCCAGGGCTATCCTTCATGGGGCAAAGATTTCTCTCCTTGGCCAGATCTTTTATCAATAAAATTTGCTGTAATCGCAGGCACAAACATGATCCAGTGGAGTGGGTGTGCTTATATTTAGTCATTGGAAAATTAGTGTGGCATTTTCTTTCTTTTAACAGCTTTGAACCCATTGTTTCACAATGACAAAGACCTTTCTGTAGATTTTCACACCATTCCAATCAAAGTGTGGAACAGAATACAGACTTGGTGCTCAGAACACTGGTAGAGGCTCTACCATGCTGCCTCTCATGTGCTCTCTGACAATTATAGGAACGAAGAGATAGGATTGTATACATCTTCCTTTGTGCATGTGAGTACAAGTTCTTATTCACCCTAGTCTGGTGTGCTTCAGTATCATTCTTCTGGTAAATATACTTTAAAACACCATTTTTTAATACCAATATGTACTAAAATAGCCAGAATTGAGGTTTAAAAATAAATTTAAATAATCATTTCCACAGTGATTGGTTTATTCTCATTTCTGGAATCTCCTAATTTCAAGTCACCCTGACCATCTGGGCTTTTTCCTGTAATCTATTGGTTTCCCTAGGTCCCTGTTTGCGACAAGTCCTATAAATGGTCTTTAAACCTCTGTTACAGCATCTATCTATCTATCTATCTATCTATCTATCTATCTATCTATCTATCTATCTATCTGTATCTATACTATATCTATATCTATATATATGACAGCAGTTATGGTCACATGAACTGATTCTAAAGATTACATTAGACTTGTTTCTAATACAAATAGGGCACAGCTACAGAGTTCACTGGTCTCCCAAACGTACAAATTCTTGGGTTCTGTGATGGACTTCCAGAAGAAGACTAGAGATGAAGTTAGGAGAGCCACATGTAAGTGAATATTTGTAATTTTCTTACTTAAGTTCTGCTACAGTGATTTTAGTTCTGAATCTTAGTTACTTTATCTGTTAACTGGAGGATAGTACAACAAATCAAGCAACACATATCAGAATAACTAATTGATATTTGAAAATAATTTTGTTTAAAAGATGCAATGCAAAATAATTATATTGTATTTCACAGCATCAAAGGAGACAATTGAGCAAATGTGCGTTTGGGGAACACTAATTGCCATAAAAGAATTGGACATTCCTCAGCAAATGCTTCAATTCCAACTATATTCAAGTGTGCTTCTTTTATGTATGTTATTAAGATTTGTATTCCTTAGAGAGAGAATATTGTGCTATTTTTGGTCTCATTTCTATTCTTGTATAAAGAATACCAGGAAACTTTGATTGGCAGTTCCACATGAAATGTGTTTTATAGACCAAGAAACTCTCAACATAAAGAAAAAAATTAATTAAACATCAACAATTAAATAAAAGATTAAAAGATTCTCATTATATCAGTCTCATGGTGCCACAGAAATGAAGTATGTTTATATATATATATATATGTATATGTATATATATATATATATATATATATATATATATATAGTGTGTGTGTGTGTGTGTGTGTACATACAACATAAATAATACACTCAGAACGTAGATGTTAATATGTAATAAATGGTGATGATAGAGTGATGGGGGTAGATACAGTATCAGTGCTGCCACTAACAGCATCAGCCATGACACTTCAGTGCATGCATACTCTAGTTTTAGGTAGGCTGGCTATACATAATATCAATGACAATCCTTGGTTCTTCAACAAAGAAGGAAAGATAGAGGAATGTTCCTTGGGTTACTAAATTAAATGAGCAAAATGCACATGAAACAGTACATTTTTTGGCTTGTGACAACACACTCAATTTTTTATAGTTGTGTCTATATCTATATGTTTATATCTATATTTATATATCTTTATAAGATATAGAGGATTACAACTTAGAACTTTAAATGAGTCATAAATTCTATTATATGAGTAAATTTCTGGTTAGATCTTCATGTGGCCTTTTATTGACCTATTCTATCTACAAATATGCTTTGTAATTCTCCACTTGCAGATAGAAATAATATTTTATTCCACTTAAAGTATATGAATCAAGCACATCACATTGCTAACATTGTATTCTAGAATAATATATTGTTATGTTTCCCTCATTAATTTTAAGGGTGAGTTGTTGATGATACTATCACTACTACTTTGGGAAACCCATATTAATTATTCAACATGGATATTATCCACATTTGATAAATTGTCACCAGGACTACTTTTTCCCCTTTCAAGACATAAACTGGCTTTGTAGTCCAAGCCAGCCATCCTGATGCCTCTGCCTAGTATCACAAGCATATATTACCATGCCTAGCTTGGATTTATGTGAGACCAAAGCATAACTTAAGAAACCTACATATGCAATAGACCTCAGCATTGGGTGATGCTACCTACCCCACAACTCTAAAATGTGCTTCTTTTTAGCAAAGAAAATGAAAATGAGGGAGATTGACGTCACTAAGAAAGGTTTGTCAGAGTCTGGTGACTTTATTTTCCTGCAACACTGCCATCCACTATGGAAATACAGCTAGTAATTTATACAAAATAAGTTACTGCCTCTTTAAGAAAGTTTATGCTTTAAACTGCTTGTCAGTCTTAGTTTATTTCTTTTCCATGTTGCTATAGTAAAAATTTTGACAAAAGCAATGTAAGGGCAAAAGGGTTTCTCTAGCTCACAGTTCCAGGGTACACACAGTCCATCATGGCAAGGGAATCCCAGCAGCAGAAATCTGAGGGAGCTAATCTCATTGTACTCAGAGTTGGGAAACAGAGAGTGTGAGAAGCATGCTTGCTAGTGTTCAGCTCATTTTCTCTATTTCACACAGTCTGCCCAGGGAATGGTCCTGCCTCCAATGGCAGTGGTTCTTCTAGTATTTCCCACAGGCATGCCGAGGTATGTGTATGCCAGATGATTCTAGATTTTGTCTCTTACCAGTAAGACTGAGCATTACATTGCCTTTGAAAGAAACTGAATTAACAGGTTTTTTTTTTTTCAGTGCAGAAGGACACATATGTCAACTCATGTTCTAATTATGTAATTTGTTTGTGGATGCTTTGGAATACAAATGGAAAAAACAAAGAATTATATATAAATATTTTCCATTAACTTTCAAGGAGCTTGAGGTTCACTCATGATTTGGCTAAGTAGTTTTTGATATTTTTCGATTAATAATGACCTTCAGTGTAGCCAGATTTAGAGAACACAGTGGTTTACTCTTTGTTGCAAAGCCAGAGATATTTAAAAGTGGTCCCAGTCCATTGAGAATGATATGGTGCATTAATACAACATCATACCATACAGGCAATATTTTCAAGACAGGAAACTTCTTTTGAAAAGTGTGCATGGCAGAAAGCTCTCCAAAACTATTAGTTAATAGAAAAAGTCCAGTTTCAAACAGCATCATGTAATATAATTCCAAATTATGTGGCCATAAGATTTTTTAAAATATTTTTTGTAGGTTTTTTTTTAGTTTTCAAAATTTTCTATCACAAACAAATGATATATTTTTAAAAAGAAAAAATCAATCATTACTCTGTTCTTAGAAGAATCTTCACTGGCTTGCCGATTCAGTTTATGGGTCCTGGTGAAAGATGTGACTGGGCCCAGTGACTCTGGGACTCCGGGAGGGTTCTCTTTCCTGTCTATCAAACACATTCTTCTGTGGATGACCACACAAGAAATTATTTCAGCCTCCTAGCATACTTCAGAACTAAGATTTTTGTTTGTTTGTTTTTGTTTCTCGAGACAGGATTTATCTGTGTATCTTTGGAGCCTGTCCTGGAACTCACTCTGTAGCCCAGGCTGGCCTCGAACTTACAGAGATCCACCTGCCTCTGCCTCCCAAGTGCTGGGATTAAAGGTGTGTGCTACCACCGTTCAGCTCAGAATTAAGATTTTAGTCCTTCATACCACCATTTTTTTTTCAGTTTGGATCAAGGGTTCTTGTGGCTTCAATATTTTATTTACTGTAGTATGTAATAGTTAACCTTTATTGTCAAATCTACTGGACTTTTAACCACCTAGGAGACACACATCTGAAGATTATGCTTAAGGCGATCTCCAGAGAAGTCTGACAGAGGGTAGAAGATTCAGAATAAATATGTATGTCAGCTTTCCATGGTCCAGGATCCCAAGATGAATAAAAGGGGAGAAGAAAGCAGACTGGACACTAGCATTCGTCTTTCTGCTTCCTGCTGCCATTGCAGTGTGACTCACATGTCTGCAATCACAGCTAGACTCACTGTCACCACCACATCTTCCTGACCACGATGAACTCATGGACACTTGAGCAATTGTAGTCAGGAAGCAGAGAGATATAGCATTGGTATTGGAAATATACAGCCTTTTGACATTACCCAGACTCTCAGAAGAGAGTTAGACTTGGTACTCTTGCATATTATTGTGACTGTAAGATTGTAAGGACTTTCAAAACAGTAATCTACAAGGAGTAAAACATCTTTGGTGTGCAGGTGAGATGGCTCAGCAGGAGGTAAAAATGCTGGTCTGCAAAGTCTGAAGCCAGAGTTTTATTCCTGGGGCAAACATACTGGAAAGAGAGAACTGACTCCCACAAATTTTCTTCTGACTTTCACACAGTGGCACCCATATGCTCCTCCAAATAAATTTAAAATAACTTTGGCAGTCTGGGAAAGTTGTATTTGACTATCTTATCGTGAGGGAATTACATGACACAGAATACCTAGGCCAGGGTCCTCTTGCTGTGGATGCTTTCAAAGGGACTGTTCTCAAGTTGACATGAACTAGGAAACCACAAGTAGTCTTCATGTAAAGTGAACTGATTTCACTCCACCACGCCAAGTTATAATTTATGTAGAAACTTAGACTAGTTATATAGATGGTTATCCGTATATTTCACTTAAGTTATATGTGCTAGTTTTATGTCAACTTGACACAAACCATAGTCATCTGAGAGATGGGAACCTCAGTTGAGAAAATACCTCCAAAAGATTGGGTTGTAGTTAAGCTTATAAAGCATTTTCTTAATTAGTGATCGATGTGGCTGGATCCAACCCATTATGGGTGGTAGCACACCTGGGCTGGTGGTTTAGTTTCTAAAAGAAAGTAGGCCAAGCAAGCAAGCCATAAGGAGCAAGCCAATAAGCAGCACCTCTCCACAGCTTCTGCATCAGTTCCGGCCTCCAAGTTCCTTCCCCGTCTGAGTTCCTGTTCTGACTTCCTTTGATGAACAGTTCAGTGGAAGTGTAAGCCAAATAAACCCTTTCTTCCTCAATTTGCTTTTGGTATTAGTGTTGCATTGTAGCAATAGTAACCTTGAGCAGAACACCAGAAGAGGAACTTCATTGGTAGCATTTGAAGGAACAAGAGAGGAAGATTAAAATAGATAAATCTATGTAGCTTGATGTCAGTTATTTTTCAAGACAAAAATCCATTCTTTACAACCTGAATTTAAATACTATCTTCTGCAATGGCAACACAAGGCTCACCTACTCATAAGCATTTCTGCTGCCCTGAGTACATGATTTTTCAAATAACCTAGCAGCATTCTCTATTCTAGGCCCCTTCTGCACAGAATATCCTCTCCTTCTCAAGGGTGGCCCCTCAGTGTTTATTCACTCTTGCATGCTGTTATTGTCTCCATATAGACTTCTTGACAACATATTTTATATCTCTAACATCTGACTACACATGGTAATTTAAATGCATACTGGTATTCTACAGAGAAGACCTCCACTAAAGGCCTGCCATGCTTCAAATTCCTCCTAACCATGACTTCAAAATATTTATGAATCATTAGTCATTGGGGCATATGATGAATCTTTAGAAAGACTTAGGAAAAGCTAAGCATGTAATCACTATTCATAATGATAGTGGAAAAATCACAGTAACACATGTAAAACCATTAGAGGGCAAGCATGACATTATGTAATTAAGGGTTTAATTATGTAGGCAAAATTATTCAGGATTTAAATGGAAAGAGATTGATGACTGTGAAGAGATGAAGGATCACTTCACGGAAGAGATGTACAGAGATGGAGAGGAAGTAGCAAGATGACTGAAATATTCATCTTAACCAAAGCAGCTTCTCCAATGTTTTTATGTGCTTACCCAGGAGTGAGAGGACCTGGAGCACACGTATCAGGGACAAACACTAAGGCATATTTATAGGACAAATAGCTATACAAAGTTGCGAGAGTTTTTCATCTCAATTTGAGGGGAAAGTTCATCTGAGTTTATTTATTCTCCTTTTATGATGCACAAAATAGGACATAAACCACAATGGCATTGACTTATTTATAATTACTGAAAATTCTTTGCACTCAAATATTTTCCACTGAGAAAAAAAATCAAAGCTGCTGAATGTTAAGAGGAAAACAAAGACTCTGCGGGAAGCAAATATTGGACACTGATATATGTAAATGGTAATTCTAATATTAATTAAGAAATTATTTTTTAAACTTTTATTTTTTTCAATTGACCATTTTGTAGTCAAGTACAGTACATGTTTTATAGAGTATAAAACTGGCCTCAAGCTAGCTATCTCCAGAACCATGATGCATTCCATTTCAACATTGCAGTTACATCACAAGAATAATGAACAAGATGCTCCCATTAACAAAAAAATACTGAAGCTCTGTTTTATCCAAAACTATCTTCTCCCAAAAAATAGAGTTAACTTTGTGTTGTTTTAGAACCTATATATCTGAATATTAATAACTGAGTTTGATTAAGCACGAGTTGAATAAGCAAATTGTGAAGGCAGAAAGTAACCTTAGTATTTATTTTTTTAGGAATGTTTGCTTTGTATATTTTATAAAAACCACCAATAGAAATATAAGCATATACATACTGTATATATGTAGAGGGAGACATACATTTATAGTGTACATGCTCACATATTTTACATAACTATATTTTCCACATATATATGAAACAAAAAGTTGATTTCCCTGTACTTATAGTTGAATGTACAAAACTTCTTTGAATCTCTTATGTAATGTCACATTTGTGTGAAATAAATATTTGGGTAGTCAAGACTAATGTAAAAGGATCAGATCAATCAGTCAAAAAGAATAAGGGTGGATCAATACTGTTTTCTCATCGACCTTTACCATCTTTGACCACAAGGTGGCAATCTCTAGATATGTGTAACTCCAAGATTTTTTTTTCTTTTTCTTTTTCTTATTAATAATGATGCTTCAAAATAAAATCCTTCCCCAACCAATCTCTATGGTTAACAGGCCTTCTCAGAATCCATGTGAACTTACAGACACAGCTCGAAAACTGGAGTGGTCAATTTGTCACAGAGATCGCTAACGAGGTGCCACACTTTGTGTTGTAAATGTGTACAGTTCTCAAAGCTGGTTTAGTCAATTTAGGTTGTATTTTGTTCACAGGTGCGTGCATGAGAGCAGATTGTTCATAGAGAGTCCAATTAGTCTCAAAATTCAGTTTCTCTGCTCAGGATTGCTTCATAGGAATCCCTCACCATGTCCCAAAGGATGGAGTTTGTGCACAGAGAAAAGTTACTTGGAACCGTGACTGCTGTGCCCATGGCTCTCAAATTAAACTGGACTTAAAAAAACTATAAATAGGCTACATCAAACATCATCTGAACATCCCTCAATACTGTGCTCCAATTTTTGGAGAAGAAACTTGAATTTGAAGATAATTGCTATTTCTCTCGCATCCAAGTGTTGGTGTAGTCTCTGTCAGACAGCACGCTCAGGACTGACCTGGGGACTTCCTATTCACGGCCGAAGGATGACACCAAAGTGCTTCTCTGGCAGCTGGATGGTAGGGACATATCACCATAACAGGTTCCACTGCTGCCTTTATAGCTGTCTCGGGCAAGGGATAGGCCTTTTGGACAAGACATTCCCATTGAAATCTCAAAAGTACAGTCCCATAAGTCTTTATTTGGCTTCTTCCAGAAGGAATTTTATAAATTCTCTTTTCATCTAGAGGATATTATGAGCTAAACAGTGTGTTTTTTTTTTTTTTCATTTTAGTGAAGGAAGAGTATATGTACACACAGAGACAAACAAACATACACACACACACCACACCCATGCACACATGCACATACATACACACAGGCACACACACACACACACACACACACACACACACACACCACTCTAACACAACTGGCAAAGTGGATGATGATGTTTGAGTAATGCCTACAAATAGCCCCATTGGAATTCTCTAGACATCTTTCATCTGCAATGTTCATAATAGGGAAATAACTGATGGTCACTGTGGCAGGCAAGTATAAGGTAGTTGATTGCATTCTCTGCTTTTTATTTAAGTACAGATAAAGCTTCAATAAAGTCTTCTATTAATATGGATGACACAGCTTGCTCATATTTTAAAACATTCCCTCAGCACATGGAGCCACTGATTAAAATGTCCATACAGAGCCCATGTGTAAAACAAATGTGATGGACCTAAAAGAGGGGGAGCCTATAGACAACCCAAATACAGCAGAGTATGAAAATGAGTGGTGAATGGCACGGCCTAGAAAAATATTAAATAAAATGAAGCTATTGACTTAAAAATATACTAGGCAGAGAAGCATTCTTTAACATGATCAGACAGCTAGTTGTTCCCCTTGTTGTTACTATAGAAATGATGATTGGGAGGGATTATGGGCTTGCAAAGTTGAGTGGATGCAATAAAAAGGGAAGAATTTCTCACTGGGAAGCATCTTTAATACATATGGTATTGTGGAAAGCATTACAACCCCTGCATAAATAACTAAGGACAAGAACACCTGATAGACATTTGCAGGCAGTCATGTAAGTGGAAAGTAAACAGAGGGACTTGATTTGATTTAAAATGAGGAAAGAATCTGATAAAGCAGAGACTATGATGGAAAGGTCAAATTGGAGAACACAAGTTACAGAGCAGGAGGAAATGAGAATGAAGAGACGGAGATGGGTATAGAGAGGAATAAACACAAAATCACCCAGATACTAAATGCATTACATATCAGCTCCTGCTGTGATGAGGAAGATGTGCTACATGATCTCAGGGGATAAGGAACAGCATAAAACACAGCTGTCCTTTAACAAAGATCTTACATTCTTCCTGGGAAGAAAAAGCAGATGCATATTAAAGAGATTAACACAGATACTAACAAGAAAACACAACACAACAAAAAGCTAGAAAATCTACCAAGATAGATCATATTGTAACAAAGGATCTGTCCAGACATTAAAAGGAAACAAATAATTCACCTCAACTTCTTGGACAAAGATTATCTTTATACAACTATTTGACTTCTTATAAGATGTGAATTAATACAATTTAAGGTAAAATGACATGGACATATAGGTGATTTAGCTTTGATAAGTGTAGTTTCCTAAAATTAAACTTCTGTCTTTGAGCTCAGAGATTCAAGAGAACAGCAGCTATGTTTAATGGCTCAGCCAATTAAGCTTTCTAAGTCCTTTGCTTGTAAATGTTTTTGCTGATTAACAAAGAAGAAAGCCTCGCAGGACAAAACACCAGTCTTCACGCATTAATGAATTTATTTTAAATATCAAAGTATTTTAAATTGATCTTGGGTTTCCCAAGGGAAAAATAATTCATTAGATTAAAAAAAATCTCTTTCCAGTGGTCATTAAATATGTAAAATAATTAGTGACCCTTAAAAAACATTTTTAAAAATCCCTTTACATATATCCCTTCAATTTATTTATTAATTTAGGCTTAGAAATTTTGTTCACCAAAGATACAAACTTCTTAAAATTCATTTATTAAAGAATTTCTAACAGCTTGTAGTGATGGTAATGATGATGGTGATTCTTTTATTTGAGTACCAAGGTCATATTTTAATTGATTAATTTGACATTTTAAATAGTCATTCAAGCCATCACATCTTTACAGTTAAGAGTCCATCCATCAAATGAGTATAACATTCCCAAATCTTCATAATTCCAAAATCATTGCTCTTTCTTCAGTGTTACATAATATCTTTAGAGAGCTATGTGGAATGCTGTCACATTATTGATTCCTCTGTGTGTGGTTGTGTGTGTACACATGCATACACATGTGCATGTGCTAGCACACATGTGCATGCAATGTGTGTGCACAAGCCTTCCTGAAAATATTCACTTACTAGAAAATCAAAATCGGTTTCAAGATTTTATAAAAGCTTAAAGTTAGAATCATATTTTTTTACTGCTCCCTAACTATCTTCATCTCAACCAATGAAAGCAGTTTTGTTTGGTGCCTTCTAATTTGTTGTTAGCCACACAGGGGCACCTTCATTTTTGTTGTTTTAGTGGCTACAGCAGTTGATCTAGAGCCAATAGTAAAAAAAAACCTATATTTGAAAACTTCATTCTACAAAATTCTCAAAGAACTAATAAAGATGAGGAAAGGGTATGTGATGAACTGAATGCTGTTAATCTATATGCATAGCTAACTGCTCCACAAATCATACTTGCTCTGTCCCATGTCCTGCTATATGTCTTGCTCCAGACTCCATAGAGGGTTTCATCAATGACATCCTCCCTTTATCAACATGTTTTCAGGTGCCAGTAACACTAGATCATATTTATACTGATTGTGACAGTAAACACATTTAATTGACTCAGACAAATAACATTTCTAAAAGTCAGATTGAGTTTCACAGGAATCTTGCTTCCCAGATTGTTGCTGTATTCCATAGATCTGATTTCTCTCCATCAGACTGTCTGGCTTTCCAAACGTATCAGCTTCATTTCAGGGGTGATTTCCCTCATTGCTTCAAGATAACTCCTGGAAGCTTCCTCATATTTGTATGTGATATGAGAGATTTTTTTTTAATTAATATTCACCCAGACTTGATCAGCTATGTTCCATGTCTATGTCTGTAACAATCATGATGACAGGATAAATTAAAGATGCTGATGGGATTAGATTTGGTTGTGGATTTTTGCTTTAAACGTGGTAATGGCATTACCTTTGTATATCGGTATTCCCTCCAGTAAAAAATTTAAAGCTATTGGGACTGAGAAACATATAGGCAGTTATAAGATAGTGACTAAAACTAGTGCTTTCGCACACACAACTATGGTAAAAATACTGAGACTCTCTCTCTCTCTCTCTCTCTCTCTCTCTCTCTCTCTCCCCTTCCCTCCTTCTCCCTCCCCACATGGGTGCTGATGATGCTGTTATTAGCACCTTCTTTTCTATGCTAGGAGTATCTCATGAGGTTCTTCCTCTTAGTGTTTAACCAAACAAGAACCTCTGTGCGAAATAGTCAAAGTCAATTTTGCTTTCCCTTGGTGCTCAGTGTTAGTTATGTCTTTGCATGCTGGCAGATATATATATATATATATATATATATATATATATATAGATAGATAGGGAAGCTAAGAAAGTCTCCTACACACAGGCTAGACAGTTTAAGGGCTCTTCTGGGTGAGATTTGACACTAATTGAAATAGCTGTGGTCTCTCTGCCACTACACATAAGATTAAAGGGAAGATATATATATATATATATATATATATATATGCTCAAGATATATATATATATATATGTATATGCTCAAGAAAATTTTATTTTAACAACACACACACACACACACACACACACACACACACACACACACACACACGGGACTCTTCTACAATCTATAAGCCTTATGAATTGTGTCTGCCACAAAAGAAAACAGAATTTCAGAGAATAGAGAATAGTCCAACTTAAACACATGAGCAGACTGCTGCTGTCAGGCATTGCACAGTCCTGAAATGGAGCAGTGACAATCTTGACTTACAAGCCATCAGTTATCATGCATCTAAGGATAGAATTCCTAAACCCGGGTTTCAGTAGCCACCACCAAATTCCTAAAATTAAGGAAGAAACAGACGTTTAAAGTAGAAAATGAAAAAAAAAAAAAAACAGGAGAAAATGATGTTTGGAGAAAGTTATAAGAAATGATGCAGAACATGTCTTTGTAAGTAAGAAGGCAGATTTCAGATGTGGAAAAGCAAAGGCCAGACGCAAAGCTAGACTCCATGAAATGGAAGAACTTAACAAAATGCATTAATCAACCAATATGCGATTTGACTTCAGGACCATTCCACCAGAAAGAAGCCATACCTGCACTTTGAGTGACCAAGAACCAAAGACCAGATAGCTCAGGATACTAGGGTAAAACCAAATACTATTGGTCTAAAAAGAAAAGAAAAATAAAATGATTCATAATAACATTCTGCTACACTAATAGATCAGTGCCTTGCTCAGCCATTACCAGAGAAGCTTCCTCCAACAGCAAGCGTGAACAAATACAGAGATTCACAGAAAGACATTATGTAAAGATTGAGAGACCTTGGAACACTCAACCTTAAATAGGATGTCTCCATCAACCCCCCCCCCTTGGTGATAAGGGAACCATTTGAAGAGGAGGCAGAAAGAGTGTAAGAGGCAGAGAAGATGTAGGACACCAGGAAAACAAGGCCCTCTAAATCAACATGATCAAAGCTCATGTGAACTCAGAGACTGAGTTAGCATCCAGAGTGCTTTCATAGATCTACAACCAGGTTTTTTGTGTATATATTATGGCTTCTGGTTTAGCATTTTTTTTTTTAGTTAAGGTTTATTTTCTTCTTTAATTAAGAAAAAATTTTCATTCATTTTAGACACCAAATCAAAGATCCCCTTCTTCCCTACTCCCGCACCCAGTCTCCCCCCAGCCCTCTTCCCCTCCCCCTCATAAGAAGGCACATCAAGTAGAGGCAGATCCAAGCCCTTCCCCTGCCTCAAGGCTGCATGAGGTGCCCCATCATAAACAGTGAGCTACAAAAAAAACCCCTCACGCACCAGGGATGGATTCTGATTCTACCGCCAGGGGGCCCCTGAAGCAGATCAAGCTACACAATTGTCTTACCATGCAGAGGGCCTAGTCCTGTCCTATGCAGGCTTCACAGCCATTGATCCAACTTTCATGAGCTCCCACTAGTTTGGTTTGGTCGTCTCTGCAGGTTTCTCCATCATGATCCTGATGCACTTACTCATAGAATCCCTCCTCTCTTTCTCCTACTGGATTCCTGGAGCTCTGTCTGGTGTTTGGCTGTGGATCTCTGCATCTGCCTCCATCAGTCATTGGAGAAAAGCTCTGTGATGACAGTTAGGGTATTCACCGATCTGATCACTGGGGCAAGCCAGTTCATTTCAGGCACCCTCTCCACTATTTCTAGTAGTCCAAGCTGGGATCATCCTTGGGGATTCCTGGTAACTTCCCTAGCACCGGGTTTCTCTCTATCTCCATCATGGTATCTCTTTCATTGCTTTACAACTCCATCCCTGTTCCAGTTGGACCATCCCATTTCCTTATGTTCTCATCCCACATCCCATACCCTACATTGCCCACCCTTCACTCCCAGTTCACTCATGGAGATCTCATCTATTTCTCCTTCCAGGGCTATCCATGCATCCCTCTTTGGGTCTTGTTAGCTAGCTTCTCTGGAGTTGTGGGTTGCTGTCTGGTCATCCTTAGTCTTCACAGACCTGGTTTAGCATTCTTATGGAATTCCTGAGCATGCAAACCAGTAGATCTCTGTTTCTTGTGCCTTCTCTTAGACACCTTTTCTTCCTTTTGCCTGTTTCGTCCAATTCAAATTTATTTTATTTTATCTTATTTCATTATCCTTAGAAGCCCATTCATTTCCTAGTAAGAGACAGGAAGGGAGTGGATCCAGATGACAGTGGAGTTGGAACAAGGAGATGTCACATAGCTGAGATCCATGAGTTTCTTTTGAGGAGCCATATAGACTGTGGCTTAGTTCCTGAAGCCCAGCTAGCTCAAGTTGTTTTAATCTTAATATTGAGAGATATATTCAAGTGTTTCAGTGTGCATCATATCTAAAACAAAGCTTTAAATATGACTTAAGGTTGGTTTAATATGTTTTGTTAATAGCTTTTAGGTGAAAAACCTTGAAACAATCTAAACTTTAGAAAGGCACATAGTTGAATGAGGGACTTGTTGAGGTCAAGGAACAAGAACAAAACAGCCTGGTTCTTATTTGCTGATGTACCTTTCTTGCTAGGATGGGTTGATTACCAACGGTGATGATTAATTCCTTTTTACCTGTGTCTGCCCTCAGCTTCTGGATGTTATTTAATTAAAAAAAACTGTTGATGTAAGTAAAAACAATGATGTAGCATTGTAAGTTAATGCTGAGACATAGGGATTGACAAACAAAGGGTTAATAAAGCAGAGCAATAATTTGGGGCACTGTGAAATGGCTAGGACAAGTCTTTACTCCACAAATATTTGGCACAAAGCTTTGAGAATTTGATCCTATCTGATTTTTATAAAAAAAATGTGTGCAATGGATATCTGATTAAATAACATATCGTGATTACATCAGATTAAGGTAGCAAATTAAGTGTGAACAAGAAAGGTAATTTAAGAAGTAGTTTGAACTGGTGGTTGATAGTATGTATTACTTGACATTTATATATATAAAATCCCAAAGTATTACTTCATTATTCAGTTTCTACACTGTCACTTGATTACATAGGTATGGCGTAGTGGCACAACTCAATGAGTTAGTGCATGTAAAATTTCAGAGAAAGATTTAAAAGGCCACAACATAAAAGATATTGACTTACATGCAATTATTGGGATAAAGAAAAATTACTGAAATACTTCAGAGCAAGAGACATCAGATTTTTTTTTTGGAACTCAAAGGAAACCATATGTGAAAAGCAACCAAGGGGTTAATTTCAGCACACTGAAAAGAAAAATGTCCTACCAATAAGAAGGGTTCAGACAGGAAGGATTCATCAGATACAGCATGACTGTGGGCACCTTGACCCCATCCATCCAAAGAGATTCTTTTTTTTTTTTTTTTTTTGGTTTTTCGAGACAGGGTTTCTCTGTGTAGCTTTGCGCCTTTCCTGGAACTCACTTGGTAGCCCAGGCTGGCCTCGAACTCACAGAGATCCGCCTGCCTCTGCCTCCCGAGTGCTGGGATTAAAGGCGTGCGCCACCACCGCCCGGCCCCAAAGAGATTCTTAAGCATGTAATTCAGAGTTGAACCATACAACTCAGGGAGAAACCAAAAGTTTTGGCGGGAATCATTTTCTCTTTCACCTACTGCAAGTATTTCCTTGGAAATTCGGAAATGAAGAAGGAATTTATGGAACATTTGAGAAGCAAATGCAAGATGTGAAACCAAGGGACTCTAGTTCCCAGTATTGCTGAATTGTGGGATTGTTTGCTTTGATGTATTTGGAAATAAATCTCCCCCCAAGTGTTTTTATGTATGTCTGTGGTGTGTGTGTGTATGTATCATGTGTGGTGTGTTTGTATATTTATGAAGGTGAAACTGAGAAACAAAACAATAAATATGCTAGGAAGAGAAAGTTGAAACAAAAGTTGATATTACAGACATGTTGGAAGGCTGAATACGATCGCACTTATTATAAAGGGATAGTCCAAAGCATTGGTTACTCTTCTCTTCATAGAAATTCCATGTGGAATTCTTATTGACAGGTGGTGGGAAGTAGAAATTCTAAAATCCTCTAATTTGATGATAATAACCTGGACTTCTGAAAGCCATTTGTCGCAAGGCGACAGTCCTTTCTTCTTATTTGCTTAAGGGCCCATATTATTTATGAGCTCCTACAACCGAGTGCCTAGAGTCACTCTTCCCTTAATTGTGGTTGTGTTGGGAAAAACCTTGGCAAATTCTATCTAAAGCACAGCAGATAAAAAATTCTTCCCACATCCAACCCCCAATTACTAAAATGACTGTATTTCCCAAAGCACCATAAGAAGTAATAGAAGTCATTCTATTCTAGTGAGGTTATTGACACTTAATAAAGGAGGTTCCTATACAGGAGCTTCCCATACAGGTCTCTGTTACTTGCCAGCTGCAAGATAACAGAGAACAGACTATGCAACTCTGGTTGTATTAGATGTCAAGGCATATAGACAGAGCAAGTTCAGAAATGTGCATATGGGGCTCTCAACTAGAAAACATGAACTTCTGAAATATATGCTGGAGACAAATCTTATACATAAAGCTAAAAGAAGGTAAAATGTATGCTTTGAGGGAATCTGCCCCTAGGGCTGGGCTTATAGTCAAGTGGCAGAGTCTGGGTTCTTATTGGGCCTACTAACTCTGGGGTTGTCAGGAATCCTTCAGATGTTTCCTTGAGTGATTAAAGTGTTTCAGCATCTTGCTTTTGCTTAGCCACCAGACCCAGAGTTCTAGAAGTCTCAGCTATCATACAGCCAGTGACAAAGGAAAAACTACCACTCTGTAACTCAGCTGTCATCTCTTTCAGTCCTGCTATTAGTATACACACTATATCCACCTATTACACCACCCAACAATATAGTATAATAATTATTACTTCAAATATTGTATGCTCATTAAATAATCTGAAGAAAGGAAATCAACTATAAATTTATGGTTTGCCATATAACCATTCTAACTTTCTAGTTCTTCTTGTTTTCCTCTGTTTCTCTGGATTCAGTACCACCCATGTCATTTTCATACTTCAGCACAATTTCCCTATCACCTCCCAGTTTTGTGCTTCTGTTGTGAAATATATTAATATCAAGTTTCTGAGTTTCATACACCCCAGGTAAATAATGCAATTTTATACATATTGCATTATATAATTACTTTTTAATCAAGAGGAAAAATGGAATAAATGTGCATTAATATTATCTTATAATTGCCTAATTACCTTTACTAGTGCTCATAATTTTTCTTATAAATTGAGTTTAAAGTCTGGATCCCTTATTTTCAACCCAAAGAAATTACTTTAGTATTTTTTACAAGATGGGTCTGGTAGCAATAAATTTTCATCATTTGTCATATGAGACTACATTCATTTCACCTTCAGCTGGCAAAAATAGTCTACTATGTACAAAATTCCTGGCTTGCATAATCTTTTTTTATTCAAATTTGCTGACTCTATCATATATCAATTTAAATAAAGTCACCAGTTTATGATTTTCTGACTTGCAATCCTTGGATATCAATATACATTATACAGGAATCATATTTTGAGCTTGAAATTTTGGTATTTTTCTGCACATATGTTATAAAATATGATTGCCTTTGGTACAGAGCAGTGGCAGTGAACCCCAGCTCTTTGTCACATGGCCATGATAGTAAACAGGCAAACTATGCATGGACTCGTTGCTAAGTTACAGTGTCTGCCAGGTGAGCTGAATTAAATGCATTTTAAACTTAGAGTATTTTCCATTTATTCTGAGTTCATCAGAACTCCATTTAATCATAAATCATGGAATATCTACAGATTATTGAGTCTCCCTGATTAATTTTATAAATCAGTGGTTGAACTTTTCACTACTAAATTTCCATGTGGGACTAATTGAATTTAATCTCTATCTCTTCACAATTTTTTTATGTTTGATGAAATATTGTCACCATAGCTTCTTTTTATACATTTAAATTTGGATTCCTTAAGCTAGTTGAATGTCTCTATAATGAATGCTTTGAACTTTTATTCACTCCTAAATCTGACATGTGATGTCTCTCATGGGCAGATTTTCTTTTTCCTGATTATTCTTGTATATGACACATTCCTGACTTTTATTTTGTGTTCCTCCTGAGTTTTTATCAAACTGGGTATTGTAGGTAAAGTACTGTACACACTCATCCTTTTTACCCCTTGGAACTTGTAATTTGCATGTTCATTTGATGGCATGTCTGGATGAATTTGAGAAACCTATTCCCCAGAGCATGACTGCTGATGCTATTTCTCAGAATGTGCAGTTCAAACACTGAGGACGGTCAAATTCTATGGTTATACCTAGTTGTGAGTATTCACTAATTGCAACATTTTTATTTTCTTAAATAGAACTCTAAGAAGAAGTGGTTCAGTGGTGAGATCCTATTTAAAGTAAGGGTCATTCATGGTCTCATTAGCCTTGGAAGATGTTTTGATCCTAGGAACTTGCTTCTTGGTGGTGTCCCTGGTTCTTTGTTATTGCACTTCCATGTCATATATGGGTTTCTGGTTTTGTATTGGAATTCAAATATTCAATTCTCCTCTTAAATGTGTATTTTTAATCTCCATTATATCCACCAGTATCTGTATACATGAAATTTCTCAGTTAATTTGACATTAAGTATGCAGTAGCAGAGATCTGAATTCTTTGTTCATAAGGATTGTATTTCCTCTGGATGGAACCTCTGTGCTGCAGTATCTGGGATAAATGATGAAGACAGCAGCTGACTTTTCTTTGACTGCCATCATTGCTAACCCACTAAGGCAATAGGGAAGGAGGTGGTTCTTTGTCTTCCCAAGTTATCCATTTTGCGCTGCACATCCAGTGAACAAGGACACAATGTATACATGTTTGCGTCCAGGATTTCTTGACCCATTTTACTTAGAATACCTTTTCTATTTGGGTGAAAACTAAAAGAAGAAAGGATGATCAATTTTCCTGTCTGTGGCTTATCAGAAGAGTTTCTGTGATTCCAAGCTCAAAGGGTATGGGAGATATTGACACTTCTCTTGTGGTAAATCTGTAGCCTTAGACTGAGACAGGGGGTGTAGAGTAAGATTCATCTGTTTGGTTTGAAGAACAGCTATAATAATCCTCTCATCACACTGAGCTGGAAAAGGACAAAGATAATGTGTCATCACTTAGATACCAAACAGCTTTGATTTTTTTTTTACTTAGATAGAACTGTTTTCCTTAAAGAAAACTACACATTTTATGTAGCCTATGGGAGAACTTCTAAACACTTAAAGGATAATTAACTTATGGAATGTTTTCATTAGTGAAATGACTTTTGATTTTTCTTAGAGAGGGACCACCATACTCCATCATCATAATGCCATTCAATAGTCAAGCTTACTGGTTGTCTTTTATATAAATGCTGTCTTCAAGAAATGAAGTTTCATCACAACGTGTATATTTTGCTTGCTTTCATTTATCTAACTTGTGGAAATTTCTTTCTTAACATGAACATTCTCTTTTGTTTTCAATTTAATGTTCTTAGTATGGTTGACAATGTTATTTGTTCTAAATAATTCCTATTTACTTCGTCTTGAATTTTTGAAGTATGTCATTCAACTCTTACGTCTACATATCTCTCTTATTATATTTTCCTATTAATGAGTACCGCTCTTTTCAAATTTAGCAAATGTGGTGGTTTGAATGTGAAATGTCTCCCATTGGCTCATGGATTTGACTAAGTCTCTAGTTGTTGATATGCTTGGGGGGAGGTTATGGAATCTTCAGGAAGTGGATCCTTTCTGAAGTAAGTATGTCATCGAGGTGGTATTTGAGAGTTTATGGTTTCATTCTACTTCTGTCCACTCTCACTTTTGCTGTTAAAAATGTGTCCTCTAAGCTTCCTGCTCTTGCTGCCATGCCTTGCAGCCCACTGGGAACTCTGTCTCTCTATCTCTGGAACTATAAACTCACATATACTGTTTCTTATAAATGTTGCTTTTGGCATAGTGCTTTATTATAGCATATAAGAGTAATTGATACTTGAGTTGGTTCCAGAAATGGGGATTTTCTGTGAACAACCTGACCAGGTTGCTTTGTTTGATGAACAAGGAAGACTTTGAAACTTAGGACAAAATATAAGCAGAACTTAAGAGTACATCATAGTAACAGCCTGTAAAGGTAGTGCGGAGAGTAATGCAGACAATGAAAGTCTAGTTCCTGATCTTTCAGAGTGAAACAAGGTCCCTATTAACAACTGGACGTAAAGTCATTCATGGTAGTATTTTAGCAATGAGTATGGCTGTTTTTTACCCATGTCCAGAGAATTGATGCAAAGCTAAATTGAAAAACAATGGACTACTTTTTTAAGCAGAGGGGATTTCAAGACACTATGATGTTGAGTTTGTGGTTGACAATAACTCTTATGTAGATCTACAATGAAGAAAGAGCAAACTGAACAGAAAGAAATTCAAATTTTATAGTTTGCGAGGAAAAAGAACACCAAGAATTTTAATATCAAAGCCAAAGCATACTCTGAAACAGGAGATGTAATTTTCATTTAGGAGAGACCTTCTGCTCTTCATTGGAACAATGGGAAGGGTTCCCCTGGGAAAAGATCCCATCTTGATGAGCTTTCAGCTTGTAAAAGGAAAGGGAGTAAAGAGTTTTTGTTCTTAAAAATTAAATGCATGAGCAGGCTTTTTGGAGCCTACCTATGATGGGACACCTCACACAGCCTTGAGGCAAGACAGGGAGAGGGGGCACTGGGACCTGCCTGTACCAAATGTACCTCCCCATGGGAAGCCTCACCTTCTTGTAGGAGAGAATGGGGGGTAGGTTGGAAGGGGGAAGGGGGAGGGTTGGGAGGAGGGAAGAGGAAGATTTTTGATTGGTATGTAAAATAAATACAAAAACTTTTTTAATTAAAAATAAAGAAAAAAAATTAAATGGATGCACCAACCCTGCCCACCCCAATCTACCCAGGAGATCTCTTTTATTTCTCCTTCCCAGGGAAATCTATGCATCTCTGTCCTGCTTTGAGCCCTCCTTGTTATCTAGCCTCTCTAAGGCTGTAGATTGTAGCATGGCTATCCTTTACTTTACAACTTATAACCGCTTGAGTGAGTACATACTTTCTGGGTCTGGATGACCTCACTCAGAATGATTTTTTTTTTCTAGTTCCATCCATTTGCCTTCAAGTTTCCTGATGTCATTGTTTTTAACATCTGAGTAACACTTCATTGTGTAAATATACCACATTTTCTTTAACCATTCCTCTGTTGAGGGACACTAGGTTGCTTCCAGGTTCTGGCTATTATGAATAATGCTGCTATGAACATACTTGAGCAAGTGTCCTTGTGGAATGATTAAGCATCCTTTGGGTATATGCCCAAGAGTGATATAGCTGGGTCTTGAGATAGATTGATTCCCAATTATCTGAGAAACCTCCATATTGATTTCCAAAGTGGCTGTACAAGTTTGCACTTTCACATGCAGTGGAGAAGTTGTTCCCCTTGCTCCACATCCTCTCCAGCATAAGCTCTCATTAGTGTGTTTGATCTTAGCTATTCTGACTGGTATAAGATGGAATCTCAGAGCCATTTTGATTTGCATTTCTCTGGTGGCTATGGATGTTGAACAACTCTTTAGTGTCTCTTGGCTCTTTGAGATTGGATCAGGTAGAAACCTGGTACAAGGGAAACTCCCATGAATCTACAAGAATGATCACAGCTGAGACTCCTAACAATAGCAGAGAGGGTGTCTGAACTGGCCCTTTCCTGTAATCAAATTGGTATCTGTCCCAATTGTCATCACAGAGACTTCATCCAGTGACTGATGGAAACAGATGCAGAGACCCATAGCCAAGCACTGGTCCGAGCTTGGAGGATCCTGTTGAAGAGAGGGAAGAAGGGTTATATGAGCCAGGGGTATCAATGTCATCACAAGGGAACCCACAAAACAACTAACCTGAGCTCATAGACACTCACAGACATCTGGAAAGTACAGTGGCATACAGGAATGGAACCCACCCAAGAGAGAGATGTAAGTCAGAGAAACTGGAGTGATTGAGCCGTATATGCCCTTTGAAACTAAAGATACTGATGAGAAGATAGAGGATTTGAAGTTTTTCTTGTTTGTGTTGCTTTGATCCAGTCTCTCATCACTATTCTCAAAGA
Organism: Peromyscus maniculatus bairdii; assembly: GCF_049852395.1. NCBI lineage: Eukaryota > Metazoa > Chordata > Mammalia > Rodentia > Cricetidae > Peromyscus > Peromyscus maniculatus. The sequence goes on along the minus strand of NC_134852.1, from coordinate 202,477,912 downwards.
TTCGCATATTTGATCACTTGGTTCATAGTTATTGACACTATGGGAGGTGATGGAAACTTTAGGAGGTGGAGCTTTGCTGAAGGCAATTCTGTTTCTAGTTCACTCTCTGCTTTGAGTTGCTATTTGAAGAATGATCTTTCAGCTTTTGCTCCAGCATTCTAGTGTCATGCTTCCTCTACCATCATGGACTCCCCATCTTGAACTCTAAGTCAAAATAAAATGCCCCACATGCCACTTTTGGTCATGAGAAAGTAACTAATGCAGCATGTATGATCATCATCTGGAGTGTTGCTTTAAAAATTAATTATTGACCCTCCTCAGAATCTGTGATTTTATAAACCTCATCTTTAGAAAATTTTCTGGTGCTGATGATAGTATCATTTGAATACTGCATTTTGAAATTAATTATTTGATTTTATATCTCTGTCCTCAATTTTAGGCAAGTTTCTTAAATTTGCCCTACAGCTGACAAATCTTTCTTTTTCAACTATGTCTGGTTTACTGTTTATAATCTTCTGTGTTTTAAATTTCAGTGTCTGCTATTCATTTCTAGAAATTCTCTTTCTGTTAAAGCTACCTGTTATCTTTTAATTGAGTTTCATTTTCTTTATCTTTGTGTCCTTGTTTACATTATTTTAGTATACTCATTTTTCAGATACTCTGTCAGGAAATCCAAGTATATCAAGCTCTTTAATTCTATTTCTTCTCATTTGGCTTATCAGTTTTCCATTGGTGGTATTATTTCCTCATGTGTTTAGTTACTTTTTATATAAAATTATTCTTGGCAAAAAAGTATTTGTTCATATGAGTTTTATATATATTGAGTTAGAGTTATTTCTTTATAATGAATGGAATGTGGAATATTTCATTTGTAAAGAGCTTGAAATGCCTAATAAACCTCAGCTTATTGCACTAAGATCTCACTAGATAATTCATACATATATTGTAATGTAGTATAAGCTTAGATAAGGCATTACTACTTAAAGGGGGCTAATTATAATAATTTTATGCTCCACTTTCTGGATAAGTCGCAAATGGAAAGTTTTCTAGACCTCATTTTATTGAATAGAGTATGTGTGTATGTAGATGTCATATATGTTTGTGTGGATAAATGTGTATGCATGTGTGTATATGAATGTGTATCTTTGTATATATGTATATACATGTGTATGTATGTGTGCATGGCTATATGTGTGTATGTGTATTAGTATATCTTTTTCTATTTACCTACTATGTAAAGTCGTCGTTTTAAAGCCAGAGCATCCTATGTAGAGTTGACAACTAAATCATGTTAAAGTACATTGCTACAGTGACAGCGCATTGGATTCCTGATTATTCTCAGAATTCTTGTGATTTGTTGTCTTGAAATTCTCTTACTATTTGTCTTTTAAATATGTAATTAATTAATATGAAAGTTACCTTTATTAATTTTTGTTTATGAAATATTAAGAAGTATATAAAATCCAAGTAAGCCGGGCGGTGGTGGCGCACGCCTTTAATCCCAGCACTCAGGAGGCAGAGGCAGGCAGATCTCTGTGAGTTCGAGGCCAGCCTGGACTACCAAGTGAGTTCCAGGAAAGGCGCAAAGCTACACAGAGAAACCCTGTCTCAAAAAACCAAAAAAAAAAAAAAAATCCAAGTAAAATAACTCTTGAAAGTCTATTTGTGCAACAGGAAAATGAAATCACAAAATAATTAAAAACATAGCATTAATCTTTATAATATAAACTTCTAATTATGTATTATATATTAAACTTTCAGTTATAATATATAATATATACATACATTATATTTACATGCATAAAATATAGATGCACACATGTAATTTTTACATAAGTAGATAGTACAGTTACTATTTTCAATGATGAATGTCCTGTATACGAACTCTATGTCTTCTAGTTATATTAACTTCTCCTCCTTTTTCACTTGTATTGTTGTTGGACAAATAACCAATTCCAAACTTTTCCTGTTTCCCGAAGGCCAAACAATATTTGAATTTTCTATTAATTTTAAAGCACAATAGATTTGGCATACAATTGTCCAACAAGTTAGGGTTCTGGTGCCAATATGATGAAGTTTCCCACTTCTACAGAAACAATTGATATACTGGCAATCCTTGCTGTTTTATTTACTGATATATTTTGGCATAATGGGGGTGTTCAACAAATGACTGATGCATAATTATATGATCTTGTTTATCTACCCCAAACCAAGGACTTGGCTATGGTTTCTGAAATCAGGATCTAACATTCCATATATCTGCCTGTAGGAAAATTCTTAGCCCTTGAATCTTTCCTCCTAGCTGAAACTCAAATGTTAACCTCTGCTTCCTCTAAGAGTGAGAGGGAATGGCAAGGATGGGGATATTCTGTAGGACTATGGTTAATTGTGAAATTTACCACCACTAAAACCTTTTATTCACTGAGATTTATATGCTTTATAATTCCGCAAATGCCTTGCACATTAAAATTAATAAATATCCCATTGTTTAAGTGTCAAGTAGTTGGATAATTGTTTTAACAAAGCCATAAAAAGGTGAATTTTATGCACAGAGATTGATTAATTTGCTAATTACCGAGCTCATGACCAGGGCTGAAGACAGGATAAGAGCTAGTATTGTAAAATATCCCCTCAAAGCCATGGGCATCCCCACATTTCCTGTCTTTGCCTCATAGGGAGATGAACAAAGACCGGCCCCAAGGAAAATCAGCTTTATTCCAGTGTTCTCTGCAAATTTGGTTATAAGACTATATGAAGGCTTTGATCAAGGAAAATTCTCTTTAGCATTTTAGAAGTTTTTAATGAGTATGCTTAGAATGTAATCATTTTTACCACTTTAATAAGATATTCAATGGAGAGTGAGGCAGGGTTAGATCAGACATTGTCAGTTATCTACTAACTTCAAATCAAAGCTTTCAGATCTCCAGCATTCTTTAATTGAAAGGGTTTTCCTTCCCAGTATGTCCATCAAGCATATCAGCACCTCAGTGATAACATCCCCTTTATCCCTAGTGAAATTTAAACAGTGTTTCTCAGAGTAGTATAGCTCATAGAAGACACTAACTGAATTTCAGGGCTCTGACTTACTGTAATAATGAGACCAAGTCAGTGTCTGCATCTAGACTATATGTTTCTGGTGAGCAAGGCCCGAAAATATTTTCAGATGCTCAATAATTGTTATGGCACTGGTGAAAAGCATTCTCAATATATATTTGTTAAAGGAATGTTGGATTACTAGGGTAGGCCAGTTCAGGCACCCTCACCACTATTGCAAATAGTCTAATCTGGAGTCATACTTGTGGATTCCTGGGAATTTCCCAAGCACCAGAGTTTGCTGTCCCCTCATGCGAGAACTTACCCTTTTGGAGTAGGGGATGAGGGGTCGGTTGGGGAGGGGTTACACAGGGGTGCAGGGAGAGGGAAGACAGATGAAAGAGGGACCTGTGGTTGGTATGTAAAATGAATAATAATAATAAAAATAATGTTTGATATCTCTCTCCAGCCTGGTGGTCATCCACAATAGCTCTGAGGAGTCACCCAGCCAGTGACAGGACTAAACTTTTCCCACATGAGATTGTCCATTCCCATGCTATGGAATGCCTTTGACATGTCTCTGTGTGGAAGGTGGATGAATCAAAATTAATAAAGCTAGAATGAAAATATAGTATAGTTAATAAAAAGTGAAAATTTACATACCCAAAGGAAACTAAATCCCCATGAAAACACTCATATTCATTTTGCTACTTAAAATAGTAAAGTGTTCTGTTACAGACTAACCACTGGAACACTCAATGTGTAATTTTCTAATAATTTTGTTTTTTTTTCTTCCAATTTTCCTCCAAGGGATGACAGAGAGAAAAGTAAATATGCTACATTAAAATTTGTCTCTTTTAATCAGTTACTGATATTGAATCACCCTCTTTTACCAAAACAGGGCCTCGGGTTAATGAATATTTTCTCTTCTACTTCCTGGTTGCCATGACTAAAAGTTCTAGGGAGGTGAGAAAGGCTAGGTCATGAGAAGCATGGAAACAACTTACAGTTCTTGAAAGTCTTCTCTCGGGTAAGGTGGAGTTGATTGCTTTTACTCTTTACTTTTCTGGGGGCCCGTCACCCAGCTCCCAAATAAATCACACATGGAGGCTTATTCTTAATTATAAATGTTCCAGCCTTAGCTTGGCTTGTTTCTAGCCAGCTTTCCTTAATTTAAATTATTCCATCTACCTTTTGCCTCTGGGATTTTTTTCTTTTCTTACTTCTGTATATCTTATTTTCACTCTTACTCCATGGCTGGATGTGTAGCTAGGTGGCTGGCCCCTGGAGTCCTCCTCTCCTTGTTCTCTTGCTCTTTCTTCTTTTTTCTCCTAGATTTCTCCTATTTATTCTCTCTTCCTGCCAGCCCTACCTATCCTTTCTCCTGCCTTGCTATTGGCTGTTCAGCTATTTATTAGCTCTTTATCAGGTGTTTTAGCTAGGCAAAAAAAAAAAAAACACAGCTTAACAGAGTTAATCAAATACAACATTAAAGAATGCAACACATCTTTGCATCATTAAACAATGTTCCAGAGCATAAACAAATGTAATACATCGAAAATAATATTCTACAACAGTCAGGCACACTTCCCTCAGTTTTATTGAACTAACAGATATTATGACTCAAATGGAATTAATACATATCTACAGAATATTCCACCCTAACAAAAAAGAATATAACTTCTCAGCACCCCACGTAACCTTCTTTAAAACTGACCACATACTTGGTCAAAAAGCAAATATCAACAGATTTGAAAAAATGGAATAACCTCCTGTATTCTATCAGACCACCATGGCTTAAAGTTAAATTTCAACAACAAAAATTACAGAAAGCCTATAATCTCATGAAAACTGAATAATGTTCAACTCCTGCAGGCAGGCTCACCCAATAAAACCCACCATTGGACCCTGCAATCTACAAGACCCATGCCTTACCCCAATACCCATCTGCCTGCACCTCCAGTAACTTTCTGAGACAGGGAATCTGCCAGCTCTCATTGGACCATCCCTGGTGCATGAATGGGCTTTTTTGAGCCCACTACCTATGGTGGGACATTTTGTACAGCCTTGAGGCAGGGGGAAGGGCTTGGACTTGACTTTACTGGATGTGTCTCCCCATGGGAGGCCTTGCCTTTTTGTGGGAAGGAGTGGGGGTGAGTTGGGAGGGGGAGGCTAAGGGGGCAGGATGAGGGAAGAGGGAAATCTTTGGTTGGTGTGTAAAATGAATAAAAACATTTTCTTAAAAAAATAAAAGGAGTTAGGATACTTCTCAGAAAAAGAAAAAGAAAGAAGGGAGGGAGGGAGGGAGGGAGGGAGGGAGGGAGGGAGGGAGGGAGGGAGGGAGGAAAGGAAGGAAGGAAGGAAGAAAAAAGAAAGAAAGAAAGAAAGAAAGAAAGAAAGAAAGAAAGAAAGAAAGAAAGAAAGAAAGAAAGAAAGGATGATGCACCACCACCACCCACTTAGTTCGTGACATTTTGACAATGAGCATCTTAACAAATATGAGGTCATATTTTCTTGTGGATCTGATTTGAATTCTTCTGATGATTAGTGGTATAGAACATTTTTCATATACCTACTGGTGACTTATATATCTTCTTTAGAAAACAGTGATTATGGTTATTTACCCATTTTTGATAAGTGTTAACTGTTGAGTTACTTAAGTTCATATGTAACTTGTTACTAAAATATTGGATATTAAGATCCATAACTTTCCTATTTGTTGAGCACTTCTTTTGTCATACAATTGCTTTCAATTTGACATCTTCTACTTATTGTTGCTTCATTTCCTGTGATTTTAGTGTCATATCCCAAAATATCATTGTTAAAACCAATATCAAGTAGATAGTTCTTTAGAACTGTTAGAGGTATTTTATATTTTCAAGCTCTTTTTAGATTTATTTTATTATTTTTATTTCTGTGTGTGTGTGTGTGTGTGTGTGTGTGTGTGTATGTGTATGCGTGTGTGTGTGTGTGTGTATGATGTATGTGTAGTATCCACATATGCCAGAAGAATGTGCTGTATCCCCTGGATCAGGAGTTATAGATTAGATGAAATGGACCCAGTACCATCTTCTGAAAAAGAAATTTGAATACTCTAAGAGTAGTAAATGTTCTTAACCACTGAGTCATCTCTCTATCCCCATGGTATAGCCCAGGCTATCTTCAGACTGATGATTTTCTTGTGTATCCTGATGATGTACTCTACTAAAACTGGTCATCTTAAACTTTTATATTTATGTTTTCATATATTAAAATATTCTATATAATATTTAAAAGTCATAAGCCTATTGATGTAACCATCCGTCTTATTAAATAAGAAACACAGAAACAATGCAAAAGAGAAAGCCGAGAGGTCAGAGCTCAGAGCTAAAATCTCACCCTTCCGCCTGCGGTGTCCCAGCTTCCCGAATGAAGGTTCTATTTCCTGTCTGTTCGTCTATTTAAAGTATTTTGTTCTGCCTTCTCATTGGTTGTAAATCCAAACACGTGACTGCCTCGTCACTGTCTGAATGTACAGCCCCCTAGGTCTTAAAGGCATATGTCTCCAATGCTGGCTATATCCCTGAACACACAGATATCTATGGGATTAAAGGTGTGTGCCACCACCGCCACACTCTTGCTATGGCTCTAATAGCTCTGACCCCCAGGCAACTTTATTTATTAACATACAATCAAAATCACATTTCAGTACAATTAGATTACCACCACATATGCCTATGTTAGGAAAAGGGGAAGTAAGCAAGCACCCCAACCCACACAAGGTACTGATACAAGCTGTAGTTTTCCAAAGAAAGCAAAGCTGGATAACTAAGCAGTCCAGTAGGTCAGGGGCTAATCTATGTATTTATTAACTGAGTTCTTGTTCTACAGGATGACACAGTGAAGTCTCCATTGGAGGGAAGTGTCAGTTTCATGAGATGACTATTAGCTCTTTCTTCAGTTCATCTCATTTTTGGATTATCTGTCTATGGGACTTGGCCATCTCTGGAATCCAGGGGGACTGAGTTTAAGACAATGGCTAGAGAATGTCTAGATCATTCTTTAAAGTCTGGATCAGGACATTTCAAATGTTGTTAGAAAGAGAATTAAGTTAATCTCCTCTTTGTGCCTTCAGCCTTGAAGGGGGTGAGGTGCCCACATGATCTTATGCAGACATTTCTTAAGTGATTAACCTGTATGTGTGACATAAAGTTAGATTTGAAGTAAAGGAGACACTTCTAAAATGAAGGCAGATATACCAACTATTATATATATATATATATATATATATATATATATATATATATATATATGCATGAGATAATATATATGCACAGGTGTGCTCATATGTAGAGACCACTGGTCAACACTGAGTGTTTTTCTGTATCTTGCCATCTTATTTTTAAAGACAAAGTATCTCACTGACCCAGGAGCCCATCATTTAGGCTAGACTTGTTGGACAACATTCTCCCCAACTCCTTCAGCCCTGAGTTCTATGGTCCTGGAAGTCCACAACTGTAATGAGCTTTATATGGTTGTTTATATGAAAATGTACTTAGATTCTCATGCTTCTGCAGCAAGGTTTTTATCCTCTAAGCACTCTTCCTACTGCCAATACTGTCATCTGTTGACTCAGAATATATAATCACAAGGTATGGCAGTTCATCCTTGTAATCCCAATATATAGGAGCTGGAAGCAGGAAGATCTTGAGTCTTAAGCCAGCCTGGATTATATATCAAGTTCCAACTTACACAGTAAGACTTTCTTTTGTTTATAGAAAATAGCATTGGCATGTCATGAAAATTCATATCAAGCTGGAGATAACAAATTTGGAAACAAAATGATGAGTAGAGACAGCCTCTGAAAGGTTACCTATGTCCCATTGGATGCCCTGTATGCATGTGCATGTGGGTAGCACCAATTGGACTCAGAAGTTTGTTTACAGGAATTAGAAAAAGGACATGTAGTTGGGAAGAACACAGAGTACAAAGGGAGTTGGAAAGAGGTAGTAGTGGTGGATTTGATCAAAATACCTTATATAAATGCATAAAATTTTCAAAGAATAAATTAAAATTATAGTTTAAAAAAGAGCAAAATGAAAGGAATTGGTTCCTTCAGTTTGAAAACAAATATGTCATTTAATAGAATGGAAATTACTCTCACAATCCTCAAGGTTTGCAGTCTAAAATAATGGTATCACCCAATCCATGATTATATGAGAATTCTCTGGGAGAATCCATCTGTCTCTTACATCTTGAAGTGGTTGTTGGCATCCTTGAGAAGTCATGAATGGTATTTGTACCTCTCTAACATCTCTTCCATTGGCACAAGGTATTTTCATGCTTCTGTGTCGTCCTGTGATCTTCTAGTGAAACTACAAGTTCTTGGATATAAGATTCACTTTCTCAAATAGAATGTTACCATTAAATATATACATATTCCATCTCCAAGTGGGGTCACAATTATAGGGAACAGAAGTGAGAACTCTAGCTTATCTTTTTCAAACATAACTCATAACACTGATTTCCCAATTTCCTATTTATCCTTGATTCTTGCAAGTTATGTTTAGGTTAGTTCTCTAGATGAATTGCTATGTTTTACAATAGATATAAAGCAGACTAACTCTCCTGCCACCTAATCCAAAGGATTTTAAATAAATTACTTCATGGAACAAAATCTTCCATTGCCACATACTTCCCCAAGGCAAGTCTTTGAGCAAATGTAAGATCTGTTCATTAAACAAGTACTGACAGCTGGGAGAGATTCATTATGTATAAAACCACTCTGGTGAAGAAAGAAAGAAAACGAATTCAAGCACCTTAAGGTATACAGAATTTTGAGAGAATGAGAATCTGTCATGCTTCCTAAGAAAGTGCATAGTGGAAATTCTTAATGATTGTTACATGAGCAAGTACCAGCCTGTCTTTTCAAAGTCTCAGCATGATTTGAAGGGACCTGAGAAATATCTCTCATTCACTATTTATATCAGTATTCATTTATTTATAATTTTCTTTCTCAAACAATGATATAAAATGAGATAAAGTTCAGACCGTATGCTATAATACATGTAAACAAAAAACAAAAATCAAATCATGAAGGCAAAAACATTTGGCAGAAAGATCCCTCAGAACAAATACTACCCTCTACACATGATCATTCTGGTGTCCCATCAATTAGTTGAATTTTTCATGCTTTAAATGTGTACTCTAGTGGTATAACTTGAGTATCTTTTAGCTATTTGGATCCAGGTGCAAGTATTTATGATTTCAAGGATGTGAATAAGTTGAGAAATGTTGATGGATTACTTTTCTCTAGACTTCTCTATGCCTTAAATGTGTGCTGCTTGGAATGAAATCTGGTCCCCATACAGGGAAGATTTTCTGCTCACCTTGCCTGGGCAACATGAGGAAACAGCCAGCCATTTGCTGGAAGTTGCTGTCTGAAGCACTGCTCATCGTGTGGTTATACAAGTTAGCACCCATTTCACTCACTGACCAAGAAGAGTAATACTCCAGTTTTCCACCTCTGTTGTCAATATTGACCACACTTGATCTAGGGTAGTGAACAGTTACTTGTTGAGGATTCTTTTATATGTTCCCAGTTATTTTAAAGAAAATGAGGGAATCCATTGAAGTTTGGCTATTCTTTCTTTATTCCCTGTGATTTTTTTAAACAAAATTTAAATTGCTTAAATAATCTTGATTTATAGAAAAATCACAGTGTCCAAAAAGGCATTATCAGTCATCATTCTCAGACCACAGACAGACACAACCCTAAATTACTCTTACCAGTTCAGGGAACTGCACACACTGTACAAAATGATCTGAAACTTATGCTCATAGCATCATCAGAAACAAGCATGATTCCATACAATCAGTGCTAGAGTGAGTGGGTGCAATCTTAGAAGTTTGTTTCTCTGTAGGCTTAACTAATTGAAAAGGTAGATTTGAAATAGTCCACTGTGCTTAAGAAGCACCACATCCTTCCCATAGTCCTCCATCAGTATTTTCTCTCTGCCTAGATTTGAAAGCTGAACTTCTAAGAGGCTATGATCGAAATTCTTGAAAAATCATTTGCATTGAGGCTGTTTGAAATACACAATTAAATAGTGTCTTATCTTTTAATAATCACATATTGAAATTTAAACATTGGTATTAAGAAAGAAGAAAGAAAGAAGGAAAGAAAGAAAGAAAGAAAGAAAGAAAGAGGGAAGGAGGGAGGGAGGGAGGGAGGAAGGAAGGAAGCTAGGAAGGAAGGAAGGAAGGAAGGAAGGAAGGAAGGAAGGAAGGAAGGAAGGAAGGAAGGAAGGAAGGAAGGAAGGAAGGAAGAAACCTGAAGATCCTACCATGGGAATTTGAAGAGGCTCTGTAAACTCTCATGTGAAGCATGTTTGATCTTGCTTTTTTTTTTCAACATAATTTTTTTATTAACTATTTTGAAATTTCATACAATGCACTCCAATCACACTTGCTTCCTATTCCTCCCAAATCCACCCTCCCACCCATGCATCCTCCCCCCAAAAGAAAAAAATGCACCAAGCCCAATTTGTGTTGTCCATTGACTCACTGGAGCACAGTCCAACTCGCAGGGGCCAGCCCCTTAAAGATAACTAAGAGTCCTTCCCCACACCCTTGTCTGAATCCATCAACTGTGAAGAGTTGTACTTCAGCATCTTTATCAAAACTTTTAAGAACTCTCTTCAATAGCTTCCTGTCCGGATCTTGTTTTAAACAATTGAATGTTTTCGCTTCTTGAAGGTTATTTTCTCTTTAAGTATTTAGTCAGTGCATTTGCCAATGAATAAACTATGTGGGAAGAATGGTATGTATTCTGTAAGGCATGCTAGAAAATTTTGAGAAGTATAATTAAAATGTCCCTGGCAGCTGAGACTCTTAATCACCACTGAAAATTTATCTATGAGAGTTTCTACACTTTGTGTCGATATTGGCTGTCTCTGCTGTGATTTCCAAAGATTGTTGATAATATCAGAATCCATCATTCATAATATCATGAATTTTCTGTTTTGAAAAAAATTCAAAATTCATGGAGTTCACAACTTCTTCATTTTTCAAAAATAAAAAAGTTATAGAAATTGGAGTGCTGATGTTGTAAGCTTTTATTTGCAAAGCCTGAAATAGAATCTAAACATCTACATTATCTCCTGCTTCTGTGAATTTGAGGAGACTCCCCTGAGGGGGGTGGAAACGAAAGCTATTTATCTGTGTGCCTTACTTATTTAAGCATCTTTACATGAGTTACTCTCTTTTATTGAAAAAACAAAACAAAACAAACTTTCAAATATCTATCCAAATCTATCAATTTGGGTGAGTTCAAGTGAGTTTTGTTTTTAAGGTTTTAATTGACTAATAAAGAATTATCCAACTAGATTTGATGTCACTTGAAACACTATAACATTGAAAATTTAAAATGCATCATGCTGTGATCATATAAATAGCATACTGCCACAGAGTTCGTTTAATTTTATAAGCGTTTAGTCTGAGGACCAAAGAGACAAAACTAGGCTGTTCTTTGCTTTTTACTAATAAAGGAGAGGAGCTTGTGGTCAGGATGTATTCTATGAGAGAAGAATAAATAAAAAGAAAAAAGAAAAAAAAGTTTTGTCTGGTGTGCTGGGTTGTTGCTACTTCCACATCTCAGGGTAGAATTAGGTAGATTTGAAAGAGAATATTTGGCCTGCACAGGACACAGTATTTACAATCTGACCCTTTAGGGAAAGTGTTCACCAACTCTTGCTGTAGAGACTATGAACACTGCTCCTTAAAGTAAAAACTCAGTAAATTGGAGCCTGTTCCTTTGTAATGTTAACAAGGAGATGTACTTTAAGAGTTATGCTAAGATTTTTAAATAGACAACTTATTCAATACCTTCCAGAACAATCAGTGATGTTTTTCTTGTTGTTTTTGTGGTACAGATGATTCTTCTTATGTCTTTGAATATTCATCTTTCCTGAGAGCTGACAGGTAATTATAAATCGAAATGACTCATCCCATATAAACATGGATGCATTTCTCCTTTTAAATGTGAGAACCTGGAGATATAAATGTGCCTTTGATTTGCAAATTGACATTTGCAAGCCTTTAATGAATTATCTAGAAGAAAAATAAGAGAGAAATCAACATCTGCTCTGAAATTACTCTTGAGTTTTGTGCCAACTCTTCTTCTGAAGGAAAATAGTGAGGTGATGAATTTGCTTTCCTTTTTTGTGAGTATACTCATAGAATTACTTTTGTCATTAATTTTTAAATTCTAGGAATATTATGGAGAGATTTTCAAAAAATGTAATAAACAAGCAATAAATACCTGTGAATTATACTTTTAGCCTTTTCTTACCAATTCTCTCTAAGAACACTGATTTCACTGAATATGTTCATGAATATTTGTTTGTTAGTAATCATCTTTTATGATTTGCCCAGTATCTAATAACCATCTTGATGAGACAATCCTTCTCCTGTATCATCCATTACTACACATTATAATTATTTGTTTTTGTTTTGTTTTTTCTTAAATCTCTTCCACTTGACTATATATTTTATAAAAATGGCTTAATGGTGATATGCTTTTCACCACTGCTCTGCCTAGCACAGTTCCATATTAGGCCTTTACGGCAGCAGCTGTTGAATCCTAAAAAGTAGGGCAGTATGAAGCATCTTTTGTAATTCCTCCTAGAGTTCATGGTATAGATCCTAGTATAGGCATGGACATGTACAAATTATTTAGAATAAATCACTGAGTAAAGGAATAACTGAAGGATATTAGTACTAAATCAGTCATATTTAAAGGTATTTTTTCCTAATTCAATAGACACAAACACCTTCTCCCACCCAGCAAGACTTGACATTAAAAGGAATAAAATGAGACAGTGTATAGTTTAATACTCACCCATTTATGGAAAATTATATCACAGATAATAATGTGTATTAATGAAAGACTAAAGTTGAATTTCTTATCGTATTGTGATGGTTAAAAATAAATGTAAATAAATTTTTTGAGTCTACATGACAAGATCTTCCCAGCGGTTTACCAAAGCCAATGCAACCTTCTGCTCTGGAACCAGGACTACCACCCCGCATTTACTCCCTTTATTCACTGAAGTTCTTGTTCTTTGATCATGACAGACATTTTTTTGTCCTCTGAAACTGTATGTCTTTTCTTTGCCTAGAGAAGACATGACTTTCTCTAGGAACCACATGCTTCTCCTTCTCCAGAGAACTTACTTCCTATGCTACTATTCTTTGACTCCATTAATACCCAAGCACTTTGTTGATTTTATGCTTGCTTTATTAATTCAGAAATGTATTTACGTGGTGGTATTGTGTTCCCCAAATATTGTGCACCCTAATAAACTTATCTGGGGTCAGAGACAGAACAGCCACTAGATACAAAGCCTAGAAAATGGTGGCACTCACACCTTTAATCCTAGCACTCCAGAGGTAGAAATCCCTCTGGATCTCTGAGTTCATGGCCACATTGGAAACAGCCAGGCATGGTGACTCCGGCCTTTAATCCCAGAAAGCAAACCTTTAATCCCAGGGAGTGGTGGTAGAAAGCAGAAAGGTTTATAAGGCATGAGGATCGAAAACTAGAAGCATTTGGCCTGGTTAAGCATTTGGCCTGATTAAGCATTCAGGCTTTTGAGCAGCAGTTCAGCTGAGACCCATTCTGGATGAGGACTCAGAGGCCTCCAGTCTGAGGAAACAAGACCAGCTGAGGATCCGGCGAGGTGAGGTAGCTGTGGCTTTTTCTGATTCTCTGATCTTCCAGTTCACCCCAATACCTGGCTCAGGTTTGGTTTTATTAATAAGAACTTTTAAGATTCCTGCTACATACTTATTTAATTTTTATTAATTCATCTATACACTAATTTGCTATTTCACATGTATATTATTTTTTACTTCTTTAACAAGTGATTTAAGAAGAGATATTTTCGTGTTGTATGAGAAGCTGAATTCTAACAACATGAAAAAACAATGGAGAATGCTTTAAGAAAATGCTAATTCAATGCTACTAAAACTATGAATATTGCAGGGTATTTCCATGAGATCAGGAAAATAAAGTCCTCAGTTTTTTACTAAAGAACTATTCTTAAGGAAAGCTGCTTTAAATGTTCATACAACCATTGACAAGTATTCTATGAATTATCTTTGTCAAATTGAATGATGTAATGAAAAAAATGATTCATGCTTAGAATTCCCAAAGTCCTAAGCAATGACTTTTTCTTATGATAAAAAAAGTTTAAGTGGCTATGCTCAGTACATTTCTACATAAATATTGTTAAGCACCAAAATAATTAATGAGTACTTGTCTAATTGCAGAAGTGACTCTGGACATTTAAAAAAGAATTTACTAAATCAAGTACCAACACTCTCATTGTACTACTTCAGTGCTGGCCAGTTTTATGTAAACTTGGTTCAAGCTGGAGTTGACTAAAAGGGGAGAATCTCAACTGAGAAAATGCCTCCTTATGATCCAGTTGTAGGCAGGCTTGTAGGGATTTTTTTTAGTGATTGATGGGGAAGGGCCCAGCCCATTATAGGTGGTGCCATCCATGGGCTGAAGATTCTGGATTCTGTAAGAAAGCAGGCTGAGCAAGCAACGGTGAGCAAGCCAGTAAGCAGCACCCCTCCATGACCCCTTCATTACCTTCTGTCTCCAGGTTTCTGTCCTGTTTGAGTACCTGCCCTGGCTTCTTTCCATGATGGTTTACAATGTGAAAGTGTAAGTAAAAAAAAAAGCTGTTTCTCCTCTAACTTGCCTTTGGTCATGTTTTTTTTTTTTTTTCATCACAGCATTAGTAACTCTAATTAAGATACCTCAGAAAATATTCTGAAAGGGATTGACCCAAAGTATCACCTTTGTCAAACCTAAAACCATTAAGTCAGGCATGTAAGTATAAGACAGTGCCCAGGATGTTATTCACATATGGAATTACGTGAGACAAACACACTTTTTTAGACAGATCTTGTTTTCAGTATGGAGTAACATGTAATATTTTGTATATAAAAAGACCACAAGTTCAAAATTGCAACTCACTACTTTTAAAAGGCAAGGAACTAACTCAGAGGAGGCGAGTACAAGCTGGTATTCATCAGGTCAAGAACTGTCTGTAATCTGCAGACCAGAAAAACAGTGTGGCTTTAAGGGGATGAGAAAACATGACATTCAGATGCAGAAGAGAAATTGAACTTCATTGTTAGAAATTAACCACTTAGAAAATAATAGTGATAGTACACATCTTACAAGGCCACAGCCTTTGTCAGGACTGTATTCTGAATAAAAAAAAAAAAAGGTTTTGTCCATAATATTAAAATAGTCAAAACCATTGAAGAGGTTATAAGTTTGATAGGAGGGATTCTCTAGGGGAAAGAATAAAACTTTAACAATTTCTTTGAAGGTAATAATACCTTTGAAAATGTGATTTTTTTATGTAGAAGAATATTTCATTCAGAGCATGTGTGCATATTTATAGCAATATTCAAAACTTCTTACCATTGTTTATTTGTACTGTCATACCATATATTTCTGAAAATGTTATTAAAATGTTTTCTTGTTCAATGCCACTGTTAACTTCCGAAGTATCCCTAGATGTCCCATGTTGAAGCCTCAGGTTGATGCTGAAGGTCAATAGAATTCACTAATCAAAAGATTCATGGTATGTTTGCAAGCAAAACCATCAGAGTTCTCTATGAACTTCTTGCGCAGCTTCATTGGATGCAAGAATTAAAGAATAGAATCCACAGAGATTCTGGTATCAGAATCTGGACTTTCAGATACCCATCCCTGGTTTTGAGAGTAAAACAACTAGAGAACACAGAGGGTATCTAGTTGCTCTTTATAGATTGGTATTTTGGCACAACTGTGAGCTTTCCACTCTTAGTTTAAAGGTTTGACTTTCCTTTCTTGTCATTTTCTTCCTTTGGGAAATTAACTCAGCACTTCATGTTTTACCTTGAGTACAGATCTCTCTTACCAAACAAATATTAATTGTGGATTGGTAAAAGCTGTAAGCTGGATTTTGCCATGGATTATAGAACTAGAAATTGAAGCTATTGTTTTCGAAATTGTACTATGTACTAAAGCCTTTTTTTTTATTTTTAAGCTGCTTAGTCTGAGCACATCTGATCAATGATTAAACCCAGACTTAGGATCCAATTACTTTAACAACCCTATTTGTCTATAAAAGGTAAGGTAAATTCTCATCTTGGAACTGCACCTGGGTATCAGCCCACTGCCTTACTGCCTCTATAAATAGAAGCCATTGATATTTTAACTAACATGCTATAAAACTATTTTCTATGTTTCAGGAAAGTCCACTTTGCTTTTTCTAAGGAGACAGAAATACTCTTCTGTCTATATTGTTATCACAGAGTTGATGTGGAAGTAATTGTAATTATGGATGGAAAACAATGTGGTGTCCACTTGTGGTTAAAATTATTAACAGGATATCAAAGTCTTGGGCTTAGTCTTTAAAAATTCTACACATAGTTTGAAGCTAAACCATC
Source organism: Peromyscus maniculatus bairdii (assembly GCF_049852395.1). Lineage (NCBI taxonomy): Eukaryota > Metazoa > Chordata > Mammalia > Rodentia > Cricetidae > Peromyscus > Peromyscus maniculatus. Next base: position 202,461,379 of record NC_134852.1, on the reverse strand, counting down.
ATTAGCTGGGCAACCTTTCTAAAAGTTCATCTGCCCTTCTGCCTGAAGAAGTCAGAGAAAGGTCAGATCCAGCTCCAAATTCCTATGCCTATAACCAAGAATGGAAACAAAAATCTGCAGATTAATAATGTGTCAAAAAAGCATTGTCTCACTTGTGCTCTTGTATCTGTTAAGTAGGAATGATGGTATGTGACATAATAAACAAATGACTGGGGTTACCTTTGCCAAAAGTACTGTGAACGAACAGGTCATGATAACCATAGTAAATGTAAGGGAAGATGTGCTATATCTCAGGGCACAATGTCATTTCCTTCTTCAAACACAGAATTAACAGGGAATTAAAAAAACCACTTCTATTCCAGGAAAAAGGTATTTTATACTCTTATCCACTTCAATAGAATTGTCCAACTAGGGAAATATTAAAACATGGCAATCAATATGGTAGGCACTCAGGGTTTCCTTGTGATCCAGAAGTGTGACATAGGTCTGGAAGAACTATGTACAGGACAAAGAGGATATTTAGATCAAATAAGATTTCTAAGCTCATTAAGAAGTTGGTTCTGTAGTTTAGGATGTATCATATTTCTACTCTTCTATGAACATCAAAGCAGAAAAAGTAAATTTAAACACAACTGTGTAGCTATTACCTTGTACGTCTTATATTAAGTAACTGCTTGTTTTGAATTTGTTGTTGCCTGTGTTTGGTGGGGAGGCAGGTAGAGTGCATGATTGTTGATGTGTGAAGACCAAAAGATGATATTGGCTAAACTGGATCTTCCTCCAATGGGGTTGCAGACACTTAAAGAGAGACCTAATTTTACTTTTTGTCTTATGTGGATGTTGGAGTTCCCAGCTCAGTTTCTCCTGTTCACACAGCAAATCTTGTAAGGGTGGTTTAGCATGTGAAGAGATCATATCCCAGCTCATAGATTCATAGTATTAGTGCTTACCTCACTTTGTTTGAAATAACTTACATGTCAACAGTGGAAAGGGAAGTATTAAAACTGAGTTGAGTTCCCAATGTTTTCTTATTCCCCTCAGAAGAAGGACAGATCCTTATTGACTGTTTATAAATAGAGTTGTGGTCAGTGGCAGGTGGGACACGTGGGGCAGGTAGTGGATCGGTGACGGCTCTGTTTCTTTGTCTAATTGCTGTTAGAAAATGAGTCTTGCCCTTGGTCCTCTCTATTACCTCCTCATCTTGCTTGAGAAAAAGAGAAACCCATGCATAGAAGTACCTTTGTGACTCTCATTTCATCAGGAGGGCATGGTTAGGAAAACATCCATCCTTTGTGGAGGACTGAACCCAGCACTCTTCTCCCTGTTTCTTCCCAATCTGCCCATGCAGCCAGATGGGCAGCTGTGTAGGCAGCCTCCACTGCCCCTGTAGGCAGCTTGTGCCTATGCTCTGGATCTCCCCCAGGCCATTGCCTTTACTCTAAAGTAAGTATGCATGAGTCAGACATTCCTTCTTATCATCTGAAGTGCAGAATTCTTGTTTCAACGATCCCAGATTAAAGCAGAGCTTCCTTCTGTCTCTAGTTCACTTCCTCATTTTAACATGTGACCTAAAAATGAAAACAGTTTACTACATGGTATAGTGTGTGTGAAACATACTATGTGTGAAACACTTTCCTTTGGCATTTGAAACCAAAGCCATAATTTTAAAAATTATTTTTCATTCAATTAAATTCTTTCCTGGAATTTGTGCATGTGTGCTTATAAAGATATATTGAATACCTCTTCATTTAAAATATAGTACTTCCTAGTATATCCATCATGATTTGAAAAGATTACTATGTAAACTTCATTTGTATATACCTAACCAGCTCAGGAACAGAGTCTTCTGTAAAGCATCAATTGATTGCAATTGTGATTGTGAAGGTGACCAAAAATGGCAACTCATGTTACTGTCCAGCAGAGTAGCAGCAGCAAGTCTGCCGTGGGGCTGGAAGGTCAAAACTCAAAATTCTATGTCCAGACTCTCCTGAGTACATCCATTACCACAGTACCTTAAAGTGAAATATTGTTAACTAAACTGCTTTGTTGGAGATTGACATTATTTTCATAGATTAGTGTTAGTATGCCTGAGAAAAAAAAGTAACAAGTTCTATAAAATAAAATAATTTCCAATTAAAATGTTATTTATATAATTTACAAGGTTGCCAGTTACTTTATTTAATCTCAGATGTTAACTACAAATCCTTGACATTTAAAAGGCTGTGAAGTGGTCAACCAGCAAACAAGTATGATTAAATTTTTACTGTAAAGAGCCAGAAGGAGACAAGTGCATAGATTTAGAGGAAACAAATGCATTAGGAAATCAATACATAGTTTTAAGAGCATTTCAGTGAGTTTTCCATCAAACACTGAAACATTTTCTATAAGCATTCTATCAATATGCAGAAAATAATGTTTTGAGATTCATTTACAACTTTTTTCTTAAATTAATAGACTGTTCTTGGAAATTATGCTTTAAAGATAACTTTTGAGGTGTATTGTATTTTAAGTGTGTCTATTGTATTTTCCATGTTTTGGTTTTCAGGATGTTAGTTTTTACTGGTGAAGAGAGCAAGGGAAATGGTTTCGTGCTTGCCATGTAAGCATGAGACCTATGTCTGGATCCTTAGAACCCAAGTAATAGCCAACCTTACCTAACTGTGGAGAATTGCTCTCATAAGGATGCCTGGAACTTCCTGTCCAGCTAGTCATGCCTAAAGAGTGAGCTCCAGGTTCAGTGAGAGACATGATCTCAAAAGTAAGATGGCTGGTTTATGAGATGTCATGTCAAGTGGCACTTGCCACCAAGCCTGACAATCTGAATTAGATTCCCAAGATTCACATAGTAAAAGTAGAGAACTGACTTCTGCAGGTTATCTTCTGATCTCTGTACATATATCTCTGTATATTCCCCACCCCAGTCCCACACACATATATAATAAATAGATGTAATAAAAAAGATAAATAATGCAGAGTTATAGAAGTCATCTGACACGGAGTCCTAGGCCCCACACACGCATATATACACTTTAACACTAGACACATGAACACACAACATGCCCACATATACACAAAGTTATACATGGGTAAGGAAGAAAGGAATTGACTATTGGCTGGGGAAAAAAAGACATTTAAAATTTTTGTTTTAATTAATGTTATTTATTTTGTTATCAACTATCTTACACAGTTGTAAGAGCATTTCAGTGTGTTTCCATCAAATATTGAAATGTTTTCTACATGTATCCATTCTATCACTATGTATAAAATAATGTCTTGAGACTTACATATAGACATTTTTTCTTGAATGAGTAGTCATTTCTGGAAGTTATGCTTTAAAGAGATCACTTTAGGTGTAATATCTATTGTTTTCCCCATATTTTTATTAAATAATTTCTCTGAGGAACATCAGTCATGAGAAATGTTTTCATGAAATGCTCTGGAAGCTATGAATTTGAACTGCATTGAGTGATATTGAACTGCATTGAGTGTAATGAGGAATATTAAAATTATTTGGAGGGATGCAGTCAAATTTGAATAATTTGTCCCCTTTGAGTTGACTGGTATTTGTTTGAAGAGCAACATATCTATTTTCTATATATGTTACATATACACACATTTTCTTTTGAGTCAGTCTTTGCTTTCTGTCGCTACAAAGTGTTCCCAGCTGTCTTTAATATTCCTTGTTTCATGCTGGGAAGGCAGCTCTTTCTCATAAAGCCTCATTTCCTCACTTTAGATGATGAAGTTAGAAATCAAGACTGAAATGCTAATGTTTCCTTCCTGTGACAGGAAGTAAAGCAATCAAAAGAAAAATGATAGAAATGAAATTCAAAGAGATTCCAGATTCTAGAAACGGTGTGCAACTGTCCACCTTCGGCATAGTTCTAATTTGGGCATGGCAAGGACAGACAAGGAATGAGAGAGAGAGCAGAGTTTCCCTTGGCTATCTATGCTCCAGAATTCTTTGTTGAGAACCAAGTACAGATCTTGTGCTCCTGGCTGAGGAGCACCCTCAAGATTTGTTGTGTCCTCTTAAACTGTATAAGCTGAAGTCAGCAGAGCATTCAGAGCATATTACAGACATCATCATGCCTATAAATTGAACAGCTCTAATGAAGTCAACATTTGATTTCCAAATAACGTGTAATTAAAGTGATAGAAGAAAGTTTTAGAAAACTGATGTATAGCTGATAACTGAATGAAGCCATATCTCATCAAAACAAAACACACATACCCCCCCACTCACAGGCACAGACACACACACATGCACATGTACAGACACACACACACACACACACACACACACACACACACACACACACAAAACTTGTGGCTGTAATGGCTTTATGGTAAATTTTACCAAACATTTCAATCACAAAAAAACATTTCTCAAACAAAAGAGAAATTTACTATATAACAATCTAAGAAATATATAGAAAATATTGTCACTTGTGAGCATGAACACAAATTCACAAAGAGAAAACTGAATATTTTATCATCGTCTATAACCAAGTGGAGTTTACCCCTACAGGATAACTCAGTTTGATATTCAAAATATATTAAAGTGATTTTTTTCTCAATAGATAAAGACATAAAATATGATTTTTATGACATATGTGACAATAATTCTTAACATTCATGATAAAATTGTAGGTTAATAAACTTATGATGTGAGGAAAACTTGGTAAATATTAAAATAATGAGACAGTTTTCTTATGTCCTCCCTACTTGCTCTGCCAAACAGGCAGTTCCTTTCCAGCCTTTCTCTACTTTCTGTCACCTTTTAGAACACTGTCTCAAAAAGGTAGAATTTCAGCACAAGGACATCTGATAGCATGAGTCTTTGTGGTTAAATACATACTGAATTGTCCTTAAGTTGGGAATATTAGGAGGTATACCTAACCCTTACTTTTATTTCGATAGAGAGTCTGGCTTCTTTAATTTGTGTAATGTTTGAAGATTCATTCACACTGTTTCATGTGTTTGCAATCCATTACTTTGATTGCTCAGTATTAGTTCAGTGGGCAGAGATGGCATAATTAGGTTATACATTGTTAGTTGATAGGCATTTATAGTGTGTAGCTCCTATGTGCACTACAAGCTGCTTTCAGACGGACATTTGCCATTTCTATTGGATAAATACTTAGGGATGGGACTGCTCACCAATAGAGTGTTCCTTTAAATATGTAGGAAACAGAACTCTTCCAAAATGTCATCTCCATCTTTTTATAAAGATTTATTTATTTATTATGTATACAGAATTCTGCCTACATGCATGCTTGCAGGCCAGAAGAGGGCAACAGATCTCATTACAGATGGTTGTGAGCCACCATGTGGTTGCTGGGAATTGAACTCAGGACCTCTGGAAGAACAACCAGTTCTCTTAACCGCTGAGCCATCATCTCTCCAGCCCCTGTCATCTCCATTTTTAATGTACACCTTTCTTGTTCATTTTGTACTTTCCACTGCAGATTGCTTTAAAGAAAGTGTATACACTATGATTGTATCTTCATTTCCTTCCTGTTAGAAAAACTTCCTTCTTACTTTCTTCTGAATCTTTCTCTCTCAAGCCCTGTGGACTATTTAAAATTTTCCATGGCCTATTTAAGGGTGTGCTGTTTAATTTCCAGGGATTGGAAGATTTACCTGTTGTCTTTCTGCTATCGATTTAGTGTTAATTCAATTGGTTAAAGAATATGTTTGTGTATGCTGACAATTTCTTTTATATTGCTAAGGCTTCTTTTATGAATCATAAACTAGCTCTTGATGAATATTGTATGTGCCTCTAAGAATAATGAGCATATTGCTGTCTGGTGTGAAGAATTCTATAAATACCAAGTAGAATTCATTGTTTAGTTCTTTCATGGCTTTGCTGATTTTTCTGTCTGCTAGCTCTAACTGACTGATCAGGAAACCCACTACTTTGTAATCACAGGATTTTATTTCTATTCTTCACTCCCTTCAATTTCTCTTAATGGTCTGACATTTTCTTTTTCATGTTCATATGTAATTACTACTATTATTGTTTCTGGTGAGTTCACAACTCTTGATTCTATTGATGACAATATAAATTATTCTTATAAATTTTTGGCTAAAACAGTAACAACAAAATCCAGCTTTCATGACCTTGTGCATTCATTGAAGAGTTAATTTAGGGTATGTGATGAGAAATAGGATTAAAGGCTGGTTATCTTCAAGTTTTTTAGATGCATGTTTGTGTATTACTGTCCTTAATGGCTGTACAAATGTACACACCCCTGACTCAGCAGCTTGTAAATTTTAAGGGTAGAGTAGATTATATTACCAGGAGTGTGCTCTCCATTCAATTCCTTGAGATTTTTATAATGTTCTGATACTTTTTTAATGTTTATATGTAATTATATTTGTTTTTATTTCTGGTGGGCATGTGTGTGTGTGTGTGTGTGTGTGTGTCTGTGCGTCTGTGTGTGAGTGTGTATACACACACAGTTAGGCCAAAGGGAAGCCTCAGACACTGTTTGTCCAAATCCATCCTCTTATTTTTCTTTTTTGACACTGGGTTGCTCATTGAGAACTTTGTGGGGCTCATTCATTAGCTAAGCCAGCCTGTGATGAACCACATATCTCTGCTTCTCCAGTGATCCAATTATAATTGTGTGTCACCACATCCACTTCTTTTTTATTTTGCATGGGTTTTGAGAATTGAGCTCATGTTTTCATGCTTGTGTAGCAAATATTTCATAGATTCATCTATGTCTTCAACCCCTAGTTCACTCTATTAGCCAATGTGTAGCTTAGGTTTTTGTTTGGTTATTTGTTTGTTTGTTTGTTTTTTGTCAACTTAACCCAACCTGGAGTTACCTATGAAGAAGAAATATCAACTGAATAATTGCCTTGCTATGGGTCTTTCTGTACGCTTTGAATATGTGTTGGTCTTAGTGGTTGATAAATGAGGCTCTTTGTCCAATAGTGAGGCAGAATAAGGTTAGGCAGTAGATTTGAAGTGGAGAGAGAGAAGAAAAAAGAAGAATGGGGCAGATGCTGCGAACCCCTTCCAGGAGAAGCAAAATGTGAAAGTACTGGTAAGCCATGCAGCCATGTGGCAATGCATAGATTAATAGAAATGGGCTGAGTTAAGTTGTAAAAGCTACCTATTGAGAAACCTGAGCCATTAGGCTATACAGTTTGTAAGTAATATAAGCCTCTGTATATTCACTTGGGTCTGAGTGGCTGTAGGACACAGGAAAACTTCCCACTACATTGCTTTGGTCATATTGGCCTATGAGCATGTCTGAGGAACATTTGTTTTGCTGGTGACCAGTGTGGGGAGGCCCAGCCTACTGTGAGCAGCACCATTCTTAGAAATTTAGGCTTGTGTTATATACAGAGGGTACCTGAACATGATCACAAGATGATACCAAAGAACAAGCCAATATGCATAATTCTCCAATGATTTTTGCTTCAATTTCAGCTTGAATTCCTGCTCTGAATTCCTTCAAACAATGGATTATTACCTGACAACATAAGCTGAAATAATTCTCCTTTCTCCTGTACTATCTTGCTTGAGTTTCTTGTAGCTAGCACCTGTTAGGTTCTATTTCAACATTTCATTGTATCAGCTCCTCTGTTTTAGTGCCTATGCTTAGATCACTCCTCAAGTCAATCGGAAACAGCCAGATGGTTTTGAAAGTCAGTGCTTCCTGCGTTCCCTGCAGTTCCCTGGTGCCTGACTTCTTTGTCCTCTGCTAGAAAGATGGAGCTTTAACTAAGCTGTTCTGAGTCACTTCCCACAACTATGATTGTGCTAACCTTAAAGTCACACATTGAGGGAGACACATTTGTTGTCAGAGACAGCAGATGAGTTGACTACGGTAGCTGAGTAGAGCGTGAGGCTGAGGATAATACAGAGACGGAAGACTAGACAGAGACAGAAAATTAGTGCTGGGAGGGTTTCTGGTCAGAACCAAGCAAGCCCTGAGTTTATTTCACAACTATCCTACACACAAACAGAGAGGCTAAAGTAGAACAAAGCACAGCATAGGCAGTCTAGCCTGTTCTGGAATCAAGGAGCAGGCAGTTTCGTTCTATCACTCATGTGCCACCCGCTGACATCAGCAGCCTGCCTAGAATTGGGCATTTGCTAATAATTAGTTCTTTCCCACGAGCTAATCAGGACTTTCTCACAGCCCCTGTACTTCTAGGAGCCTCATGAGAGGTTTCTCACAGCTTCTGAAGAGACTAGAGCAAGCAAGCTTTGAACTCTTTTGGGTCAGAATGAACTTCAGCTTCAAGATGAGTCACTGCGGGAAACTGAGTCACCATGGGCTCCCACAATTTTCTTACTGGAGAAGGAGATTTTTTCCCTTAAAGTTGATAAATCCATTGTCTTTTTAGTTAACAGTGATTCTAGTTAACAGTGATTGCCGAGAATCACCTGAACAAAGAAGCTCTGGTGAGTTGTTTTCCTTATCAGGTTGGTCATTAGACATGTCTATGCAGGATTGTCTTTTTATTAATTGATGGAGAATGGAATGGCACACTTTGGGCAGCACCATTCCCTGGGAAGGAGATTCTGGGCTATAGAAGGAAATTAGTGTGTGAGCCAGAAAACTAGTCAGTAAGTAGCATTTCTCCATGGTCTCTGTTGTGGGTTCCTGCCTCAATGATGATGACTGCAACATGTGAACAGAAATAAATACTTTCTTCCTTTAAGATGCTTGTGGTCAGGGTATTTTATCACAGTGACAGAAGGAAAACTAGAATGTCATTATGGCAGTTGGGATGATATAGTTCACAAATCATTTCATACATTTTTTTTTATTTTTAAAAATTAAGAAATTTTATTTTTATCAGAATAATAGCTGTCCTCTGACACACATACCTATCACCAATGAGTTCAGAGTGGTTGCTACCTCCACTCACTTGGTCCAGTCAGCATATGTAATCAATACTGTGCACTGGTATGGTATTGTATTCCCCCAAATATTGTGCATGCTAATAAACTTATCTGGGGTCAGAGACAGAACAGCCACAATATTAAACATAAAGGATAGGCAGTGGTAGCACACGCCTTTAATCCTAGCATTCCAGAGGCAGAAATCCATCTGGGATCTCTGTGAGTTCAAGGCCACATTGGAAACAGCCAAGCATGGTGACTCACACTTTTAATCCCAGAAAGCAAGCCTTTAATCCCAGGGAGTGATGGTAGAAGGCAAAAAGATATATAAAGCATGGAGACTAGGAACTAGAAGTATTTGCATTTGGTTAATTAAGCATTTGGCTGGTTAAGCATTCAGGCTTTTGAGCAGCAATTCAGCTCAGACCCATTCTGGATGAGGACTCAGAGGCCTCCAGTCTGAGGAAACAAGACCAGCTGAGAAGTTGGCCAGGTGAGGTTAGCTGTGGCTTGTTCTGTTTCTCTGACCCTTGCAGCATTCACTCTAATAACTTGCCACAGGTTTGATCTTATTAATAAGAACTTTTTAAGATTCATGCTACACACCGGTGTAATATTTTGTAGAAGAGACAGATGATCTAGATCCCTTCAAACTAAGTTATGACACAGTTATCTCTGAGGCAAAACAGTAAAGGTATACTGCTGGCCTTGCCAACTAAGAGCAAATTGCTTCTGGGTACTTATGGGCAGGTACTGAGAAAAGGGCATTTGCAAGATCAATAGGTGCATACCTTGTACCGGGAGATGTGTAGCAGGAATCTTAAAAGTTCTTATTAATATAATCAAACCCGAGGCCAGTTATTGGGGTCCATGCTGGTAGATCAGAGAGACAGAACAAACCACAGCTATCTCACCTCACCAGTTCCTCAGCTGGTCCTGTTTCCTCAGACTGGAAGCCTCTGAGTCCTCATCCAGAATGTATCTCAGCTGAACTGTGTTGCTCCGCCTGAAAGCTTAACCAGCCAAATGCCTAACCAGCCAAAAAGCCTCTAGTTTCTGGTCCTCACGCCTTATATATCTTTCTACTTTCTACTTTCTACCACCACTCCCTGGGATTAAAGGCTGGCTTTCTGGGATTAAAGGCGTGTCACCATGCTTGGCTATTTCCAATGTGGCCTTGAACTCACAGAGATCCAGAGGGATTTCTATCTCTGGAATGCTAGGATTAAAGGCGTGTGCTATCACTGACTAACTAGTGGCTTGTCTGTTCTCTGACCCCAGGTAAGTTTATTAAGGTACACAATATTTTGGTGAACACAATACCACCACAGAGATGTGTTAATTTGCTCAAGTAAGGACACTACATCTGGTATAGCAGCTGCTGTCAGGGTTACTACCAGATTGAGTTTTCCATAGTCAACTATCATTCTCCAAGATCCATCTGTCTTCTGCACTGGGCAGATAGGAGAATTAAAGGGAAATGTAGCAGGCACCAACACTACTGTATCTTTCAAGTCCTTGAGGGTGGCACTAATTCCTGCAATTTCTCCAGGGATGTTATGCTGGTTTTGTTTCAATATTTTCTTTGGCAAAGGCAACTCTAAATGCCTTTCCAACCATAATAGCCTTTACTCCACAGGTCAGGGAATGGATGTGAGAATTCTGCCAAGTTCTAAGTATATCTATCCCAATTATCCCATCTGGAACTGGATAAATAACCACAGGATGAGTTTGGGGACTTACTGAACCTACTGTGAGTCAGATATCAGCCAAAACTCCATTAATCACCTGGCCTCCATAAGCCCCTACTTTCACTGGAGGGTCACAATGTTTCTTGGGATCTCCCAAAATCAGCATTCCTAATTCAGAACCAGTACCTAAGAGACCCTGGAAAGTCTGATTGTTTCCTTTCCCCAGTGTACAGTTACCCTTATAAAAGGCCTTAGGTCCCTCTGGGGAAGAACTGGAAAAAGGCTAACTGTAAAACTTTTAGGTGTCTTATCAGGATCTTTCCTCAGGGGAACTCAAGGAGTTCTCGGTCTGCAAACTGGCTCAAGTCTGGAAATTGATTCACTGGCTGAGACTGCCTTTTGCCATGACCCAATACATCCTTTCTTTCCTTCGTTTGAGCATTTTTCTGCTTATACAAATCAAACAGAAATGCAGTAGGCTTTTTATCTGTTTCATGCCTGGAAACACCAAGATTGATTAGCCAGTGCCAAAGTCCATTCGAGTCATTCCACTATAAAGTTCACTGTGCCTATGCTGACCATTACAGGTTAGGCCACTTTGAACATTGTTTTGCCTACATTGCCCATTATGATAACTATGATCACCTTTCCTCTGGCAATTCAGTGCTGCCACCTGGCCCTTGCTACTTGGGGGCCCAATTAAACCCATTGCATTCAATTTGCCCCGTTGAGCAGCAAGACCTCCAACTCTAAGGATCTGACACAAGGAAAAGGACAACAGAAAAACTTTTCAAATGTGCTGGTGTCCCTCTTACCATTTTGCATATAGGATTCATGAAGGGCTTGTCGTCTGGGCCTTCCCATTGTAGAGGATTAGGTTTCACACAGCACACCCATAGCATTGCAATTCCCCTGAGCCTTAAAACCCCTTCATCAACACTAAGCCAAGGGGTATCAGGCAGCTCCAACTCCTTTTCAGTAGGCCATAAATGCTTCAGTCAACCATTCAAACAAGCTGTTTCACACCTTTTCAACTGTGCAAGCTTCTAAATTAAACCTAGAGTCTCCATTCAAAGGGCTCATATCAATAAATTCAACCTGATCTAGTTTTATGTTCCTCCCACCATTATCCCACACTCTTAAAATCTGTTCTCACACATATTCCCCAGACTTTTGCTTGAATGAATTAGCAAAATCATTTAGATCCTTAGTAGTGTAGAACAATTCCTCATAGACTAAATATACTTTCTACCTCCCCTCTAGAAGCCTGCTTTGTCTTGTGTCTGGCTATAGGTCTAAGGGCAACTATTGGTGGGCCTTGAGAGACATCAGTATTATCTTCAGATGTGGCATTTCCTTCCAAAAAGTCACTACTGGATTAGCAGACACTGCAGGATGAATTTCCCCAGTGAAAGGTGAAAAGGGCAATATTTCAAGGGATGAGGCTGAGGGTACTACTTCCTCAGGTGGGTGTGATAAACCCGTAAGAACCTAAGGGTTCAAAGTCCTTGACTTCAATAGGGTCTTCCCACATATCTCCATCCCAAGCTGTAGGATCCCAATCTTCACCAACTAATGCCCTTACTTTAACACTGAAACCCTATGAGGCTGAGACTTGAATTTTCATTGTAGTTAAGCTAAACTTTATAATGAGGGCTTCAGTTTGATTTTCTGTAACTCAAGCTCTATGGCTGCAAGAGAGAAGATTCTCTTCTAAGACACACTTAGAAACTTTAGACTGCTTTCTTGCATCTGGAGCCTGTCAATTTTATTGCTGATTTCATTGTTGTCCTTCACTCTATTCTGAAGTTTGTTAATTTTGTCATGGAGCTCATTCCTATCCTTTAGCAATTTATCCAGAGATACTAAGAGCAATCAACCAGAGGCACCATTTTCCTTATTTCCCCCTAAAACTGTCAAAAATTTCAAAAATAACATCACTAAATCCATTGCCACTCACTATTGATGAGTCAAGATAATTAAAGGCATATATGTCTTTAAGTTTGAAATATAGTTTACACCATGGGTACATTCAGTACTTTCTGAGCTCCCAGGAAAGGAAGTGACTGGAGAGGCTAAAGGTGCTGGTGAATTAAATAGCCTATTCCAGATACTTAAAAGGTTCATCTTTATACTTCTGTTTCTCTAGAACCACTCTGGCACTAAAAATCTGTATTAGTCAGTGTTCTCTAGAGTCATAGAACTTAGGGAATGAGTGTGTGTGTGTGTGTGTGTGTGTGTGTGTATGTGTGTAAGGGAATTTATTGGGAAGATTTATAGGCTGCAATCCAACAATGGCTATTTGTGAGTGGAAATTCCAAGAATCTAGTAGCTGCTGAGTTCCAGGAGGCTGATTGTACCATCTGGAATTGATGTGCTGACAGGCAAGTGTGAACAGGAGAAGAATGAACCCTTCCTTCTTCCATTGCTCTAATATAGGCTTCAGCAGAAGGGGTGGCCCAGGTTAAAGATGTGCCTTCCAGCCTCAAAGTCTAGATCAAAAGTGTGTTGTCTTTTTGCCACAAGAACATGATTACAAGTGTGCCCTCCTTTCTGGATCATAGTTTTTTTCCAGATATAGTCAACCAAAAATAGCCATCACAGAAGTCAATGAATTTTGATGGATTTACATACTCATATAAGCACCACTGTGCTCAAGATTCAATATATTTTCATTACCCTAAAAAAGTTCCCACATGACCTTGAATTCAATTACCCTCCCCCACAATATCTGGCATTAAAGGATGTATTTTCTATCCATATGGATTTGTATTTCCTTTACTGTCACATGAAGAAAATTATAGTGTGAAGGGTTTGGAGTTTTGATGATGCTCTCATTCAAACCCCTTTTTAGATTTATCATTTTTGTTGCACATAGTAATATTTTCATTCTTTGAATTCATAGTGTTTCTTTTTAAAGACATTATTTATATCTGATACCAATTTTATATATATTTAAGTTAAAATATTTGTAACTTTTCCATTTTCTTTTTTTTTAATTTTATTATAATTAAAATAGTATTGCAATATTTTCCCCTTCCCTCTCCTCCATTTAATCCCTCCTATGTCCTCTCCCTCCAATTCCTCCTATGAGTCCCCTTATTCTATATCTACATGTACATACATACACACACATTAACACATAAATATGTAAATATAACTTGCTGAATCTGCTTAGTGTTGCTTAGGTGCATATAATTACAGGGCTAACCACTGTGTATTGGATAATCAATTAAGGGTCTACCCTAAGACTAATTCTCCCTCTTTCAGTGGTCCTCAGTTGCCTATAGTTCTTTTTCGAAGGGTGAAAGTCCCATGGGAAATTTTTACTTTTATGTTGACAAAGTCACCTCCTCGCTCAGGTCTTGTTAGGGAACCATATTGTTGAGACTTCATGGGTGGCTTCCTTGTCATTTGAAGGAGACAGGAATGCACAGCAGGCTTCTGGTTCCTCCAGCTCTTACAGTCTTTCTTTCTCTTCCTTAATGCTCCCTGGGCCTTAGGAGAAATGTTAATTTTTAAGGATCATCGAGTCAAAGAAGGTGGTTTTTAAGCAGATATGTGCTGGAATTTCATGTGGCATTTGGTTAAAAACATTGGCTACTTTAGATTAAGACTATGTTGTGAATGGAGATGTGAATGGAGGCTTTTTTTGTCATTCCTTTTTCTTTTGTAGACTTCTAGTGTTTATTCAGGCAATGATCTATGGCATTGCCATGTGTTTTACATGTGATAAGTGCAATCTGATGTGACAAAGTGAATCTTATTGTTCAACTGAAATCACTTGTGAACTACAAAGACCCACAATGACATCGTTATGTTTGGGAAATTCATCTGTCCCTTGAGAAAAATTTTTACAGGGCAGAAGGAAGAACCATTAAAAATTTCATAATTAATATTATTACCTTAATCCAAATCATCAATGTCTTTCTGTGACTCTCTTTACCAATGGTCATCTGCCTTTTAGTACGTGAGCCTCACTTCCACATTTTGCAGCAGTATTGCTGTTGTTAGTACTGTGGATAACAGAGTTAACATTAAGTATTAGAAAATGAAAGAGGTATTTCTAAATATTTCCCATGCATTCTCTCACTTAATGATCATTACAGTTCTGAGGTTAACAGGAAAGTTTCCACCATAATTCATGATACCAGTGGGATAACCAATATGACAAGGAAATTAGCTATTATGTTCAAAGTTACCAAAGTAAGAGGAGGTCAAGATGGAATTAGAAGCCACATAGTAATCTTTGTTTAGAGTTTTAGTGTTTCCTTATGCTATAGTATAATATACTATGCAATTTGAAAATAAAAATTCTGAACTAAAAAGTATCCCAGATTCTAGACTGAACTCCATGTCAGCTGTGTGCCTTAGACAAATCATTGAATTTATTTAAGCCTCAGTGTGCTAAGCTGTAAATTAAGATGAGAAAGACACACAATTCTTATAAGTATTTGTAAGGATTAAAGATGTTTATTCGTGGGCATGGAGGACAGGATAAATGATCAGTAATTGTTACCTGTTACCATGACACCCACCACTATTTTTCTGAGAATGTTATAAATGTTTCTACAAATAAACTCGTTGAGTTCCCTGAAGAAGTTCTGCCAAAGTCTTATCTGAAATAATAACAATAAAGAACATACTTAGCAAACTGTAAAAGTTTAGTATGCTTCAAGCCAAAGACAAGAGTTCCTTCAAGAAAACGTTGTTTTAAATCAGTACTGAGTTCTTTCTTTTCCTTTTTTTTTTTTTTAAAGGAGAGAGTTCAATACCATCATCCTAATCTTCACCAACTACCATATGTATGGTCAAAGACAAAGAAGGATATAACACGGGTGCCCCAATCAGCAAAAAAAACAGTATCCTGCCCCTCACACACAGCCACTGACTACACACACAACTCCAGGACTGCACTCTTCAGGGACCCTTCTTTGTCCCAATCACATTCATAATCTGTGTTACAAAACTGAGGAGTTACTTATTCAAGACATGTTCAAATTATTTTTGTAAGGTATTGTATGGATTTTCTTAATATCAGTAACAACAAGAACAACAAAAAAGCTATTTACCCCCTATAAAAGACTCAAGAAGCAATACAGCCTTAAGGAATATGAGGAACTGAAAAATACTTGCTTGAAAGTCTAAACAGTCCTGAGTAAATGTGTTGTGTCTGACATAGATACAAGTATTTCCAGGACCCAATGCCTCAGACCCATGGAAATGGCAAACTCTTTCCTGGATGGATGAGGTTTGGAGGAATGGCAAAGCTGTCCTCTGATTGTTATGTAAGTGTTGGCAGTGTGTGTAAGTATGAGGTATTTAGGGACAATTGATTAGTGTGTCCCCAAAACAGCTGTAGCTAGAGTTTTCCTGCCTTGCCCACAGTCAGAACAAATCTTTGTCACCCGCCAGTCCCACAGCCGCTCAGACCCAACCAAGTAAACACAGAGACTTATATTGCATACAAACTGTATGGCCGTGGCAGGCTTCTTGCTAACTGTTCTTATAGCTTAAATTAATCCATTTCCATAAATCTACACCTTGCCACGTGGCTGGTGGCTTACCGGCATCTTCACATGCTGCTGGTCGTGGCGGTGGCTGCAGTGTCTCTCTGCCTCAGCCTTCTGCTTCCCAGAATTCTCCTCTCTCCTTGTCCCACCTACTTCCTGCCTGGCCACTGGCCAACCAGTGTTTTATTTATTGACCAATCAGAGCAATTTTACATATAGACCGTCCCACAGCACTTCCCCTTTCTTTTTTTTAAAAGGAAGGTTTTAACTTTTACACATCTCCAAAGTCAGCTTGGTATATTTGGGAATTTGGGCATAGCTTCTCTTACTACTTCCTGCTGGAGGGGGGCGCTGTATCTTATGGGGACACAATGAAAATTTTAGGATCATGAAGTAGTCCGTGACTTGAAACGATTCTGGATGTTGGATCATCTGGGCCATGGTGTCATCGGAGACCTTTCAGGGGGTCTTGGCTGGTCAAACCTGATGTGTCTTAATCTGGAACAAATCCATAGTCTCTGGCTTTCTGTGGAAACAAAAGCATAGCCTCCTTTCCAAAGCAACATATCCTTACATCCAAATTTTGAAGTTAAGGTACCTTTAAAATATACATTTTGGCATAACTCAACAGCTTTTGCAATCAAATGTTTCTCTTCAGTTATGAATATCAAAGAGAACATAATCCAGATTCTTTGTGTGGTAGCCATCTTTATGTGGCTTATTTTTTATATTACCTTGAGCCTATTGCTTTAAACTGCAGCCTTCTAAGCCTGAAATGGCGCTGTGGCTGCTGGCTCCTCCCACTTCAGCTTCCCAACATGGCAGTGGTACATTTTCCGCCAGCTCTGGGAGCCATCGTGGGTCTGTTCTTTTATCCAAGCAGCGTGTAGCCCAGAAACCTCTTTTTGTTTTGTACTAGTAAAGGCTAAATCCACCACGTAGCTTAATGTGCCACTTGCAGAGGCCTCATTCCCGCCATACTGCAGGTCAAGCGCACACGCCAGGAACCCGCCAGGAACTCAAACAGGCAGCTGCTGCTCATTTGAGAGAGACAACTAGGAAGCTGTTTTTAGTTCCGTTTTAGAATCTTTTCTCAGGTTTTAGGTAGAAACTTTTGCCAACATGTTGGGCGCCATTTGTAGCTTGAGTTTTTCTGCCTTGCACATAGTCAGGACAAATATTTCTCACCCGCCAATCCCACAGATGCTCAGACCCAACCAAGTAAACACAGAGACTTATATTGCATACAAACTGTATGGCCGTGGCAGGCTTCTTGCTAACTGTTCTTATAGCTTAAATTAATCCATTTCCATAAATCTATACCTTGCCACGTGGCTGGTGGCTTACCGGCATCTTCACATGCTGCTTGTCCTGGCGGTGGCTGCAGTGTCTCCTCCAAACAGCCCCTGCATCTTCTGCCTCCCAGATGCTTATAGGCTGAGGCTACCCTTAACTCCTCCCTCTGTGCTGTGCATAGTAAAAGTTCCTAGGCTCAGGGCTGTTGTTTCTGTGGTGTGGCTCCATCCAAGTGCTCACTGTCCATCTGAGCCCAGTTCTTTCTGTACAAGTATCTCTGTGACTGCTCTTTCTTCCTTCCATCTCCTCCCTGGGCAGGGTTCCAGGTCCCAGCCAGGAAGGGCTTGAAAAAGAAATATAACTTAACTTTAAAATCCATTTTAAAAACTGTTTCTCTTGTTTTTGAGATTATAACATAATTGCATCATCCCTCCTTCCTCCCTTTCCCCTCCAAACCCTCCTACACATCCTTTCTAATTTTCTTTAGAATCTATGGTCTCTTTCTTCTTTAATTGTTTTATGGTGTTTATTGTACTAAAAATGTTCTCCCATTTCAAAGAGGTTCACAAATCTAAACCATTTCTCGCATATTTTATAATTTTGCAGTAAATTAATTTATTCTTTAAAAAATTCCTTATTTTGGGATACTCAGTTAAAATACTTGTCTCAAATCACATTGTTCTGTGGGCTTTGTTAGTTTCACATTTGAGTCTCCCAGGGCAGAATACTGTAGAGAAAATAATATTGTAGTCATGGCATGGTGCCTTTTCTCCCCCAGCACTTTCTGTAGTTCCTAAGTCTCTTAATTTGCATCGTGTTGTATTGCCTTTCTTTGACCCTTACATTCTATGGCTCTCATCTAAGTATATCATTATGTATCAGCAAGTGCATTATGGTTTTTAATGATAGTCTTTGTTTCTTTTTATTTTTCATTTTTATTAGTTCTTTGAGAATTTTATAATGTAATTTCAATATATTCACCCCCATCTCCTTCCAGATCTACCTCACTTCCCAACCCATTCAACCTTGTGTCCTCTTTTTTACTTGTTACCCTTGTCAAATGTATGAAGTACAGTTTATACTGCCTATATACTAACTCTTCTAAGTATGGCCTTTCACTGAGGCATGGTCAACTCACCAGAAGCTGTACTTTTAAAAAGATTGACTCTCTGGCCGGGCGGTGGTGGCGCATGCCTTTAATCCCAGCACTTGGGAGGCAGAGCCAAGCGGATCTCTGTGAGTTCGAGGCCAGCCTGGGCTACCAAGTGAGTTCCAGGGAAGGCGCAAAGCTACACAGAGAAACCCTGTCTCGAAAAAGCAAAAAAAAAAAAAAAAAAAAAAAAAAAAAAGATTGACTCTCCTCCCCCAGAAGCTGTCAAGTACAAACAGCTAATTAGCAAGGGGTGAGACTTGGTGCCCACCTTTCCTCAACACACTAGGATTTTGTCTGGCTTGAGTGTGGACACATCTTGTGCATACTATCACAACTGCAGTGAATTCATATGTTCCACTTCCCTGCTGTGTCTGGAAAACACCATTTCCTCCTAGTTGTCTACTGTCTCTGGCTCTTACAATCTTCTTTGATCCCTGATCCTTGGGAAGAAGTACTGTGATACAGATATTCCATTTAGTGCTGAGAAAGCCATGGTTCTTTAAAGGCAAAGCAATAGTAAGCCATTTAAAACTAAAAGTCTGGTCAGGCAGTGGTGGTGCATGCCTTTAATCCCAGCACTCAGGAGGCAAAGCCAGGTGCATCTCTGTGAGTTTGAGGACAGCTTGGTCTACAGAGCAAGTTCTAAAACAGACACCAAAACTACACAGAGAAACCCTGCCTCGAAAGCCAACAAAACAAAACAAAACAAAAACCTAAAAGCCTGATTTCAGAGACCTTTGCAGTAGAGGGCTAACAAGCAACTGAGTGGATAGCATTGGCATCTCTCATCCTTATGCATGTTGTCCACTTAGACAAAGATGTTCCACTAGAAGGTCTCTTTACTTTTGCCATTCATGGAACCTTGTTTTTCATGTTGCTGAGTGCAAGTATAAAAGACTTCTCAGCTTTGATTGGTGTGTAAAATGAATGGAAAAAAAATTTTTAATAAAAAAAGAAAATACTTCTCTGATCTTTGTTAGTGTCAATATACAGTTACAAACAACTGCCATGAATGATCATGACAGGCACTTTCCTGCATAACTCTATTCATGGAGTACTGCCACATGCTAAGAAACCTTCACATCATAACAAAACTTTTGTATTAACACTGTTTACAGAGAAGCCACCATCCACAAGGGTTTTAGTAGCTATAGACATCATACAGATACCCTTAAGTGTAGGGTCCGAGGAAATGCTAAAGGAAGACCCCAGAGTCAAATAGTATGTAAGAACAAAGAGCATTTATTATTCTGCATGGATGTGGGGTCACATACCTGTACAAAATGGCGATGACCCCAAGAGGAAAATGCGAGCAAGTTCCTTTTATGTACAGTTAAGGGGAGATTCAGGGACAGTACCTAATCAGTTAGTATATTTCTAGTTAGTTGAGCTTTAGTCTCATCCTTTTTGGGCACATCTGTACAAGCTTGGCTGCAACTCAAAAGGGGGCTGCTGGGTTGTCCTTGAGACACCGTGAGGTCAACTTAGACCCTCTGTGTTTGTTCTCTCCGTCGATCCTGAATGTAAGGGCCTTGTAGATAAATGGCTCCTTTGTTCAAAAAGACACCTGTTTGTCCTCAGAGAACTGGAGTCTAAATTCAGTTGTGTAAGTGGGCGAGTTTAACCCCTTCATAAGAAGAGAGATTGAACACTCAGCTTCAAAATGTGTGGCTCTTTTTGCCGTTATTTTGCTGAGTCTCCACTCTCCCCATCCCTGGCCTGGGCTAGGAGGGAAGAAGGATCATGAGCTAATGTTTCCAACTCTGGAAAGGTCTTTTAAATCATTGACAAGTAACAAATCTCTGTTCTTATAGTTCTACCTCCTTATTTCCCTTCTACGTGAGTTTGCTCTTTTCTGATCATTCCAGTGGTCAAACTCAATGATATTGTCTCTGTATTTATCACAAATAACTGATGATTGGCCTTTGGCTCACCTTGGATGGAGTTTTTGAACAGGCACAAGACAGTTCCCTTGCTGGCATTTTTTAACTCTTTAGCTCCAGCTGTCTGTCTCTGCTCTCTAACCCAGAGATTTATAGTTCCAGGCAGTAAAGACTGGAGAGGTAAAACTCCAGGCTCTAAGAATTAGGGACTTGTAGTTCCATGTGTTCAGGTCAGAGCAAGCTCCAGGCTTTCAACACAGAGGCTTTGAATCTTGAGGCTTACTGCCTGAAGTCTTCAAAGCAGGACATTTATAGATACAGGCATTCAGGTCACAGAACAAATGTTTTGGACTTTTGTGCCAGTGACCCATCACCTAGCAGCTAGTATCAGAGTTCCTCTGCTTTAGGCCTTGGTATCCTTAGCTCTGTATGCTTTGCAGGTCTCTGGAATTCTTCCAACAAGCAACAGTGGTTTTCAGATTTTGCCATTCCAGTATTTGCAGCGTCTTGCCTCCACAATTCTAGCATTCCTAGCTTTCTTTTACTAGTTACTTCCTTGAGTTCTTCAAAAGTCTTACTGTGAATACTGTTGTCATAGCTGTTTCTGTCCCTGATGTAGCAATGGTAATCGTAGGGGTTAGTTTGCTCTCCATACAGTAACCCTGCTCACTCAACCAGTGATAAAGACAAGACGACAAATAAATTATCACTCAGGACAGACCTCTGTCAGGGCTTAATAGTACCAGAAACGTACACAAGGGATATACAACACAGGAGGGAGTCCATCAGCCTGATGGGGAAAGACTAAGAAACTGCTACTTACATAGACAGAGATGGGATGTGACTTTCCTGACCATATTTTCCGGTTCTAACTATCACAAACCTTGAATGTGCACCATTTAGGAGTGCTTTGCTGAGTTACAGACACTTCCCTGCCTGGAGTAAATGAGGACAACCCTAAGAGAGGAGAGTCATCCTGATGATATTGAGGTTTGTCCTCACTGACATGATGTCTTCTAAGCTGGTGCCAGCTGCCCAGAACAGTCAATACTGAAGAATTCCTCCTGAAGCACAAGTATGTGTTTCACAGGTAGCTTAGCTTTTAGTATTTCTTAGAAGGGAGTTTCTTTGGGCAGTGTTCAACAAGGCTGCCCTGATGAAAGTCTGCCCAGGTGTCAAGCAGTTGCCTGATTGACGGTTCTCCATCTAAGTCAACCAGGCACAAAAGAGAGATCTGACAGCTGTCTATCAAGTGGCTAAGCAGTTCAACCATGACAGCTTCAGTCATTTAAATTGGAGCAAGAGCAGAAGTGCTTACTGCAAAGACTTCCCACGGGATCAGCATGCTCAACAGTACTTCAGAATGCTTAGCCAAAACCTCTTAGGGATGGTTAGGTCTCCTTAATGGTATCCTATTTATCTTCTTCTTGTTGTTCTTTAAAAAAATATATACTCTGGCTCAAGCTGTTTTGTAGACCATACTATTGAGCTTCTGTTTCAGCCTCCCAAATGCTGGGACTACAGGTATGAGCCACATACCCATCTTCCATTCATCTTCCCTCATTCCTCAGAATAAGTAAACAGAATCATTTTACTTTTACTGTATTTTTGTCTTCCTGCCTTTCACCTTTTTGCAAACGTCCCTTAGATTGTGGGAGATCAAGTCCCTTTGTTGGTAAGCATGTTTTCTCTCTCGCTTGCCTATCACATGTGTTCCTTCTCTACTTTCCCTGTGGATACTGGAATGTCAGGATCTCCTATTTAGAAACATCAAAATCTTTAAGCATCTTATTAATTCCTGTGCTCTGATGAGTCTCTGACTTTCATAGAGAGAAGTGGCCTTTCAGCTCTCAGATTTGGCACAACACAAAACAAACCACTAAGTAAAATTGATATCAATACCTCAAATTGTATGTCTTCTAAATTTGCAAAGTACCATGTCTCCATTTTACTCCTAGTTACATTTTAGAATAGTAGACAGTTGTACTTAATGATTTTTACCTTTTATTACTTACGCACACACACACAAGCTCAGGGAGTTCTGTTATTCAAACATGTCTTTGATTTGTTCATGTTTCTTGAGCCCCACTGCCACTGCTACAGGACACCATCAATTCCCTTCTGGTTTACAACAGTGCCCTGTTAGCTGATTACTCATTTTCTTAACTTTCCCAGATCAGAATTCTATATAGTTTCTGAGAAGTATTTTGAAAATAAAAATCTTGCTGTGCCATGCTCCTCTGTCAACTATTTACCTGATTGCTGTCACTCGTAAAGATTATAGTATGATCAGGCCCATGCCTCAGGTCTGACCTCACTTCTTCCTGTGGCCTTCTGTCTCTGAAATGTAGTCTACATTTCAAGCAGTGCTGCTTTATTCTCTTTTACCATTTTTTCTTATCTCAAATATCATTTCCTAAAAGGTCAAATGTTTTCCTAATTTACCTGTACTTTTTAAACTTCTTCCAATTAGTTCTCTAGCCTATAGTTGTTAATTATTTTTAATCTTTGTAATTTGTTTTATTGTTATTGAATGTATGCTTATTTAACCTAATTCCATTTCCATTTGGAATGTGGGCACCTCAGAAACAAATACCTCCCTTTTTATCTTATTCAGTACTTTAGTAGCTGTGCAAGGACACTGTCAGAGACATAATATTTTTCTTTGTTTTCTATTTCTATAGCAAAATATCCAAAACTGAATATTGCATACTGAAAAGGGTTATTAAGTTCATAGAGATTCAATGTTAGTACCAAGGTTGCTTATAAAAATCTTCTCACATCAGTCTGTGAGAACTGAAGGTCTGAGGGAAAGCACTGATTTATTCATAAGGGAAGACTCCCCCATGTCTTAATTACCTTCCAGTGGGATGGGTGATCTGTTAACAGGTCTATGGTTGAACACCAGCACACTGGAAACCTTGCTTCTAACAAGACAAACTTAGGAGGAATAATAACATTCAAGCCATATCCTTCTTCATCAGTATGTATTTGAAGAATGAAAGAGGGTACGAATTTGATTTCATCTTTCACCCTTACTGAGTCTTGACTAAGTATCTTGAAAAATAATTAGAGTGTCTCTATTTTCAGTCACTCCTTTAGATTCTTGATATGGCCTAATTTGTACAGAAACTCTCACCAGAGAATATAATTGTGGCTATGGATTTTCCAATCTGATTAACTAGACATTTTCTCTCAGGATAAAGACACCTAAAGTCAGATTGCTCTGGACTACAATAATCTACAGCCATTGCCTTTCATATGCCTCAATGTAGGCCTTGAACTATAGGAACCATTGAGACTGTACCAGTTCCTCAGAACAGTTATTCCACTCAAGACATGAGAGTGATGGGGATCAGTTCTCCCTGCCTCCCCTGGTCCAGTAGGGTTTTTTTTTTTTTTTTTGGCATTAGGAAGCACAACTAAGAAGTAGGGCATGAAATTGAAATTTTTGGTAGTAGTTTTCTTACATGGTATGCCATCAGAGTGAAGACATGGGAAAGGATTTATAACCCCATTGGTATTAATTCATTCCTGTACACTGGACAGGGAAGTCTTAATCTTTTTCTAAATGATGCAATATAACATTGCTAAAACAGAAGGATAGAGCAGACCATGGGTAAATGTGTGTGTAGCAGGAGTAGGGGCAAACAAGGAGGAGAGAGATATGGACAGAGAGAGAAACAGAAAGCAACTGAAATAGAGAATTCATAAAAATGAATAGCAAGGATGATCAGTCAATTAAGATTCCAACAAACTGGACTGGAATAGATATAGGTTTTTCATATGGAAATTAGCTGTGATCTGTGATACATGTTCTAATTCCCACTTGGAAGGGATAGGGAGCTTTAGGACTGCAGTAAATAGAGACATTCTTCCCATTCTTTTCTCATCTAAGATAACAGTCTGTTTTAAAGTTCCTTTTGAGTGGAGCTTGAATTTGAACAGTGTACATAGGCTCAAAAGTCAGTTATCATGGAGCAATGAATTTTGACCAGAATGTAAGTTTTGTACAGATATCTCTCTTGATTGCTTAAGATTATTCTCAATTTGTTTTTATTAATATTCTACTGTGCTGGTTAGTTTTAAGTCAATTTGACAAAAACTAAAGTCATCTGAGAGTAGGGACCCCCAATTGGAAAAAAAAAATGCCTCTGTAAAATCAGGCTGTGGATTAACATGTGTTTAGGGTATTTTTTTTTAAATTATCAATTGATGGAGGAAGTCTGATCTTTTATAGGAAGGGACATCCTGGGAATGGTGGTCCTGGGTTCAGTAACACAGCAGACTGAGGAAGCCATGAGGAACAAAACAGTAAGCAGCACCCTCTATGGCTTCTGCCTCCTGCCTCCAGGTTCCTGCCCTATTTGAGTTTCTGCCCTGACTCCTTTCAGTGATGAACTGTGACATGGAAGAGTAAGTGAAATTAACCCTTTCTCCCCCAGCTTTCTTTTGGCAGTAGTGTTTTGTCACAGCAGTAAAAACCAAAACTAAGACACCTAACCAATGAGGATTCTAGATTCTTAACTGTTACCATATTTTTGTTGTTGTTGCTTGGGTAATGATGGGATCATGAACAGAATATAATATAGTAATAGTATTCTAAAAATGTGACTAGTGTATCATTTTTGTGGAAGTAAACAAATTTTAAGACTCTTAAGTGTTATGATACATGTCCCTTTTTCTATGCCCACTTTCCCTCTTGAGACCACACTTATGGTTATAATTTTTATTTAGGAACAACTGGCCTAAGGCTGTAGGATTACAAACAGTGATGACCCTCAAAGAGAACAAGGTCAAAGGCAGCATCACTGTTTTAGTGTCCACATGGACTTAGAGGGAAAGCATCTTTATCTCAAGCTTTTACATCTGTTTTTGCTTGTTTGTTTGTTTTATTTCTTTTCAAATATAAAATGGATTCAGTCTCCCACAAGAACAGGAAGTGGCGGTGCAGAGAATGTCAACTATGCTTGTAAATGAAATAAGGTGTTTTAAATATTGAAAAGTCATGAATGTGAGTGAGTGATTAACTGTAGCTCAAAATTTTCACACTAAATGGAATTTTGGACCAGAGTGTGTGGTGGTACTGTGTTTCCCAAAATATTGTGTACCTTAATAAACTTATCTGGGGTCAGAGAACAGAAAAGCCACTAGATACTTAAGATAGGCAGTGATAGCACACACCTTTAATCATAGCATTCCAGAGGCAGAAATCCATGTGTTCAAGGATACAGCCAAGCATGGTGACTCACACCTTTAATCTCAGAAAGCGAGCCTTTAATCCCAGGGAGTGGTGGTAGAAAGCAGAAAGGTATATAAGGCGTGAGGATCAGAAACTAGAAGCATTTGGCCTGGTTAAGCATTTGGCTGGTTAAGCTTTCAGGCTGCTAGCAGCACAGTTCAGCTGAGAGCCATTTGGATATGAGGACACAGAGGCTTCCAGTCTGAGGAAACAAGACCAGCTGAGGATCTGGCGAGGTGAGGTAGCTGTGGCTTATTCTGTTTCTCTGATCATCCAGTGTTCACCCCAATAACTGGCCCCAAGTTTGTTTTTATTAATAAGAACTTTTAAGATTCATGCTACAAGAGTGTGGGATAGAAGCAAAGAAATTGTTTGAAAATGACAAATATTATAAAATTGAATTTTTAGAAAAACATGTTCTAGCATACATGAAATATATACTTTTGAACAAGGAATTTTCTGGCATACACAATATTGTTTTAAGCACTAGCATGTACAGAGGAGAAAACAGAGAATGTTGCTTGGCAAACATCACATGACTTCAGAAATAACTTGAGGTAAGGAGAAGAATCACAATTGAAATGGCATTCTCGGCAAAGTTCACACACTCAAAAAAATGTGTAGGGAAAACTGTTTTGTAACATTGTATAAAAAGTTTTCTCTGAAGCAGTGTAAATCCTACTTTGTTAAAAGGAGAAGTCCCAAATGAAGTTTCCAGTATTGGGTTTGGTTACATCTAGTTGAGTTGTTGGCCAACAGAATCCCATATAAATCCCCAAACAACCCAGCCTGTTGCCAAGATTGTAGGTTGCTCTCCACAAACTGACTGCAAGGCCCCATTGTTAAAGACAATACCTACATAACTGAACACAGAGAAGTTGAGCTGGTGCCTATGTATAGCCTTCTTCCGTGTGTACTAGCATCTATAGTATAGCACTCTACCAAAGGAGAAATGGAAACACCAATCCAACCACAAACCCTTCAATCTATAATGGCATCCTGCCTGTAGGATATTCTAGTGCAATGGTAGCACAAGCTTGTGGGAGTAACCAACCAATATCTAATTTGACCAAAGGCCCATTCCATAGATGGAGATGGAACCCACACCTGAACTGCTTGGGTGACCAAGAGCCTCAGACTAACTAGATCAAGGACCTATAATAGAACCATATATTACTGTTCTAAAAAAAGAAAAAAAATCCACAAAAACATGTAGCAATAAAATGACTACTAATGATATTCTACTATACTTATAGATCAGTGCCTTGCTCATCCATCATCAGAGAAGCTTCCTCCTGTAACAGATGGGAACAAATATAGAGACCCAAAGCCAGACATTACACTGAGAATAAGAGACCTTGGAACATTCAACACTAAATGAAATGTGGCATCTCCATCAAATCTTCCTACTCAGGACTCAGGGAACTCTGAAGAAGAGGAGGCAAAAAGATTATAAGAACCAGAGAAGATGGAAGGCACCAAAAATACAAGGTCTTCTAAATCAGTAAGATCAATGCACATATGAATTCACAGATACTGAGACAACATGCACAGGGCCTGCAGGGGTCTGCACCAGATGGGTCCTAGAGCTCAAAGGAGAAGTAGACACATGTCTTCAACCCTAACTCAGAAGCAATATCCAACTAATAGCCACTTGCAAATGAAAATTAGTTTCCTTCAAGGGAGTCTCATAGGGAAACAAACTACTCTTAAGGATAGGCTGAGTGTCTGGAAGTAGATGGCCAATAGCAAATGAACTCAGGGGTGTCTTTGGAAGATTTTTGTCTCATACTGTATGTCATGAATTTTCCTTTAAAAATATTATATATATTTCTTTGTGGTGATATTTTATTTGTGTTAAAATGTGGCGATATTTTATTTGTGCTGAAATGTGGTGATACTTTATTCGTATGTTAATAAATAAAGTTTGCCTGGAGATCAAAGGGAATAGCAAGCCATTTTAAGGTAAACACAAAAGTCAGGCAGTGGTAACACATACCCTTAATCCGACCACATGGCAGGCAGAGTCTCTGTGTTCAAGGACATACTGGGGAATGGCCAAGCATGGTGACACATGCCTTTAATCCCAGTGCCAACCATAGAGACCTGGAGGTCTGTACAGACAGGCAGTAACAAGAAAGTGGGGTAGCTGGGCTAAGAGCCAATGAGAAGGCAGAACAGCAAGGCAATAAAAGCCTTGTTCATTCCGTCTATGATGATTGAAAGTTTTGCTGGGTATATTAGTCTGGGCTGACAACCATGGTCTCTTAGTGTCTGCATTACATCTGTCCAGGTCCTTCTGGCTTTCAAAGTCTCCATTGAGAAATTGGGTATTATTCTGATGGGTTTGCCTTTATAGGTCACTTGGCCTTTTCCCTTTGCTGCTCTTAATATTCGTTCTTTATTCTGTACGTTTAGTTGTTTAATTATTATGTGGTGAGGGGACTTTTTTGGGGGGGATCTAGTCTGTTTGGTGTTCTATAGGCTTCTTGTATCTTCATAGGCATGTCCTTCTTTAAGTTGGGAAAGTTTTCTTCTATGGCTTGTTGCATATATTTTCTGTGCCTTTGAATTGGTATTCTTCTCCTTCTTCTATCCCTATTATTCGTAGGTTTGGTCTTTTCATGGTGTCCCAAATTTCTTGGACATTTTGGTTCATGATTTTGTTGGCTTTAGTGTTTTCTTTGACTGATGAATCTATTTCTTCTACTGTATCTTCAACGCCAGAGATCTTCTCTTCTATCTCTTGCAAAAAAGCCTTGGTAGACAGGAAGTAGCTCTCTTAGGAAGATAAGCGGTATGGTTAGTCAAAGCTAGGTGGCGGCTCTCACTATTTTCCTGTTCTCTAAGGCTTTCACCCCTATATTTGGTTCTGTGTTTCTTATTTAATAAGACCATTTAGAAATCCATCTATATTTCTTCTCTCTTTTTATCCTACACTTCCTTTGGGTATACATTGTAGCTTCCAATTTAATGTTTCTATGGAATTCCTGAGTGTGTGAACAAGTGAGTCTCTGTTTCTTGTGCCTTCTCGTGGGCTCTTTTTCTTCTTTTTGTTTGTTTTGTCCTATTTTTATGTGTTAGTTTTGTTTATTTTGTTTTATTATTATTCCTTAGAAGCCTGTTTGTTTTCTAGTGAGAGATAGAAAGCATGTTGGTCCAGATCAAACTGGAGGTAGAGAGGAAATAGGAGGAGTAGAGAGAGAGAAAACTGAAATCAGATTATTCTGTGAGGGAAAAAAATCTATTTTCAATAAAAGAAAAACAATAAAAAATTTAAAAAAAAAGTCTGCTTATGAGGCAACAGAGAACAATACTATGCCTTTCTTCCTTTTGTTTGGTAGAAATCCCACACTCTTCCCTTTGTCTGCATTGAGAAGAGACACTCGTTTCCATTAAATGGTTCATCCAATCTGATGATGTCAAAGGCATTTATTATAAAGGAAATGACAACTTTGGAGACAGACACTCTTATTTGGAAGTTACTTAATTCCGGAATTGGCAGGGATTTTCTGTTGTGAGCCTGACAGTAAATATTTTCGGTAGCCTGGGCATTTGGCTTTGCTGGAGCTATGTGACTTTGCTATCCAGAGAGAAAGTACATGGAATATTAATGGGTACAAGTGGGCAGCCTTAAGTTCCAATAAGCTTATGTCTTCCACTAAGGCAGGTAGAGAAACAGATAAAGACTCTAGACCTGTTTGTAACTTTTGAAGAACATTTGCCCAAAGAATCTCTATTTAAACATTAATGAAAAACAGAAAATAAATGAAAACATCTTTGGTGCAAAGTTTATAAGACCTATTTTTTCTCTTCACTGGGACTCAGTGCAATTCCTTCACTTAAAAATAATCCTTGCTGGGCAGTGGTGGCGCACGCCTTTAATCCCAGCACTCAGGAGGCAGAGGCAGGCGGATCTCTGTGAGTTTGAGGCCAGCCTGGTCTTCAAAGTGAGTTCTAGGAAATGCACAAAGCTACACAGAGAAACCCTGTCTTGAAAAACCAAAATAATAATAATAATAATAATAATCCTCATATAGCATGCACCATGTATGTGTTACACATATATACATGGAGAAAAACACCCAAACACATAAAATAAAAAAATAAATACATGTTTTAAAATTCAATCTACAAAATGATCCCATTTCCAAGTTTTAATATCCAGCTTAAAATAAAAGAACACTCACTAAAATGTAAATAAATAAAATAATGGGGTATATGATTTGAAAAACAAGTAACAGACATTTATATCTGATCTAAAATTTTTAGAGCTATAATGAAATGAGATTTAAAAACAGAACTTTATTATCTCAATTTATTATCCTCTTATGAAAGACATTGACCATAATGTGACAGCTTTCCAGTCAGTCTTCTATTAGGACAATAGAGATTTTTCTCTGAACTTGTTAAGAATTCTTGTTAGGTGCGATAACTTAAAATCATGACTAAGTTAAAACAAATTTGCTTAATTTCTAAAATGGGTGAAATAGAGGCAGCCAAAATTGTTATCCATCTGCAGATGTGGTGTGTGTGTGTGTGTGTGTGTGTGTGTGTGTGTGTGTGTGTGTGTGTCTTAGTTATGGTTTATATTGCTATTAAGAGACACATAGCCATGGCATCTCTTTTTCTTTTTTAAGAAAATATTTTTATTCATTTTACATACCAATCACAGAGCCCCCTCTTCCCTTCTCCCACCCCTTCAGCCTCTCCTCCCCAAACACACCCCCTATTTCCTCCTACAAGAAAGTAAGGCCTTCCATGGTGAGTCAGCACAGCCCGATACATTCAGTAGAGGCAAGTCCAAGTCACTCCCCCTGCCTCAAGGTTGCACCAGGTGTCACCTCATAGATAGTGGGCTCCAAAAAGCCTCCTCATGCACCAGGGATGGATTCAGATCCTACAGCAATGGGACCCCCCAAGCAGATCAAGCTACACAATTATCTCACCATGCAGAGGGCCTAGTCCAGTCCCATGCAGGCTCCACAGCCATTGATCCAACTTTCCTGAGTTCCCTCTAGTTTGGTTTGGTTGTCTCTGCAGGTTTCCCCATTGTTGTGGATATCGTTCTATATAAATAAAACACTGATGGCCAGTGACCAGGCAGGAAGTAGGTGGCCAGGCAGGAAGTAGGTGGGACAAGGAGAGAGGAGAATTCTGGGAAGCAGAAGGCTGAGGAGGGAGACACTGCAGCCACCGCCAGGACGAGCAGCATGTAGAGACTCTGGTAAGCCACCAGCCACGTGGCAAGGTATAGATTTATAAAAATGGGTTAATTTAAGATAAAAGAACAGTTAGCAAGAAGCCTGCCACGGCCATACAGTTTATAAGTGATATAAGCGTCTGAGTGATTATTTTATACGTGGATTGTGGGACTGCGGGGCTTGGGGAACCTAGAGAGAAGCCCTCCAGCAACAAATGGCGCCCAACGGCTCGAGTTTCCACCTTAAACCGGAAAATATTTAATAACCAATTCTAAACAGAGCCAAAACCAGGTTCCTGCTTCTTGTCTCATACTGGCAGCTAGACAGCACAAAACGCAGGTTTGAACACTGGCGGGTTCCTGGCGTTTGACCGGCAGTATGGCGGGAATGAGGCGTCTGCCAGCGGCACATTAAGCTGTGTGGTAGATTTAGTCTTTACTAGTATTAAAAAAAAAAAAAGGTTTCTGGGCTACACGCTGCTTTGATAAAAGCTTAGACCCACTATTTCTGAGACTTGATGACTCCCAGAGCTGGCGGAAAACGTACCACTGCCATGTTGGGAAGCTGAAGTGGGTGGAGCCAGCAGCCACAGCGCTGTTTCAGGCTTAGAAGGATGCAGTTTAAAGCAATAGGCTCACAAAAAGACTGATTCAGATAACATCGTTTACAATGTGTGTAAAATATACGTAGGCTTGAAAGAGACAAAAAAATTAATGTAAAAAGCCACGTAAAGATGAATATTACACAGACAATCTGGATTGTGTTGTCTTTGGGATTTTTAACTGCAAAAAAACATTTGACCAAAAAAGATGTTGAATTAAACCAATATGTATATTTTAAAGGTAACTTGACTTCAAAATTTAGATTTAAGGATATGTTACTTTGGAAAAGAGGTTTTGCTTTTGTTTCCACAGAAAGCCAGAGACTGTGGATTTGTTCCAGATTAAGATACATCAGGTTTCACCAGCCAAGACCCCCTGAAAGGTCTCAGATGACACCATGGCCCAGATGATCCAACATCCAGAGAGGTTTCAAGGCAACTGGTTCACACAATACAGCACACGGACTACCCCATAGGCCTAAAATTTTCTTTGCGTCCCCATAAGATACAGCGCCCCCCTCCAGCAGGAAGTAGTAAGAGATGCTACGCCCAAATTCCCAAATATACCAAGCTGGCTTTAGAGGTGGAATTGGCTCACTCCCCCTCTAAACCCAGACATATTGCTTTAAAAAAAAATGGTTAAGAGATTCTTGTGTCCCAAATCAGAAGAGCCCTCTGGTGTGGGACAGAGAAAAACCAATATTTTTATTTAAAACAGGTTGATTATAAATGTGATCTCTTTCTAAAAAAGAAAAGGGGATATCATATAGATATATAGGAGGATATGTAGATGATAAGATAAAAGGGTAGATTAATGCACCTACTTTTAAAGAACAACTTGGTTAAAATGTTTTACATTGGTATAGATTTTAGTTTATGTTTAAAATGTTTTACATTGGTATAAATTTTAGCTCATTGATACAAACTTGAAGTTAATTTTATTATACTGTGTATATATATATTTCTATTCTTGTTTGAGGTATTATGTTTATATAACTCATTTAAAATTGTAATGGATAATTAAAAAATAGATTAATAATTATTCATCTATGATAATCATATCTGTAGCCATGTTAGTTAAGTCTTCTAGGTATACATAGATATATTTCAGATGGATAGGTAATCTTCAAACACTTCATAGACCTAGAGAATATGGCATTTAAATAACTTAAAATTCTGTTGACATGAGACACAATTGCTCCTGGCTACACTAATTTGATCCCGAGAGAATGTTGGGCTTCTAAGACATTTCCATTTGGAAGTTTGTCTTCTTGGTACAAAATGGCCTACTGGGCAAAGAACTGCCCTTGCCTTGATGGCTGACAGTACAATGCAATGCTGTCCTTTCTGGACAAGCGGGACACAAGGAAAGCGACCACTGTACTCTGCCAAGACAGGGTAAGATGGTCTCTTAAAATTCCTGCTTCTAAAAATGGTCTGTCAGATACTCTAGGCCTGTAGCCAATTTGAATGCACCAACAATGCTGAGAAACATTAGGTGACTGTCCAGGCTGCCAGCTGTCTTGGTCTACTCTTGCAAGATTCCCGAAAGTTGCTTACATCCATCTACCATTTCTCAGGTACCATTATGTTCCTTCTCAGGTCTTTGATGTGGTTGAAGACTAGATAGTCGTAATTTCCTCAGTTATGATAAAAGATAAGTTAGCTATAAAACCTTAAACTCACAAATATAAGATAGATAGGACATCTTCTTTAATATTATAACTATAATTCTTGCTCGGTAATTGTTTTGTTATATGTAATTTTACCATGTTAAAGTTAAAACCTTACTTTTTAAAAAAAGAAGAAAAGGGGAAATGCTGTGGATATCGTTCTATATAAATAAAACACTGATGGCCAGTGACCAGGCAGGAAGTAGGTGGCCAGGCAGGAAGTAGGTGGGACAAGGAGAGAGGAGAATTCTGGGAAGCAGAAGGCTGAGGAGGGAGACACTGCAGCCACCGCCAGGACGAGCAGCATGTAGAGACTCTGGTAAGCCACCAGCCACGTGGCAAGGTATAGATTTATAAAAATGGGTTAATTTAAGATAAAAGAACAGTTAGCAAGAAGCCTGCCACACAGTTTATAAGTGATATAAGCGTCTGAGTGATTATTTTATACGTGGATTGTGGGACTGCGGGGCTTGGGGAACCTAGAGAGAAGCCCTCCAGCAATACTCCATCATAATCCTGAATCACTTGCTTGTAGGATCCTTCTTCTCTCTCTTTGCTTGTATTCCTGTATCTCTGCCTGGTGTTTGGCTGTGGATCACAGCATCTGCTTCCATCAGTTACTGGAGAAAGGCTCTATGATGACAGTTAGGATATTCACTGATCTGATTACTGAAGTAAGGCAGTTCAGGCACACTCTCCACAATTGCTAGTAGTCTATGCTGGGTCATCCTTGTGGATTCTTGGAAACTTCCTTAGCCCCTGGTTTCTCCCCATATCCATGATGTCTCCCTCCATCATGGTATTTCTTTCATTGCTCTTCCACTCCTTCCCTGTTCCATCTTGACCATTTTGTTCCCTTATGTTCTCATCCCCCACCCCCTACCCTTTATTGCCCATCCCTTGGGGACAAAGGATTTCTTTCATCTACCAGCTTATAGTCCCACTGAGGGAAGTCAAGGAAGGAATGCAAGGCAGAAACTTGGAGGCAGAGAAGCAGACACCAACTATGAATGTTACTTCCTAACTTCCTGACAATAGGTTCTTCAGCTTGCTTTTTATACAACCCAGGACCACCTGCCCAGAGTTGGTACTGCCCACAGTGAACTGGGTCTTCTGACATCAGTCATTCATTAAGAAAGCATCCCACCTAAAGACTTGCCTATAGCCCAATCTGATGGAGGCATCATTTCAATTACTGTTCCCTCTTTCCAATGACTCTAGTTAGTATCAAATTGACAAACACTAATCAGCACACCTGGCAAGGGCTTTACCCATCTCCCTAGCCTACTTCACTCTTTCAAGCAAGATCATTTCATTTAATTGACATTTTCCTAAGTATCTTCTTACCAAAGCATCAATTTGTGATTATTGTGAATTGGAAAGGGGAAGATTTGCAAAGCAAGTTGTAAGCAATATTAAGTACTACAACATTCTAATGCAAGTATTTAAAATAGAGTAATATTAACACAGTTTAAGCCATGTCTTAAGTGTGACAAAGGCCCTATTTCAGTGAAAAAAAAAGAATTGTGTAAGTTCCACCAATGTAAGTCACATCTTCAGGAGCTGCTTAGATTTTAATTGAAAGATGGTCCATGAGACAATGGATACAAATAATGGAGGAAGCAACTGCCTCCTTAGATACTAGTGACAAGGACTAGACTTCTAAGCAAGTGAGTTAAGTGGATCCATAATAAGACCACCATCCAGTGAATGAAGGACATATAAAAAAGAGTGTAAGATTTTTTTTCTAACTGAACATTGGAGGATGCTAGCTTCCTTGAGGTCTGGAGACGGGGGAAGCTCTTTGGTTTTAAAATTCAATGCACAAGTTGGTATGATAAAAGCATCCATTAAGTCATATACCCACCATGAAGACTTACAAAGATATACTAGAAAACATTTGTGTTTTGTTGCTTAAGGTTTATTTTCCCACTGTAGAAATAGGAACATGGGTGGTCTCCTAAGTAAAAAAAAATAATCCCAAGATTATAGAAACTAATTATCCTCTCCTTAAGGTTTGAAGAAAGAAAGGGAACACAGCAGAATTTTTTATTTCAGCTACACAGGGCAGCTTTTGTGTTCACCCAGAAACTATAGAATTGCTTCAATTAGTCACAGAATGCTAGCACCAAGCCTCTTGCCAACTGTCTAAAGCACACATAGGCAACCCACTCAGACCTGGAGCAGCTGTGCATACTTCTGAATTATGCACTGAGGCTTTAAAGTCGTTGGCATCTTTCTTTCTATAGCAACCTCAGTGAGGATGAATACGCACATTTTTTTCAACCTACACCCTGATCTAAATGCTTTCTCTTCAGTTCTTCCATCATAAAGGGTGGATTTTATATGACATAGAACATACAACATAAATTAACAGTGGAGTAACAAATTAAAAGACTCTTCTAGAAAGCCCTAATCACTATTTATGGCTCCCTCTGGTATTATCTAAACGTGCTACAACACAAATAATTACAAGCTCCTTTATGAGTATGTGGGTGCACATGACTGACTAACAACAGATACACTGAGTGGTGTATTACCTTCTAAATTCTGAGACATCAAGTTAGCTTATTAACAATGCCCTTTCACTCTGACAAATCACAAGGATGGAATTTTCTAAAAAGTAGCCTGCATCTGTTCTTCTTGAAGATATACCTTCTCCACCCTGCCATTTTATTAGTATATAATACAGATACCATTTTAAAAATGAACAGCGTATTGGTTTCATTTTTTTTTTGAGACAAGGTCTTGCTATGTAACCCGGGCTGGCTTGGAACTCTCTATGTAGGCCAGGTTGGCCTGGAACTCACAGAGATCCCTTTCCCTCTGACTCCGGGGCTGAGATTGAAGGCATGCACCAACTGGATCAGGCCCCCTGAACGGGTGAGACAGTCATTTGGCTTGATCTGTTTGGGAGGCAGCTGTGTGTTGGTGCTGGGTCCTGGGCTCGTTGCATGAGTTGGCTGTTTGAATCCTGGGACCTATGCAGGGACGCTTGGCTCGGTCTGGGACGGGGGGGACTGGACCTGGCTGGACTGAGTCTACCAGGTCGATCCCGGTCCTCGGGGGAGACCTTGATCTGGAGGAGGTGGGAGTGGGGGGTGGGGTGGGGGGAGGGGGAGGGGGGCGAGAGTGGGAGAACAGGGGAATCTGTGGTTATTATGTTGAACTAAATGATGTTGTAAAATAAATTTACTAAAAAAAAAAATCATAACGGGGAAATATACAGAGACAACCAAACCAAACTAGTGGGAACTCATGA
The DNA here is from genome assembly GCF_049852395.1 of Peromyscus maniculatus bairdii. NCBI lineage: Eukaryota > Metazoa > Chordata > Mammalia > Rodentia > Cricetidae > Peromyscus > Peromyscus maniculatus. Next base: position 202,424,986 of record NC_134852.1, on the reverse strand, counting down.
ACTGTGGACCAATAGCTGCAGAGCCTCCATGGGACTGGATTAGGCCCTCTGCATAGGCAAGACAGTTATGTAGTTTGATCTGCTTAAGGGGTCCCCTGACAGTGGCATCAGGATCCATCCCTGGTGCATGAGCAGGCTTTTTGGAGCCCACTGTCTATGGTGGGACACCTAACAGAGCTTTGGTGCAGGAGGAGGGGCTTAGATCTGCCTCAACTGAGTGTATCAGGCTCTTCTGACTCCCCATGGGAGGGAGGCCTTGCTTTGGAGGAGGTGGGAATGGGGTGTGTGTTAGGGTGAGAAGGCTAGGGGTGGGAAGAGGGAGGGAAGGAGGATCTGTGGTGGGTATATAAAATGAATAGAAAATTTCTTTAAAAAAACATAAAAAAGCAACAAGAAGCTGTCTTCAAAGAGAATCATTTAATATGTCTTTCTTAACTTTTGAGAGTGAACAAAAGCAATTGGTAATTAAAGCTTGTGTAACATTAAAAAAAAAAAGAACAGCAATACCCATCAAGACATTATACAGTAACTTAATTTGATGGACACCATTGACTTTCATCTTGATAGGCTATAGAATTAATAAATAGATAAACAATCCCCTGCATATGTTTGTAAGGGACTTTCTAAATTAGATTATGTGAGGTAGGAAGACCCACCTGAAATGTGGGTGGTACCTTTCCATGGACTGAAGTCCCAAACTGAATAAAGAAGGAAAAGTAGGCTGAGCAAGCATCCATCACTCTGATTGTAGATACCAGATTACCTGCTCTCTCTACCTCCTGCTGCCATGACCTCTCAACTCTGATATGTGTCTGGAACTATGGACCAAAATAAATGCTTTCTTCCTTACTCTGCTTTTCTCAGATATTTTCTCCTAAAATTAAGGAAAGTAACTAATGTACTAAGCTCAAGAAAAGATTGCAGTGTGTCTGTTATTATGTAAGTAAAAAGTTTAATGGAACTATTTATAGGTAAAACATTTGTTTTGCTAAAACTATGAAGAGTATTTTGATTATTGTTATTGTCATTATCACTATTATTATTTTATATCAAGAGGATCTTTATTTAGCAAAAGATTCTTTAGTATATGACATTGAAAACTGACAAATAAGGAAGAATTTGATATATTGTTTATTGTTTATTGAGCATATACTATCTGTGCTGGTTAGTTTTTTGTTAGTTTGATACAAGCTAGGGTCTTCTCAGGAAGGCAAACATAAATTGAGAAAATGCCTTCATCAGATCAGTCTATAGGTAAATCTATGTGACAGATCTTGATTAAGGATTAATGTGCAAGGGCCTAGCCCACCACTGGTTGGCAATACTGTCCCTAGACAGGTTGTTTCGAGTTGTATGAAAAAACAAATTGAGCAAACCATAAAGAACAATCCAAGAAGCCCTGTATGGCCTCTTCTTAGGTTCATGTCTCCAGGATCCTTTCTTGAGTTCCTGTCCTGACTTTCCTTCATGAAGGACTAATAAAGCTTTGATAAGAAATAAGCCTTTCCTTTCTGGGTCACTTTTGTTCAGGGTGTTTATCACAGCAACAGAAGAGCAAACTAGAACTCTGTGTTTCAGCTATTGTATATACTGTGGAACACAAAAACTGATGCACTGTGTTTGTTTTCTATAAATACCAGAGAAAGTGGCATAAATAGCTCTACTAAATGATAAAGAGGAGGCTAAGTAGCCCAAATCCTGTCAGTGTGGTGTTGAAGGAGGGAAATAGAGATCCTGAGTAGATCTGAGAGCTGTAGAGACAGGGTCAAAATCAAACTTGAAAATCTAAGATTTTCATGTCATGCCAAGGGTACATCAGGTAAAACAGTGACTAAAAAAAAATCAAGATGATAACATTAATGAAAATACATTTTATACATGACTAGGAATCATCCAGATTTGTTATTTGGGCAGCTATTTGATGGGATGATGTCAAAGAAAATGTTAAAGAAGCGTGATTACTGTTTTCATGGTGCCTACAGAATGAAAGCATCCATTTTGCACATCAGATATATTTGCCCACACAGTTTGTGCAGTGACAAGACACAGATTTTGAAGTATAACAACTGCTTCTGTCATGTCTGTTTAGTAATCTAAAAAACAGACTTATGAATTCTTAAAATGTAAAAACTGCCATCATCCTGGCATGACTTGCATGCTTACATTGGTGATTAGTTTTGAATTGTCAACACTATCTAGAATCACCTAACATGAGAATTTCAATGAATTATTGTCTGGAGCAGGTTAGCTCCTGGGAACATCTGTATAGGATTAACTTGATTACTCTACTTGCAGTGACAAGATGCATTCTAAGAGTGGGTGGCAACATTCCCCAGGCAGTGTATAAGAGTCAGTCAAGTGAGCTGACCACTAACACAGGTGTTTTAAAATGTTTCTATCTTTTCTTGACTCTTGACTCTTGATGTGATATGACCAGTTGCTTCAAGTTGCAGCCACCGTGCCTGACCTATAGTGATAAGAGCAATAAGCTGGACATATAAGCGAAATAAACTTTTTCTCTCTTAAATTGCTTCTGTCAGGGTATTTTCATTGATGCAGCACTAAACAAAATAAGGTATATATGATCTACCAATTATCCTGAATTATCCATGATTCACTTCCCAGCCACCCAAAGGAAATACTGAAAAATATAACTCATAACAGCCATTTAGACTTACACTCAGCTCATCACATTTCCTGACACTTTGGAAGCTATGATGACATCATACTTCATCTCAGTGTGGACCCTGACAATTACGAAGTATAGCCAGAGAGTTGTCATTGAGTTAGTACCCACATAGTAAAACTTGTCTCACAAGTTGAGAGCCTCAGCTCCACATCTCTCAGTGAGGAGGGGACAAAAGGACAGCTATCAGTCTTTGCAACCCCTTTCTAATCTTTAGACAGAGTTCATCTAAGTTCATGCATCAGTTTCTTTTTTTTTTTTAAAGATTTTATTCATTTGTTTATTATGTATTCAGTGTTCTGCCTGCATGTATGCGTACACACCAGAAGAGGGCACCAGATCTCATTATAGATGGTTGTGAGCCACCATGTGGTTGCTGGGAATTGAACTCAGGACCTCTGGAAGACCAGCCAGTGCTCTTAACCTCTGAGCCATCTCTCCAGCACGCATCAGTTTCTAAGAAGAATGGAAAAGATGCCAAAGAGATGGTCTACATAACTCATGTCCCTGATTTGTAATACTAGAAGCCTGGTGAATATTGCTTGAAATTTTAGCCAAGCACTTTTATGTGAATTCTAAATGATTCAGAAATATTAATGTAGTTGGAAAGTCCAATTATTCCAGTTAAATGTGTACTGAGCAGAAGGTCTCCAAGATCCAACCAGAAAAAAAGTCTTTCTATTTGTATATGTTAAATTATTTTCTTACTTTCTGGAATCTGGTAGTTACTTTAAATATTAAAAGATTAAGAAGCTTTGAAATGATTGTCAAGGGCTCACCTAGATGAGAAAACAAAAGAATTCATCAGAGAAAGAAGAAAGTTTGACGTAGAGATAAGATGACTAGAAGGTAAAGAATAAAACAAACATAAAAAGAGGGATGGAAAACTGATATCCACCATGTACAAAACTGCAGCAAATGTGACAGAGTATTGTATTGGTTGAGTTGATGCCTACAGGTTATATATTCTTAGTGGGAATTGTAGGAAAGTATCAGATGTGATGTGAAACAGAAAAGCACAGTAGCAGTTTATTTCACATAGAATAGTAGGGTCAATGACCAAAGGACCACACATTTTAAGTAATGAAAAAATAAATTGCACACTCTTTAAATGACGTCAGTGTCTTTGTTGTAACCTTCATGGATCTGTATAGACAAGATCTTGATGGTTTTCTGCATTATTTCCATTATGGGCATTAGTGTGCTTGCTTAATTAACAAGCAAAGGAGACAATTTTATAGCAAAGTAATATGGGAGACAATCTCCAATCTTCAATGTGGATTCTTTTGCATGAGATCCTTAGGAAATATTTATTTGAATAAGTGTAATAATATTTCAGTGTCTATTACTTCAAAATGCCACATGTATTATTATTTCTAGTAGACAAGAAATAGTTTGGATGCCATAAAATTAAAATTAATAAAGTTGATGGTCAAGAGAATATCAAATTGTTTAAAAATATTATATATGTCCTAAAAGTATCTATCCTCTGTTGCTGAAAATTTCTTGTTCTGACAGTCATCTTCCTTGTTCCTCCTCCCCATCTTCCTCCCACCCCTCCTCTCTATCTTACCTCTCCTGTCCATCCTCCTTATGTTCCTCTGCTGTGGGATGTCTTTCTGTATGCTGTGAATATGTGTTGTTCTGATTGGTTGAAAAATAAAATGCTGATTGGCCAGTAGCCAGAGAGGAAGTATAGGCAGGGCAAGCAGATGAGGAGAATTCTGGGAAGAGGAAGGGCTGAGTCAGGAGTTGTCATCCAGACACAGAGGAAGCAAGATGACAAGGCAAAACTGAAAAAGGTAACAAGCCACGTGGCTAAACCTAGATAAGAATTATGGGTTAATTTAAGTGTAAGAGCTGGTCAGTAATAAGCCTGAGTTAATGTCAAGCTTCTGAGTGATTACTTTATAAGCAGCTGTGGGATCTTGGGGCTGGGCGAGACCAGAGAAACTTTCCAGTTACACTCCTCCTCTGCTCCTCCTACTTTATGTCCTCTTCCTGCTCCTTCTCTTTCTCCTCATCTTTCTCTCCCTCCTCATTCTCCTGCTCTTTTTTGTATCGCATTTTTATAATAATTTTGTAAGTTAACTTTTAGTTTTGTCAAAAAAAATTCTGTAATGAAATCTACTTCTTAAAAACATGTTAAGCTATTTAAATAGAGAACCTAAGAGGAGTCTTCTTTTTTTGGTCATAAAAGTCTGTTGTGTTTTGTTTGTTTGTTTTTTAACAATTTTGCAAGTAAATGCTTTTCAAAAAAACTTTTTTAGTAGTTTGAATACTCTCTGACTACACCTAAGAACTTTGCAAATCCTGCACAAGTAAAATTCTATATAGATTTAGATGGCTGGCTTTTTATTCTGTTTTCAGTGACTTGAATGAGGTTACTGAAATGTTGATCCAAAAATAGGCACTTAAAAAATTCTGTGTCTGCTGGTTGAAGCAGTCCTGGCAAGAGAGATTCTATCACCCTCAAGGTCTGGCCTATTGTGTCCTACCCTGGGTGACTTGTCTCAGAAAGACACAGTACAGAGGGCAGGTTCTACCTACTTCCTGCCTCTCACAGTGCAACTGCAAGAGGGAGAAGGGATCTCGGAAGAGTTTTGACATCTATGGATGAAAAGAAGTCTGTAAGTGAAAGGCAGTATTGTTATTATAAATGGAAAACCCACAGATGCCTGGGAGGTGATTCTAGAATGCAAATCATTTTCTAAAACATTGCTGTAGCCTTTATATAAAACCAAGCAGGACAAACAAAGAAAACTTTCCTTTTAGCCACTAAAGTGAGCATGGGAAAACTCTTTAAACTGTCTTTTTTGTTAATATCTTCAAATATTATATTATTGCAAAAATCTTAAGTTTTTCCAAACGGCTGTATGCACCTGATCTTTGGTTTATGTGGGAGCCCACAAAGATTCCAACTTGTGGTTTGACTCAAGGTCAGAGTATCAGAGTTTATGTTGCTCTCTAAGGCTACATAGTAGGGGGCAAAGGTGTGACTACCAGGTGTCTTATACTTCAAGGCCTGATCACAAGATCCTTTACTGCGGGGCATGGTTACCAGTTGTTTTGAAGGGTCTACACTTCTTTGCACTTTGATCTTGCAAAGGGGGGATGTTGTAGAATATTATTTTAAGTTGTGTTACATTTTTTATGTTGCCTGAGAAGCTGTGTTACTGTGCCTGTATAAAATACCTGATGGTCTAATAAATAACTGAATGGCCAATAGCAAAGCAGGAAAAAGGATAGGTGGGGATGGCAGGCAGAGTATATATAGAGGGAGAAAGAAATGGAGGAGTGAGAAGAGATCTAACAGCCAGAGAAGGAGGAGGACTCAAGGGGCCAACCATCCAGCAAGTCACAGAATAAGAATAAGAATAAGATTTACAGCAGTAAGAGAATGGAAAAAACCCAGAGGCAAAAGGTAGATGGAATAATTTAAGTAAAGAAAAGTTGTCTAGAAACTAAGCCAAGCTAAGGCGGAGCATTCATACATACTAATCAGCATTCATGTGTGAATTTATTTGGAAGCTGGGTGGCAAGCTACCCAAAAAGAGTAAAATCACCCAACAACAGGGGGAGGTCTTTTGTCTCTCCCCTTCCTAGTGTGTAAAAAGCCCATTATAAATAAACTCGAGGCTTCTGGGTATTGACCCAGGGTCTCCTGAGGCTTTCCTATATCTCTGTCTTTCTCTCTGTCTATGTCTATCTTTCTTCCTATTATTTCTCCATTCCTCACTCCCCCCTTTAAGGGACTCTTTGATAGGTCAGTGCTGGACCACAACACTTAGTTGGTGAAAATAACATTATTATTATATTGATGTAAGCCCCTTCCACTTATAAATTTAGTAGAGAGACTGCAGAACCTCTTGTAAATGTATTCCTAGGAACTCAGTACTGACTGATCATAGATAATAAATACTGTCACACTACTGAGATTCCAGCTCAGTGGTTCAAGAAGAATGGCAGCATTCCCAACTATTGTGTATTTAAACAAACAAGATATTAAGAGGAGAAATGGTGGATAGCTGCACAAGGGCATCCAGTGATGGAATCTCATCAGGATTTTTCATATCATACGGTACTACAGGCAGGGATTAGGGATTTTTGTCTGTTTTGGTACTGAGAGTAGAAAGGCTTCCATGGTTCAAGTCACCATAGAAAAATAATAGAGGGAAACAAATAGTTGCAGCAAAGATTTGAGAGTCACATTGCAGCCACTTCTTCTCATGTGCAGCAAACCGATTCAGTTTAGAAAGAAAAACAAATAAACAAACAACTAAAAGAATCACTCATACGGTGCACACCTCCCGTGTGTTGTAAGTTGGAGGTGCATCTTAACTGTCACTCTACAGCACCATTGCTTTTCTTGCAGTCTGATTCAGTTAGTGTTTTCAAATATTTTAAGTGTATTGATAACTTCCTGGACTTCTCTTAGACTCTTGTGCAACCAGGCTGCTAAGAATCCATGTGTAATGAAATATTGGTGTTTGAACATTTACAGGGTATTGTTTGTTTTCATTACTTTTAGAAGTCACAATTGGCCCTGAAGTTGAAGAGCATAGTGCTGTGGATGATTGATTGATAATAAAATACTGATTGGCCAGTAGCCAAGCAGGAAGTATCGGTAGAACTAACAGAGAGGAGAATTGAGAGAACAGGAAGGCGGAGAAGAGGAGATGCCAGCTTGCCATCCAGAGAGCATCATGTAAAGGCAGCAGGTAAAGCCACGGAACACATGGCGACATATAGATTAACAGAAATGGGCTGAGTATAAGAGTAAGAGCTAGACAGTGGTAGGCCTGAGCTAATGGCCAAGCAGTTTAAATAATATAAGCACCTGTATGTTTATTTATAAGTGGGCTACAGGACTGCCGGGCCTTGGCGGGACCCAGAGAGAAAAACTCTAGCTACAGCATAGAGCAAGTGTCAGCACTGTGAAATGGCCTCTCGAGAATGATTTCTCCTTCAGATATGCTTTAAGATTTGCATCATTTCCCATCTAAGTGTGTTAGAAATGCTAGCTAGAGACAATGCTTCAATATCCCATGTCAACTGCGTCTGTGGTGAGTTCATCACCTGAAATACATACAGGTAAATGTGAAGACAGTGAAAATCACTGAAGAGGATGGTGTTTCATGACTGCACAAAAGAGAACAATAGGGTGTCCCAGAATTCTGCACGTAAATTGGAATTTATTTTCTAACTATCTTCCAAGATTCAGCGTGTGATGAAAATCAATTTGGCATGTGCTGAGAAACTTTGACAGAGAGAAAAGTGGTGTTATACCAGTGATGAGAATGTGACTTCTCTCTACAACATGAAGGGAGTCTAAAAATAAAGAGCATGGTGACAGAGTCTCATTGGATCTGGCAGAGAATTATTTGATTAATTTTTTTAAACTAATACATTGTTTGGGACTTCTACAGACTGAGCCTTTATATACTATATGCAAAAGGTACACTTCACTTTTCTCCTAAGGAGTCCACAAGTTTTATAGAGAGGGAGAAAGAGACAGCTCTTTTCTACTGAATATATTTGTTTAAATAATGACTAAATGTTTTGGCAACAAGGCAAACAATTAGCAAATAAGTACATCTGAAATGCAACAAATATAACATCAATGATTATTTTACATCTCTTCTTTCATATTTTATTATATATTCTTTACCTCCCCCCAAATTTTCCTTCTTTTTCTCCTGCACTTCTATTTTGCATTTATTGCTCTACAGAAGGGATAGAAAGTAGAGAACATAAGGAAATCCTCTGGAATTTGTTTTCTAAAAGCTTTTCAGAAGGAGGCTTTAAAACTACTACATGATGTGGGGAGAACATACCACAGGGGATCCTGCTATCTTTGCAAAAAAATTAGATTGTCTGTCTTATCCTCCCATCCCCCACCTCATCTAATCCATCCTGTTCTATTTTCTCACTTTACCACTTTATACTATTAGAAACCTCATACCTACTGAGTAACTTTCATAATACCAGAAGGCACTATGCATGCTATAAGAAGGAAACAGTAATCATCAATCTTTCCAGGATGTAAATCCTGAGAACTATTATAACAACTGGCCTGGCAAGACATTCCACAGGTATAATAGTGTCATGAGATTACACAACCACTTTTATTTTATAATTTTATGGTTTAAGTGGCCCCTGAAAAACTTAAGTGAAGGTATCATAATTAGGGGAGCTTTTCTGTCTTCTTCCTACAAGTTTCCACTCCTCCTCTGTTTCTGTTTAGGAAGGGGTAGGCCTCCCACAAAGGGATAGGCCTCCCACAATCAAGTTAGTTTGTACAGAAATTCTACTGCTGTGATAGGAACACATGTATATATGAGCTACTTAAACAACTAAAAATGTCTTTTATAATTAGTGTGGGTTTTTGTTTACTTGAGTGGATACTTTGAATTGTTTTGAAATGACTTTTTTCTCCTGGGAATCAAAGTAGTCTCTTGAAAATTTTATTCAACATCTGTTAGGAGAGAATTTTGATTTAGAAAAGGGATTGGTGCAGTCACTTTTCTCTGTGTTCTGCATAATGCCTGGCAGTTTCTTCTATGAAGCAGGAACCTGAAGGACCATTTTGCCTTGCAAAATTCAGTGGTCATCTTCCTATGAGTCCTGCATGTCTAGTTGATACAACATTTGTCATGCAGTCCAGGCAAGAACAGTTTCTTGCCCAAATGGCTGTTTTTGCCAAGAACAAGAAAAATTCCATATGGAGTATCCTTGACACCCATCTTTCTCTTTGAAGTAAGTCAGTGCTGCCAGGACCAGATGTGGCTCATTGTCCAGGAAAGTCTAGGTTTTTTAAACATATTAAATGCCATATTCTGTAGGTCTTTGAAATGTTTGAAGATTATCTACCTAATTGAATTACATCTATTTATACCTAGAAAACTTAACATGACTGTAGCTGTGGGATGTTCTGTAGGTCCTGTGGGAGCCCATTCTCAGGTTCTTTGTGGCGTTACCCAGCAGGTCCGTATAGAGGATGATTAGGACCATGGGCCTGAGTGCAGGTGTTTGAGATGGTCTGCACTTGGCTGTGCTGGGGGATGGTCTGTATGTCAAGTTGCTCTGATTGGTTAATAAATAAAACCTGATCGGCCGTGGCTAGGCAGGATAAAAGGACAGAAAGGCAGAAGGAGACGCTGCAGCCGCCGCAATGACCAGAGAGGCTGCAGCCGCCGCCATGACCAGCAGCATGTGAAGACGCCAGTAAGCCACCAGCCACATGGCAAGGTATAGATGTATGGAAATGGATCAATTTAAGATAAAAGCACAGTTAGCAAGATAAGGACAGTTGGCAAGAGGCCTGCCACGGCCATACAGTTTGCAAGCAATATAAGTGTCTGTGTTTATTTGGTTGGGTCTGAGTGGCTGTGGGACTGGCGGGTGACAAAGATTTGTCCTGACTGTGGGCGAGGCGGAAAAATCAAGCTACACATGACTATAAGTTTGACTATCATAGAAGACTAATTATTAATCTGTATTTCTTAATAATCCATTGCTGTGGATATTGATCTATATAAATAAAACACTAATTGGCCAGTGACTAGGCAGGAAGTATAGGTGGGACAAGGAGAGAGGAGAATTGGGGGAACAGGAAGAAGGAGAAGGAGACACTGCCAGCCACCTCCAGGACAAGCAGCATGTAAAAATGCCGGTAAGCCACAAGCCACGTGGCAAAGTATAGATTTATAGAAATGGGTTAATTTAAGATATAAGAACAGTTAGCAAGAAGCCTGCCATGGCCATGCAGTTTATAAGTAATATAAGCAGCTGAGTGATTATTTTAGACATGGGTTGTGGGACTGCAGGGCTTGATGGGACCTGGAGAGAAGCTCTCCAGCAGCAATCCATTATAATTTAAATGAGCTGCACAAATATAATACCTTAAACAAGAGTAGAAATATATATACAGTATAACAAAATTAACTTTAAAATTGTATCAATAAACTAAAATCTATACCAATGTAAAACATTTTAAGCAGGTTGCTTTTTAAACGTAGGTTAAAAAATCCACCCTTTTATCCTATCTATATCCTATATTTCCATATTATATCCCCCTTTCTTCTTTTAGAAAGATATTGACTATGACCAATAACAATTTATAACCAACAACATAAACACAGACAATCATCCATATTCTATTTTTTGGGAATGTGGGCATAGTTTTCTAGGGTACTTCCTGCTGATAAAGGGTGCTGTATTTTTATGGGGATCCTCAGAAAATTAAGAATTATGATTAAGTCCTGACTGGAATAGTCTGTGATGTTTTATTTTTTGAACCTGTTGCCTTGGAAGCTTTTTGGAAATTTGGATCATCTGGGGCTCTCCTTGATTAAACCATGTTAGCCTAGAAGCAATCTATAGGTTTTCATCTGCTCTGCACACAAAAGCAGAACATCTTTCCACAGCAATATATCCTTAGTCATAAATTTTGAAGTCAAAATATCTTTAAAATATACATACTGATTTAACTCAGCTGCTTTTACAATCAAATGTCTCTCTGCAGTTAAAAATCCCAAAGACACCAGGCGGTGGTGGTGCATGCCTTTAATCACAGCACTCGGGAGGCAGAGCCAGGCGGATCTCTGTGAGTTCAAGGCCAGCCTGGGCTACCAAGTGATTTCCAGGAAAAGCACAAAGCTACACAGAGAAACCCTGTCCAAAAAAAAAAAAATCCCAAAGACAATATAATCCAGACTCTCTGTGTGATATCCATCTCTGCTTTGCTTATTTTTGTATTACTTTTACTTTCTCTTTAGACTTTATTTTTTAAAACTCTCTATTTCTTTATGTAACTGGCTATATTCCATTTCCTCTCTCTTCAATGCCTATGTAAATTTTTACAAACATTGTAAACTGATTAGGGTTTATCCCGTCTGAGTCTGTCTTATTGTAAATATATTGATTTAAACTACAGCATGATTAGAACTGAAATGGCAGCTTTGGCTGCTGGCTCTGCCTACCTTGGCTTCCCCACATGGCAGAACTATGTTTACCACTAGCTCTGTTGGAACCATGCTCATCACTTACTCTGTGAAGCAGTGGGTCTATGCTTCCATCCAGTAGCATGTGACCCCAAATCCTTTCCTTCCTTCCTTCCTTCCTTCCTTCCTTCCTTCCTTCCTTCCTTCCTTCCTTCCTTCCTTCCTTCTTCCCTTCCTTCTTTCCTTCCTTCCTTCCTTCCTTCCTTTCTTTCTTTCTTTCTTTCTCTCTTTCTTTCTTTTTTTTTAATACTAGCAAAAGCTATATCACACTGTGCTGTGCAACTAGAAGATGCCACTGTGTACAGGGACAGGAAACTGCCATGCTGCACTCAAGCCCATGCTGTGAACCTGCCATACTGTAGTTCTTGTCTGCATGCCATGGCATCTCTGTACCTTGGCATCTCTATATCTCCACCCGCATGAGACATGAAGTAGAAAGCTATTTTTGGCTCCATTATTGTGTGTTTAGAAGCCCCTTTTAAACTCTTTTAGGCCTTTTGGCAATTAGAGAGCTCCACATTGGGTGCCAATTGTAGCCAGAAGTTTTCCTGTGTCCCACCTGGCCCACAGTCAGGACAAATTTCTTACCCTTTGGTCCCACAGTTATCACCCAAATAAACACACAGAGGCTTATATTATTTACAAATGGTATGGCCTAATGGCTCAGAATTCTCACTAGATACCTCTTACATCTTAAATTCACCAATTTTTATAATTCTATACTTTGCCACATGGCTTATGACTTACCAGTAATTTACATTTTGCTTCTTCTGGCAGTGTCTAGCAGTGTCTCCTCTGTCTCTTCTTTCTCTTCCTGTCTATCTCTAGTTGGAATGTCCCACCTAACTTTATTCTGCTTCACCATTGGCCAAACAGCTTTATTTGTCAACCAAACAGAGCAACATATATTCACAGCATACAGAATGACACAACCATCAATTTAGTCCAGTAAAAATCATTAACTTTCCCCTTCAGACTACACCTAAGACAATGTCTTTAACTTGACGCAAAGTAATGAAAGAAGTTACAGTTGAAAGAAGTTACAGTTGGTATCTTAGAATTGGCCCATTTTGACTATTTTGCTGCATTTTTTTTTGTTGTTGTTGTTCAGCAGTCTCACTATCTGAACTGACCTATTTAGAGCCCTTTATTGTGGGAGGATGCATCATTTCATCCCATGTATCTTCATCTGTAAACCTGTTGTGAGCCTATTCTAGCAGTGACCGAACACAGAAGGTGGTGAGTGTCCATAGAATAAATCTTGATGTGTGTTCATTGATATCCAAAATTACTTCATGCTCATAATAATAAATTTTTGAGTATACATCTACTACAAAACTTCCTGGTTTGGGTTTTCCAAATGTTTTTCAGTTAACTGCTCAGACAGTGGGACTACTTGAAAAATTTCAGAAGTTCGTATATATTCCACCTTTATACTAATGCATTTTCCATACTAAGTGAACAGTTGTACCTTTAGAAGTGGTTCACTGTACTGAATAGTTTCTGGTCAGCTTTACCCATGCTAGAATCATTTTGGAAGAGGGAACCTCAGTTGAGGAAATGTCCCCACCATAATGTTTCATGGACAAGCCTGTGGTGCATGTTTGTGTTTGATGATTGATAATGGAAAGCCAAGTTAACTACAGGTAGTGTCACTCATGAGATAGTGGTTCTGAGTACTATAAAAATCAGTTTGGAAGCCCTAAATAGTAAGCCAGTAAACAGCCCTCATCAATGGCCTCTCTGTCAGTTTCTTCCTCCAGGTTCCTACCTTGAGTTCCTGCTCTGACTTCTGTTCCTGATGTTCAGTTGGCTTATGAGTGAGAATTCAGTGCTATGGGATGTTTTGTACCCTGTGAATGTGTTACTCTGATTGGCTGATAAATAAAAAGCTGATTGGCCAGAGTTAGGCAAGAAGTATAGGCAGCATAAACAGACAAAGAGAATTCTGAGAAGAGAAAGGCTGAGGAGATGCCAGCCCACTGTCCAGGGAGCAGTATGTAATGGCACACAGGTAAAGCCACAGAACACATGGCAATACATAGATTAACAGAAATGGACTGAGTTTAAGTGTAAGAGCTAGTCAGTAGTAAGCCTGAGCTAATGGCCAAACAGTTTTAACTAATATAAGCCTCTGTGTGTTTACTTGGATCTGAGTGGCTACAGACCCAGTGGGACACAGGAAAACTTCAACTACAGTTCAGAGATTCACACAATGACCAGTTCACTTTCTTGGCCTCCTGCTTGTGATTCAAGGTGTGGGCTCTCAGCTTGATAGTCCAAGCCACCATACCTCCCTGCTGTCATACATCCCTACCATGATAACAATGAACTGTTACCCTTCTGGAACTGTTATTTCCAAATAAACCCTGTGTTTCATCACAGCAATAGACATGTAACTAATATAACCTCTAATCTCTATAATGTCAAGCACCATAGTGCTTGAGCTGTTTCTCTTTGTCTATATGGAGAATATGTTAGGTGCTTATATTTTACTCTAGCTATCATAATATTAATCTGTGAATCGTAGAACCAGTATGAGAATCCTGGCAGCTACTAAGAAAATCAGCTCCAATTATTTTCCCACCTCTCCTAGATACTCATCTTAAAAAATATTTGAAGACATGAGTAAAGAATTAAAACAGGAGACATATAATTCTTGTAAAAAGAGATATGCATTAAATAGACCACACTTCTTTGACTGTCACTTCAAGGCCATAGTCTAACACAGTTTGGAGAAGAAGCAGTATCAGTAGGCAGTATAGACACAGTCATCTCTCATAGGCCTTGTAGGTTTACCACATGGGTATCCATGTGAAGATTAGAAAGTGTGGTAAAAGATCAGGTATTTGGGAACTTTAAAAAAGAAAGGATACTAATAACCCAGCAACAATTTATTCAGATATTAGTATTGATTAAAGATATTTATATAATTGTTAACTTTTTTACATACAGAAAAAGAACAAAAAGAAATATGTAGGGTTGTAACAGAGAGATTATCCTTATAAAATTGCACACACAAACAACCAACAACAATAACAACAAAAACACTTTAGAATATGAAGGATGAAAACAAAGTAAAAATAGAACACTTTGAGTAGAATAAAAATAATTTGGCCGTAGTAAAAATATTTAACTCTTCAATGAAGTAACATGCCAGAAGAAAACATTGAACTGAAATGGAGAGGAAAAATGTCATGCTAATGCTAAAACAGAGTACAAGGCACACATGAGAGGTCATGAGACTTTTTAACTTTTGTAAGAAATGCTGGAAAGAAAGGAGAAAGAGAAAAGGGGTGGAGCAACAATTGAAACTGTGACAGCTTGGAATGTATTGAAACTGGTACAGGAACTCACTCCATTCAATCTAGGTCAATAGTCCACAAGCAGAAGAAACACAGAGATGATCATACCAAGGCACATCATAGTTAAATTTCAGATCATCAAACTTAAACAAACAATAAACTTAAAGCTGATAGAGAAAACACATGTTATTTTTAAAGGGGTACCCATAGAACCTCTGCCTGGACTTTCTGCAGGACTGTAGAATTCAGAGAACATTAAATCACATATTTCTGTTATTTTTGTTGCTTGTTTTTTTTGTTTGTTTGTTGGCTTTCTTTTTTTAAGCACTACAGAGAAAAACAAGTTTCCCACTTGAATTCCATACCTCCTCAAGATGTTTCTGAACAATGAAGGCAAAATAAAGACTTTTGAGACCAGCAAAAGCTAAGAGAATTCATTACCAAGAAATCTACCTTTGCCTGAAATGCATGAAATATGAAAGGAAGGCTTTTTCAGGCAGAAAGAAATTGGTACCAAATACAAGCTTTAACCCACATAAAAGAATGAAAGATGACAGAAAGAATGAGAATATGGATGATCTTAAAATGATACAAACTACACAGGGCAATGGTAACTACATCTTGTTTGATGTGCGGAGATAGGTACTATACAGTAGGAAAAACAAAATGTCTACAAGAGTTAGAGAGGGGGATTTTTTTTAAAGTTTCATTTTTCCTTGAAATGATGAATACATGACTATGAAGTAGTCAATGATTAAGGAAATATACACATACAATGTATCCACTAAAAGAACAATATAAACATAAAACATACAACTCAAAATACTCATTTAACTCTACTTTTGTAGCCAATTGTGTGAGAGGTAGCCATAACATGTATACAGTGGTGCTCTGTGGGCCCTGAAATAGAAGACCCCTGCATTGCATGCATTATCTGTCCCCCTATAGCTCTTCACAACTTAGAAGTTTTTTTTGGTACTCTGAGTATCCTGATGTCCATTCCAGTTGGCATCCTGTATCCAGCCTCTCTTAGGAGCTATCTGATGAATGAATGGCTGCAGGTCTGTTGCAGGACGATTTGCAGAATGTTTGTTTTTGACTGTCAGAAACATCACGACACTTAGTAAAGTTAGAATTGCCCACTTATTCGATGAATGGGAGTTGCTTTTGAACAGAAGAAGGAGAATTATTTTATTTTTCTACTTAGACCCCTGACATGGCCCTCCTCAGAAGCTCTTGTGACATATTGTGTACCCTAATAAAATCTGCCTGAAGATCAGAGAACTGAACAAACCACTAGCTTAAACATAGAGGCCAGGCAATGGTGGCACACAGCTTTGATCCTAGCACTTGGGAGGCAAAGATCCATCTGGATCTCTGTAACTTCAGAGCCACCCTGGACTGACTCAGTTCAGGAGAGAAAACACAGCCAGGCAGTGGTGGCACATTCCTTTAATCCCAGTACTGGGAAAGACACACGCCTTTAATCCCAAGAAGTGATGGCTGGGTGGAGAAAGGTATATAAGGCATGAGGAGACAGGAAATCAAGGCTTTTGGGCAGAAGTGTCCCTTTCAGCTAGAGGTTTCTTCAGCTGAAGCCTCTTTGGCTGGAGCTCTTTCAGGAGGAGGAGTTGGTGAGATAAGAGGTGGTGGCTGTGGCTTGCTGTGCTTCTTTGATTTTTCAGCTTTCACCCCAATATCAGGCTCTGAGTTTTTTAGTAAAATACCATTTAGCAATTCAAGCAACATGCTCTCATTGTTCTGTGTGTTCAGTTTAGGTAATGCTCCCTCAGCTGCCTTTCTCTGTTACCAAAGAACCTCTGGGTGATGACCCATTACTATAGATTGCTGAATGACAATGCTTTAGTCTTACTATCCACTTAAAATTATCATTTCCCTCATCTCAGGTGCTAAAGTTCCCCAAATGATTGCTTTTATTTCTGTAGACAGTAAGGAGCTTGGCTGGATGTTAGCCTTTCCACAGGCATCAATACTATCTTATAGAGGAAAGTCAACTCAGTTAAGTGCATCCAGTGGGCTTCTTCCAAACAAGAAGTTCCCCGGGAATCTTCTCAGGCATTTATATTCTGATCACAAACCTGACATTCCCATGTAAGAGCTTGACTTTATAAAGCATTAACTGCAGAGTTTGGGAATTGTTTCCTTGGGTGATTTTCTAATAGTTAACTCTGAATCTAATTTTCTGAGCAACAGTCATTTCATTGAAAGGATTCTTTGTGCTTAGGAAGAATTTCAAGCTTTTGTGCCATTGCCTATTTGTAAGTTGCCTTGGTAACTGTTTCTTGTCACAGCAATAGAAAGTGAACTAAGATAAAAGTTGGTAACAAGGAGTGAGTTATTGCTGTGACAGGCCTGACCATGATAGTTTTTGGAGGAATATGGAAGGCTTTGGGACTTTTGACTAGGAGAGTGGTTAAACACTCTAAGCAGAGCTTAGCAGGCCATTCTAGTAGGAGCTTGGAAGATAATAATAATACTGTGAGCAGTGTGGGCTATGGAGGCCCAGCTCAAGAGATTTCAGAGGGAAACCATGTTTGAAACTAGAATAGAGACTATGCTTTCTGCCCTTCTCCTAAAAATCTGTCTGAGAATAAATTGAAAAGTTGTAGATATCCTAATATTAGTCATGAGGTTATTAGTAATCACCTTTACTCATGCCTACAATGAAAGGGGCAAGGGGAACAAAAAGAAATGCAAAATACTGAATGTGAGGAGAAAAATAGCACCAGGAAAACTAACTTTGGAGACAAGTGTGCTGATTGAGATAAAGAGATATCAGATTCAAGATTCAAAAGGAATAAAGGTAGGGGTGCTCTCAGGTCAAGACTGGACCAAATGAAGCTTTCTACTGGTAAAAAGGAAATGCCTGAAGAAATAAAAGTTTATGCAAATGTGATTCAAAGAGGCCAGGTTCCACCCCAAGGAGGTAGTCAAACTTGTCAGTTTCCTCCTTGTGATTCTGGCTCTGGAGTCATGAAGGATACAAAGGCAGCAGTTCTCAATCTGTGGGTCTTGGCCCTTTTGAAGTTGCATATCAGATAACCTGCATATCAT
Organism: Peromyscus maniculatus bairdii; assembly: GCF_049852395.1. NCBI lineage: Eukaryota > Metazoa > Chordata > Mammalia > Rodentia > Cricetidae > Peromyscus > Peromyscus maniculatus. Next base: position 202,406,915 of record NC_134852.1, on the reverse strand, counting down.
GTACATACACTATGTTTCGTAGCAGTAGCAAGATTACAGTGATGAAATATCAATGAAATAATTGTATTGTGGGGGTCACCACAGCTTGAGGAACTATATTAAAGGGTCACAGCACTAGGAAGATTAAGAACCATAGTACAAGAGTAAAGGAGTTATGGAATCTTCCTTTTGTTTAAGAAAAGTCACTGAGGCCCAGCATGTGGTTTGGAAGTCCCTGCATGGAGGCCCTTAGAGGCCATGGTGTGAAGCTATGAAAGTGAAGCCTGGATTGAATTGGAAACTCCAATATGTTGGGCATGCCAGAGCCATGAGACAACTGCCAAGAAGAGCTGCAGAGAGGGAGAAGTGTGTTTTTGTCACCAAGGCTGGAAGGGGGAGCCATCTAAGCCCTTTGATGTCAGACATTGAGCTACAAGATGTGGAGATTGCTCTTCTGAGTTTTGACCTTGCTTTGTTCCAGTATTTCCTCACTATGACCCTATTTTCCACTTTGGGAATGGTAATTTTGTGTATTTAGTGCCATTGCATATTAGAAGTCTAAAATTTAATTTTGATTTTATGGAGATTTACAATTAAGAAACTACTTTGAGTCTCAGAAGAGGCTTTGGACTTTTAAACCATAATGAGACTGTGAAATACTATGGGGAATTCTGAAGTTGGACTAATTGCATTTAGCATTATAATATAGCCATAAACCTATGCAGGCCAGGGAGTAAAAATGCGGTGGTTTAAAAGAGAATGGCTCCCATAGGTTCATGGTCCCCAAATGGTAGAACTGTTTGGGACAGATTATGATGTGTAGTTCTGTCAGAGAAGGTGTGTTATTGAGACAGGCTTTGTGGTTTTAAAAGATATGTGCCATTCTAGGGTCTCTCTCTCTTTCTCTGCCTCATTGTTGTGTATCAAAATTCAAGCTCTCCGCTACTGGTCCAACACCATGCCTGCCTGCTGCTATGTTCCACACCTTGTAGATTCTAACCCTCTGTAACCATGAGCCTTAAACTAATGCTTTCTTTTACATGTTGCCTTGGTCATGGTGTCTTATCATAGATTAAAAAAAAGTTACTAAGCTACCTAGCTGGTTTGGGAATCCAAGACTTCTTTGTCTTTGTTTAGGCTTTTTAAACTATTTTGACAAAGCCCAAAAGTGTCATTTTATCATCATCATTATCCCCGTGCCATCAAAGTGTGTAAATTAAGCAACCTCTTCGGAGATTCCACCTTGTTACATGCAGTCTATCACAGGTAAAGGTTATTAGGATTGTGGTGTCTCATACATTAGAAGTTATCATTGTGTGTTTAGTCTGAACAAAGACAATATCCAAACAGTGAATCATCAAAGTTCAGAACTGTTTTCTGAGGATGTATCTTCTAGAATCACATCTGGGGAAACTGTCATTGTAAAAGTATCCTAAAGCTTTAAAGAAAAGATTGTGTGAAGGGAACTGTGAAACAAGTGAGAAAGAAAATGAAGAAGAAAAATTTAAGGGACAGTGTTCAGACAGATTATTGAGGCCAAGATGACCCAATTGCCAATTCTCCTGATACCCTTGAGAAACACTGAGAACCCCTCCCAGTGATTCACATATAACCAATAAGCATTAGCATGTCTATACTTGCTAAGCATTGCCTCTGGGGTTAATTAACTCTCTGCAGTTTAAAACTTTACAAAATTACATGAACAGATCCAATTCCCCAGTTGTGGAAAAATGCTCTGAGATGTGTGGTATGTGTGTGGGGGGGAGGGGAGTGTCTGGGGGAGACAGAAGAAGGGAGAGAGATAAGCAGATAATAGATAGATAGATAGATAGATAGATAGATAGATAGATAGATAGATAGATAGATAGATAGATGAATGGATAAATGTCATTCACATCATGTTATTTTTAACTTGGTTATATATCAACTCTGTTTTTTCTTCAAGGTACAAATGTTAAAAGCATGAACAAGATTGGGTTAGTGTCACTTTTTTTTTATTTTTATTCGGTTATTTTACTTTTGTTATTTAGTAAGCCTTTTTATCTTGATCCAAACTTTGTGACTACTAGCACAAGGAAATCTACAGATGATACCCTTCATAAGAGGATCTACTTTAAAGCTGTTTATGAGACATCTCCAGCATCATTCAAACCAAACACTATTCTACCAGAATGCCTATGAAAAATTATTCCTTTAAGGAGGCCTACACATCACATTGTTGAGATATCTTAGTGAACGTAAAAGTCACATGAGAATTTTATGAAGTTTAGAAATCTTTTGCATAGATTTGGTAAAATGGGACATAGGGCTTTTATTTTTCCCCCTCTCCTTTTTGTTTTCTGTTCTATCTGTGGTAGTTGTAGGGATTGAACCCCTGGGCTTGTGCATGTTAATCAAAAGCTCTACTAATGAACTTAACTAATATCTCCCCTTTCTTATTTTTAATAGTTTGCATGCTGTTCTTTAATATGTAAACTTGAGAAAAATTTATATAGCATAACATTACAATTATATGTGGTATTTGAAGTGTTAGTCTATATTAATTTATTCAATCTGTGATCTCCAAATTTAATTTCAAATGCTAATAAAGGGCTTTCTAAATAGTGGTGGTAATTGAAACCATAATCATTCAAGGAAGCAAAATATTGAAGGTAGGTAGGTTTCCATGTTCTTCAAGACCTTATTGAATTTGCCATTAGATCTATTTGTTATGAAGGACCATATCTGAAATGTATCCAAGATGAAGACTCCTGCATTCTCACACAGAGAATATTTGGTCAATAATCTTTTGTTGTAACATAATACAAGCAAAATTAGTCCTGACATTTAACACACAGTCCAGTTTCAACAATATGCTTAAAATCATCATGATGGTATTTATTCAATATTTCTACACTTTTTTTTCCTGTTAGTATCTCAATAGGGGATAATAATCCAACCTTTACTCCTAATTAAAACATAATTGTTGGTTAAAGTGAAGGAATAGATTTTCAAACCTGATGATTATAGATGATCTTTCCAACTCTGAGGCTCAATATATTTCCCCTAGGATCTTTTAAAATGGGTAGAGTGGTGCATCCTTTAATTTCACTTCACTTTCCAAACCCAGGTAAGTACTGCAATGTCAAGTGCTGAGATCTTCAGACATGAACATTTTTGCTTTGTGTTTGTAAATGTCCTAAATCTGATATAATCCAGTATCACATATTGAACTTATAAGGAATAATGTAGACTATCTTGTAGACAGAAACTGAAAATCAAATCTTCCATGAAAATCAAATCCTACACTTACAGCACAGTGATCAAAATGAAGTTTTTGAGAACTCTACAAATTGACTAAAAGCATCAGAAATTGTCCTAGACGGAGCTCACTTATTGGGCATAGTTTTTAAATAGGTCACCTATGTATATGGTTAAGAAAAGCATAAAAAATATTGCCTAAAATATGACAATAATCTTATGAAAAGAATGTTGACTAAAGATTGATTCTGGGAAAAGAGATGAATAGAAAATGATGGTAAATTAAACTAAAGTATTTTCACAACTAAATATTGTCTGGAAAATAATAAAGGAAAAAACTTATGTTAACATGAGGACCTATGATGTGGTTTCAAGAATCGTTTTGAAAAAAAATATAACAGAAAACCATAAATATGGGCAAGAAAGGATGCCAGGTTTATAAGTATTCCCTATTGACTGAGTCCAAGAAAGAATTAAGGTAAAATATTTAATAGAACAAATAAAAAGCAACACGATTATGGATATATAACCAGATGTACTAGTATTATGTAATTACATAATTTATATATATATATATATTATTTATTAAATTAAAGATTATTAGGATAACTGTAAACTCCAAAAATGACCCTCATAAAGCTCATAACAAATTAAGCAAAAGACACAGATGCTTTGAAATGAAATAGAAAGAAAAATAACAAACCACAAAAACATTGACCCATAAAGAAAGATAAACATGAAAGTAATATTCATTGCTATAGATACAGAAAAAAATGTGTCATGTGATAAAAAACAACTCTAAGAAATGATGCTACAAAGATGTATATACATTTAGAAAAATGAGATCATATCCTTATCTCTCACCCTATTCAAAAATAAATCCAAAATGGATAAAAGACCTTACCATAAGATCTAACACTACTAAAGATAAACACAAGGAAAAGACAAGATATTGGCATACACAAGGGCTTCCTGAAAAATACTCCAGTAAGTAAGGTTATGTTCGAAAGAATTGACGAGCAGAATTGCACAAAGTTTCAAGGCATAGGAAATGAGACAATAAGCAGACTGAAGAAATGGGCTTCAACAAATCATTGCCAACTATATGTCTGACAGGGGATTGCCAACTAGAATCAATAAAGAACTCAGGAAATCTGACACCTAAAACAAACCATTTAGTCAATAAATGGGCAAATAAATTGAACATAGTTCTCCCATGAAGAAATAGGAATGGCCAATGAATATATGCAAACATGGCCAATGTCCTTAGCCACCAGGGAAATGCAAATTGGAGCATTTCATACATTTGGATTTCTTTTCACCCCAGTCAGAGTAGCTATTAAAACACACACACAGCACACACATAAACAACCCCCCTACACACACACACACAGAGAGAGAGAGAGAGAGAGAGAGAGAGAGAGAGAGAGAGAGAGAGAGAGAGGTGGAGAGAGAGAGAGAGAGAGAGAGAGAGAGAGAGAGAGAGAGAGAGAGAGAGAGAGAGAGAGAGAGAGAACACAAGAGCAAATGCTGGTAAGGATGAGCAGAAATGGAACTCTAACACACTGCCAGGGGGGATGTAAACTAGTGCAGTCACTGTGTAATTTAAAATAGAAGTACTGAAAAATGAGAACAATATTACCTTATGATCCAGCTATACCACTGCTAGGAACATATGCAAAAAAATAGAAGGCTACATACTGCAGAGACTCGTGTACAGTAATATGTTTTATTGTACTTCTCACAGTAGCAAAGCTATGGAGTAGGCCTAAGTGACCATGAAGAGAACAGATAAAGAAAATGTAGCTTATATGTGCATAATGGAGTTTTATTTGGCCATAAAAATAAACAAAATTATGTTGTTTACAGAAAAAAATTATGAATTGAAGATTGTTATAAGCCAGATAAATAATTTGGTTTTCTCTCATAGGAAAATATATATATATATATATATATATATATATATATATATATATATGATATGTGTGTGATATGAATGCATGTCATACATATGTCACATGTATATGACATGGAGATAGAGAGGAAATGTGAGTGGAGGAGAAGGTGTCTAAAAAGGGATGGTGAGAACTAGAGAGTGAGGAAAGACAAAAAAATTCATTTTATGCAGAATATAGATCTAACTGCAGATATAAGAGCATATGTATTAATGTATGATATGAAAGCAGAAAGACAGCTATTTGGGGAAAGGAAGCAAGCCAGTGAACCAGGGAAAGAGAGAAAGGTGTGGAGACTACAATTTGAGTAGATCATAATTTGATGTATTCAAGAATATATTACATTGAAAAGGGATCTAGTAGGGATTGGGAGAGAACTCAGCAGTTATCACTCATTATTTTGGAGGACCAGAGTTCATTTCTCATCATTCACATGGTGGCTCACAACTGTCTATTACTCTAGTATTATGAGATTCGATGCCTTCTTCTGACCTTGTTGGGTACCAGGCATGCACTTGGTACACAGACATACAAGAAAGTAAAACATTAATGCACATAATGAAATAAATCCTTTTTTTCTAAAAGGACCAAGGAACCAAGGAAATATTAATTCTAAATTTTGGCAATTCATAGTAAGCTTCAAAATTCTTACACAAAAGTTACACAATGTAAATATGTGGCTTTAATGTCTAGCTCTATAAAATGATAAAGAACTAGATACCTGAATGAATTAATTCAACTTTATCATGTACAATACAATCAAAATTTAGCATCATAATTAAAGACCTTGAAATGACAACACATGCTTTAAATATGATGTCCTTTTTTGTCAGGGGGGGGGGGTTAAGAGTATGTTGCTTCTGATAAAAGCCTGGAATCTAGAATTCAATGGACTGATAGCTAAGACACTTGTATGGTTGCAGCCATTGTGTCTACAGATATCAAGGGGGCATTGTCATGTTCTTATTGTTTCAGACTGGAAGTCTGAATATATACATTCTTCCTTCTGGAGTCTTGAGCCTTGATTAGCTGCTTATAAACATGAGTAGAATGGTTCAGAATGTTAATAGAGCAGCTGAGTTGGTATTTCTACCATTAAAAAGCTGTACACGGTGGATAGCTCATGGAAATTTTCATTTTATTTTACTCCTCACAGTAACACTGAGAAATATTTCCATCTCAGATAAAAAATAAAGTAAATGTCACATTACAGAGCTAGTGACCTGGACAGAAGACTCCAGCTTTCACTGAATTGCTCTCTTTTAACTATGTGTCTCATGCTAATCACTCTAAAGGTGAATGTTGGTCCCATGATGATGCTCAGGAAAGGATAATGACTAACATGCATTGTCTGTCTTGTGCCAGAGCTCTGGAGCTCACTCTGTGTATTATCACATTGTAGCAATTTTATAAGCCACCGTCATCATTTTCTGCTTCATCTATCAGTAGTACCTTTCTTCTGACATTCAAACATCATGCTTATTATTAGTCATGTTCTACATCAAGTTTTCAATTAAAGTTGCATAGATTTATTACTCAAATGAATACTAATTTTTATCATCATATTCTAACTTGGTTAAAGTTGAAGATATCAGAACATAAATATAAAAACATTTATGCAAGGAAAATAGAGTAACAAACTATGTTCATTTTGCCACACAGCTTACAAAGATAAGACAATACTGAAACCCTGTCAGTCCCCAGTCACTCCCTCTATCCTTTCTCCACAGAGATAATCACCATTCAGAAAATATATTTACTATTCTGTTACTTGAGGAAAATGGTTATAAAACAAAGGCAAGCATCCCCCATATGAAATACTCTTTAGTTTTATGTTTTTAAACTTGATATTAATGGCTTTTGACTGTAAATATTCTGTTAGAATTTCATTTTATCAAGAAATGTTGGAGATGTGATTTATTCATGTTGAAGCCCACAGACACAGTCCTTTCATTCCCAAAGTTACATCAAAATATATCTAAACTTATTGCCTGTTCTCATGATTGACGTTCGATTTGTCTCTGGATTTTTGCTATTCTGAACAATTTTGCTATAAACTTTTCCATCTTCCCTATCTTTTAAAGTTCTCTTCTCTTGGCTAAGCAGACATAATGATCAGCAGAATGTATCCATTTTAACTTCCCAAACAATACCACACTAGTTCCCAAAGGCTTTGTAGAAATTTGCATCTCTCATATAATTTCATTAGTAATTTTTATCAGCCCTTATTATTACTTAATTGACTAATATCTACATGATTTTCCTACATATATCATGCATATTTACCAATGTAAATGTTGTTTTAGATGGATGAGGTTTGAGTTTTGTCTCAGAGGTTCATATGTTTTCATCCTTGGTCCCCGGGTGTCAATACCATGGATCGTACTGAAGTTCAGGATTTGAGATATGGTGGGAGGCACTTAGGTCAAATAGGGGCAAACTCTGGGAGACACTTTGGTTACTAGTCTCCCATTGGCTTTTCTTGCCTGGTACATGATCTCCTCTTTTCTTGAAATCTCCCTTGATTGTGATGTCATCTGGCATGAATCCTTCACTAGGGGGAGTTCATACTAGTGAAATGCCATCATACCTGGGAGGCAAATATGCATGAAGTTATTTCTGTATGAAGTTACCCTGGCTCAGGTAATTTGTTATACTAATGGAAATTGGCTAATAAAGGCATCTGTGTATAGGTATGTAATTATCTACTTATCTATATTTACTTACATACAGGAAGAATTTATAATTGATTTAATATTTATATTAAAAGTTTTGATGGTTGAGACAGATTCACTGGGAACAATTTTACAGATTGGGGATAAATAGGCTAAGATATTTTGAGATTTATGAGCCCTAGTCTGCTCATACAGTAAATAATTTTGGAATAAATAAAAATCAAAAGTCTCTATGAAGAGGAAAAAATTTTTTAAATTTGGATGATCATTTAGAATCTAACATGGCTCTTGAAATGTGGATCTCTTATCTTGGGAAAAGTAGCAAATATTAATCTCTAACATTGGAAATATTCGCTGCTTGCTTGTGGAATCAAGGAAAAAATACCTATAGAGAAAATCAAATATCTTTTTTGATATTTACATATCTGTGATTCTTATCTCAAACTATGACATGCATGTATTTTATAAAAATATATATAGAGACATATAGATATAGATATTCCCCAATTCAAATTCAAGATAGGAAGACACATTTAACCAATTAGTTTCTTATCCTAACTTTTCAAAACCATCCAGACCTTTGTGTAACAATTACTTTATACAAGTGAAAATATAAGATTCAAAGATATGTTTATATTTCTGCCTTCTCTTTGCAGTCAGTAGCTTTTTTGTTTTGAGAACACAGCATTGGACATTGTTCTACCAATTGATTTTGTTTCCTAAATTTACATCCTCATTATACTTATACATATTTTTGTTCCTATGTATTCTAGTATACTCTTTCAGGGCCTGTCTTAGTTACATTTCCATCACCATGACAAAACACCATGACCAAGTCAACTTATAAAAGAAGCATTTAATTTGAAACTCACTGTTACAGTGTTACAATCTATGATCATCATTGCAGGGAGCATGATAGCAAGCAGGCAGGCAACATGGTGCTGGGGTAGAAGCTGAGAATTTACATCTGATTCACATGTATGAGGCAGAGAGAGCTAACTGGGGATGGGACAGGCTTTTGAAACCTCAAAGTCTACCATCAGTGACACACCTCCTCCAATAAGGCTACAGTTACACCATCTGGGAACCAAGTATTCAAATATATGAGCTTGTGGGAGACAGTCTCATTCAAATCCCCAAGGGCCTTTCTCTAAGCACTCAGGCTTTCAGCAGCAGCCCTGCATTGTTTGTGCTGGGCACCACTGAGGATGTTTCTCCCCTGTTCTCTGATCATGAGTATTCTTGATGCTTGCTCTTACTCCTTTTACACTGTCAACCAGAATTTGCATTTGGCTGACTACAGTATCAGTCACAGTGCAGAGTCCTATATGCCCTCTGCTCAGTAAGCTATCTTCATGTCTGCATTTGTATCCTGTGATTATAGAGAGAATCCCCTAAGTATAGGAATTGGTGGATTCTATGGCACTGTTAAGATTGACGGGATTTCAGGCAATGAAAAGTGGAGTAAAGCCACTTGTCTCGACACAGTTGAAAAGAAGGTATGGAACCCCTCCCTTAGATTTGGGCCAGCCTTTATGTTGAGCTTTCTTTTTTTTTCTTTTTCTTTTTCGTTTTTCATTTTACACACCAATCAGAGATCCCCCTCTTCCTCCTCCTGCCCCCGCAGCTTTTCCCCCAACTGACTCCCTCACCCCCACCCCCACAAGGAGGCAAGACCTCCCAGGGGGAGGCACATCCAGTAAAGGCAAGTCCCAGCCCTTCCCCCTGCCTCAAAGCTGCAGGAGGTGTCCCATCATAGGTAGTGGGCTCCAAAGAGCCACCTCATGCGCCAGAGATGGATTCTGATTCTACTACCAGGGGGATCTTTATTTTTAAACAGTAGATCAAAGAAGTATCACCTAGAACTTTACTCACTATAAAGCCCATGGGCAGATTTAACTCTCAGGTAGAAGTACAAAGACGGTTATCCCTCTTCCTTAGTTTGGATGATATTAACTACTTTGGAGTTGGTGAGTCAAGGGGCTTTTTTGATAGTCATAGTTTGAACTTTCTTTAGGTGGAATCCCAATATGTATTTTTAATTCTTTATTGAGCAAATAATTTAGAATACCCGTGTTTGATCTTCTCTTAAAGGAAAAAAAATCCCTTAAATATTGTTAATGTGGTTTTGATGACACAATCACACTGCATGGGATTCCTCAATCTTTATTTAGCAGTAAACAGAGAGGCTCCATGTCTTAAGGCCTCTGTTACATTCTTTTTATTTTTACTTATACTAAAAAGAATCCTAATGTAAAAATTAGTTGTAAGAAAATATAGGGATTAAAATATTTAGATGACTTGATTTACTGAAATTTGGAAAAATTTTTAAAATATAATATTTTTATCAATTCTTTGTGAATTTTATACAAACTTTCTTGGACCTATTCATGTTCACTCACCTCTAACTCTTTACAAATCCATGCTTTGTCTCCCTATCCCTTCCAGCTTTGTGGGGCTTTGTAGGTGGAGAATTTCTCTCCAGCTCCCTCCAATTCCTGCCAATCCCGGAACCCACTTATAAAATAAACACACAGACTCTTACATTATTTAAACTGCTTGACCATTAGCTCAGGCTTATCATTGTCTAACTCTTACTCTTATATTTAGCCCATTTCTGTTAATCTTGACTTTGCCACATGGCTCGTGGCTTACTGGTACTTTACATCTGCCTTGTCCTGGCGGCAGCTCCAACCAGTCCCTCCTTTCCGTCCTCCTTCCTCAATTCTCCTCTGTTAGTCCTGCCTATACTTCCTGTCTGGCTATTGGCCAATCAGTGTTTATTTATATAGAGCAATATCCACAGCACTTCCCCTTTTCTTCTTTTTTAAAAAGGAAGGTTTTAACTTTAACATAGTAAAATTACATATAACAAAACAATTATCAAGCAAGAATTACAGTTACAATATTAAAGAAGATATCCTATCTATTTTATATTTGTGAGTTTAAGCTTTTCTATCTAACTTATCTTTTATCATAACTAAGGAAGATTGTAAGTATCTAGTCTTCAACCACATCAAAGACCTCAGAAGGATATAATACTACTTGAGAAATGGGAGAAGGATGCAAGCAACTTTTGGGAGTCGTTGGGTAGACAGAGACAGCTGACAGCCTGGACAGTCGTCCAAAGTTCTCTTGTAAAGTTGGGGCATCTTTTTTCAGCCCACGGGCCTAGAGTCTCTCAGTAATTTTTTTTTGTGTCCTGTAGAATGTCTGGCAGTTTTCTCTGCAAAGCAGGAACCTGAAGGACCATTTTGTCAAGCAAAGTTCAGTGGTCACCTTTCTATGGGTCCTGCATGTCTAGTTGATTAAGCAGTCCAGGCAAGAACAGTTTCTTGCCCAAATGGCTATTTTTGCCAAGGTGAAGATAAACTCCATGTGGAGTGTCTTCAATGCCCATTCTCCTCTCTGAAGTAAATTGGTGCTACCAGGAGCAGACATGTCTCACTGTCTAGAAAGTCTAAATTTTTAAAACATTTTAAATGCCATATTCTGTAGGTCTTTGAAGTGCTTGAAGATTACCTATCTATCTGAAATATATCTATGTATGCCTAGAAGACTTAACTAACATGGCTACAAATATGATTATCATAGATGAATAATTATTAATCTATTTTTTAATTATCCATTACAATTTTAAATGAGTTACATAAACATAATATCTTAAACAATAATAGAAATATATATACAGTATAACAAAATTAAGTTTAAACTTGTATCAATAAACTAAAATCTATACCAATGTAAAACATTTTAAACATAAACTAAAATCTATACCAAATGTAAAACACTTTAAACAACTTGTTGTTCTTTAATAGTAGGTTCATTAATCTACCCTTTTATCTTATCATATCTATATCTTATATATCTATATCATATTCCCTTTTCTTCTTTAGAAAGAGATTGTATTTATAATCAACCTGTTTTAAATAAAAATATTGGTTTTTCCTCTGTCCCATACCAGAGGGCTCTTCTGATATGGGACAAAAGAATCTTTTAACCTTTTATTTTAGGAATATGTCTGGGTTTAGAGGGGGAGTGAGCCAATTCCATCTCTAAAGCCATCTTAGTATATTTGAGAATTGGGGTGTAGCATCTCTTACTACTTCCTGCTGGAGGGGGGTGCTGTATCTTAAGGGGACACAAAGAAAATTTTAGGCTTATGGGGTAGTCTGTGAGGCTGTATTGTCTGAACCAGTTGCCTTGAAACCATTCTGGATGTTAGATCATCTGGGCCATGGTGTCATTGGAGACCTTTCAGGGAGTTTTGGCTGGTCAAACCTGATTTATCTTAATCTGAAACAAATCCATAGCCTCTGGCTTTCTGTGGAAACAAAGGCAGAGCCTCTTTTCCAAAGTAACATATCCTTATATCCAAATTTTGAAGTCAAGGTACCTTTAAAATTTACATTTTGTCATAACTCAACAGCTTTTGCAATCAAATGTTTTTCTTCAGTTACGAATATCAACGACAACGTAATCCAGATTCTCTGTGTGATAGCCATCTTTACGTGGCTTATTACCTTTAATGTTTCTTTAAAGACTTTATTTTTAAAAACTATCTATTGTTTATATAACTTTGACAAAGAAGCCAAAAGTGTACAATGGAAAAAAGAAAGCATCTTCAACAAATGGTGCTGGCATAACTGGATATCAACGTGTAGAAGGCTGCAAATAGATCCATATCTGTCACCATGCACAAAACTTAAGTCCAAGTGGATCAAGGACCTCAACATAAATCCAGCTACTCTGAACCTGCCAGAAGAGAAAGTAGGAAGTAGTCTTGAACGCATTGGCATAGGAGATCACTTCCTAAATATAACACCAGTAGCACAGACACTGAGAGAAACAAATCAATCAATGGGACCTCTTGAAACTGAGAAGCTTTTGTAGAGCAAAGGATATGGTCAACAAGGCAAAGGGACAGCCTACAGAATGGGAAAAGGTCTTCACCAACTCCACATCTGACAGAGGACTGATATCCAGAATATATAAGGAACTCAAGAAATTAGACATCAAAATGACCAACAGTCCAATTAAGAAATGGGCTATAGAACTAAGCAGAGAATTCTCAACAGAGGAAACTCAAATGGCTGAAAGACATTTAAGGAATTGCTCAACATCCCTAATCATCAGGGAAATGCAAATCAAAACAACTCTGAGATACCACCTTGTGCCTGTCAGAATGGCTAAGATCAAAAACACTGAAGACACTTTATGCTGGAGAGGATGTGGAGCTAGGGGAACTCTCCTCCACTGCTGGTGGGAATGTGAACCTATTGCTTTAAACTGTAGCCTTTTAAGACTGAAACATCTCTGTGGCTACTGGCTCCACCCACTTTAGCTTCCCAACATGGCAGTGGTACATTTTCTGCCAGCTCTGGGAGCCATCAAGTCTCACAAATAGTGGGTTTACGCTTTTATCAAAGTAGCGTGCAGCCCAGACACCTCTTTTTTTTTTTTTTTTTAAATACTAATAAAGACTAAACCTACCACACAGCATAATGTGCAGCTGGCAGACACCTCCTTCCTGCCATACTGCCGGTCAAGGTCAAACAAAGCCAAGAACTCACCAGTAGTTCAAACCTGCTTGGGGCTACAGTCAGTCCAGCCTGAGACCAAGCCGACCTGGGCCTGAGCTAGGGAGCCAACCGCCCAGGCAGGAAACCGAACCTGCCGCCAAACCAAGCCAAGCGGTTTATGATGGATTCTTACAACGTTGGGCTTTCTTCTTTTTATTTATTAGTTTTTAAATAATCTACTTGGTCTAATTTTTATAGCTCATAAACTCAGGGGTATAGGGACATCTGAACCTGTATGAGTCTGTTCTTTTATTATTGAAAATAATTTTTCATATAATATATTCTGATCATGGTTTCCCCTCTTCATCGCCTCACAGCTCCTTCCCACCTCCACTCCCATTCTATTCCTTGCATTCTTTCTCTATCTTTAGAAAACTAACAGGCAAATAAAAACAAAAAAAACAGAATAAAACAAAACACAAGATATACACATACACAGAGACAAGCAAATACATATCCCAAAACAAAATCCATATATACAAAAATTTGGAAACCATAATACACAATTAAAAGACCAGTAAGTTAAAAAATGACTAAACAGAGCAATGTGAGCCAAAAATAAATCAACAAAAGTATCACTGAGTTTGTTTTGTGTTGGCTATCTACTCCTGGGCATGGAGCCTTGCCTTAAGTGTGGTTTATATATCCAGTGAGATTCCACTTGAGAAAATGAAGTTTTTCTTTTGTTACATTGTTACTGGCTGCTTCTGGTAACCCCGGAATGAGTAGTCAGTGTGAATCCTAAGCTACGTCTCTGAGTAAAAAGATTTTAAAAAATTGTAGCATTTTCACATCCGAATTCCTTGATTTTGATTTTTTGATTACGTGCTAGTAATGCTCTAAGGAGCTGAAAACCATTGTTTGGACCAAACCTATTCACTGACAATTCTCAAACAACTTGGACCATATTTGTAATTAAGTCAACAACATGCAGAAGTAGCTGCTCCCACCACTACTGTGATATGCAGATACACAGCAATTTGTTGCCTGCTAGTGACATAAGTTAGCTGCAAGAAACAGGTTACTAAATTTTCAAATGTCTTACTTTCCCTCAGTCTTTTCTTTAGCCTGATTTATAAGTTACATAATTTTGGGATATGATTTAATGATTGTTGGTGTTAAATTAGCTTATCTGATTTGTTTATATTATAAACACTGTGGTTTTTAGATAATGAACATGAGATCTGAAAATCTATAGTGATGTTTCTCAGAGTGTTGCCTCTGAAGCCTTGTATTCCATCATGCTGTATGTATATTGAATATTCAGATTCCTGGACTGTATATTCTTCATTCATTGACTCAGATTCTGGGAAGCCAGGGAAGGAAACTTTCATTTAATCTGAATTATTTCAAAATTATTTTGCTGATGGACATTCCTGGGGCCAGAAAATGTTATACCTCAGTTCATTCTATTCTAAAATTAAACTGAAACTGAATGCTAAATTCTTGTAAGGATTTGTCAACTCTCTCTATTCTGCCATTCATTGCTTATATAAATGTTAAAAAACTGAATTTGCCTGCTGCAATGAGACTATTCTTAATTGAATTTCAGAATTCACTGCTACCCAATTTAGTAGGTAAATAGATTGATAACCTACCTTGAGTGTATGTTTTGCAACAAACGCTTAAGCCTTAGCCAATGACAATAGCTGAACTTCAGCCAATCCCAGACTGTCAACTGGTCAGACCACCACCTTCAATGAAGCAATTGTAGAGACATTACCAACCAGGTATTTCTGTAGCCACTTTCTCTATGCCTGTGAACTTCAAGCCTACCTTGCAGAGAATTTTTGGATTAGTAAGTAATTGTTTTCCCAGAACACATTATGTTGACTGCTGTTTCTTACACCTTACTTAGGGGAAAGCTGGTTAACTAGTAAGTTAACCTAGAGTTAAAAGTCTTGACTCCATAACTTAAGATAGTAAATTCACAAGAAAGACTACAACTTTCCAAACCACAGGTTCCTTCTCTGAAAATAGACAAATAATAGGAAATTGAGTTTAAAGTGGTTGTTTCTTGATGTATTTGATATTTGGATATGGAGATTTTACCTTCAAAAGCGATGGAAACACGTGTGTAAGGAAAACCAACTAATTCAGCTCATCTTTCTATAAAATCCTCATTTTCTTTCTAATGTGAAAATGAGGAATAAGAAACATTAAGACAAAGACCCTAGGAAAGCCACAAGGATCGCCCAGCGATGGAGAAGTGGATGAGATCTACATGAGCAAACTGGGGGTGAGAGGGAGTTAATGGAGGGCAAAGGGTGGGGGAATGAGACCCTAGGGGAATGGGAGGTTCCAGCTAGAATGGGAACAAGAGTGTGAGAACAAGGAAAAAGATACCATGATAAAAGAAGGCACCATGGGGGTAGGGAGAAACAGAGTGCTAGGGAGGTTCCCAGGAATCCACAAAGATGACTCCACCATAGACTGCTGGCAATGGTCAAGAGGGTGCCTGAGCTGACCTACTCTGGTGATTGAACAGCTGAATACCCTAACTGTCATCATATAACCCTCATCCATGACTGATAGAAGTAGATGCAAACATCCACAGCCAGGTGCCAGGCAGAGCTCCAGGAGTCCAATCGATGAGAGAGAGGAGGGATTCTATGAGCAAGAGACATCGAAACCATGATTGGAAAAGTACAGAAACAACTAGCCAAACTAGTGGAGACACATGAATTGTGGACCAATAGCTGAGGAGCCCCAAAGGCTCTGGACTAGGCCCCCTGGATAAGCGAGACCGTTATTTAGCTTGAACTGTTTAGGGGGACCCCAGGCAGTGGGAATGGGACCCATGCCTAGTGCCTGAGCCGGCTTTTTGGAGCCTAGTGTCTATGGTGAGACAGTTTGTGTAGCCTTGATGCAGGTAGGAGGGGTTTAGACCTGCCTCAACTAAGTGAACTAGGCTCTGCTGATTCCTCATGGGAGAAATTGCCTTGGAGGAGGTGGGAATGAGGGGTGGGCTGGGGAGAAGGCTGGGCGGTGAGAGGAGGGAGGACAGGGGAATCGGTGGTTGGTATGTAAAATGAATAGAAAAATCTCTTAATAAAAAAAAACAACAAAAAAGACAAAGATCATTGTATAAAACTTTTCTGTCAGTGTTACATACTTCTTTACACAATGAGAGTCTGGTTCTTTAAAACAGCTCTGGATGTCTCTACAGTGTCTCTAATTGTTGAATGGCAAGATTTTGTTAATTAATCATAATATAGTTAACAGATGGTAATATTTAAATTTGTGAGGAAATATTTGTACAAGTCTGTATGGTTACCTGGAGCATAATATGAATATAGTGATATGAATATCAAAAGACAGATTTTTTTATGTATACATGTCAGAGTTTTGTGATTTCAATAATAGTAAGAAATATCATTCAGAAGTGGAAATATAAAACTTGTAAGATATTTTTGTGTTCATTCACTAGCAAAATAATACTAATAGAATGTATTCAATCTTTCTTTGAAACCATGTTTCAGATGTTGAGACAGATGGTTGGATTATTGCTGTTGTGCCTCTACCCGTTTAAATGTTAATTCCTATTGTTTATTAGATATATTTCACTCTAAACCTGGATTCTGCAGATGATCAATGAACACTTTTCAATTAAAGGTTGAGCTGTCTATCACTGTCAAAAGGAAAGAATCTGAGTTTGCCTGCTTAAAAGAACATTCTCTATTTGAATTTAATTTTTAAAATAACTTACAAAGTAACAGCTTTGCTTCTGGGGTCTTCAACACATGTCCCCTTGGTTGACTCTCCCTCCCATTCTACCTCTTGTCTTTAGGGACCCTTCTGCCCTAGTATTCCCCCTTCCATTTTGTCTTGTTTTCTGGAAGGTTTGGTTGTTGCTGTTGTTGTTTTTAATTTTATTGTCTTCTTATGAATCTAAAGATATGGATAGTTTCTGAAACCCATTTTAATTTTGGATGATTATGTAACAATATGAGGCATTGTAGAAATTCCCGGCACATCTGCACAGAGCTGGGCATGGGCAGAGGAGTGGAAGGAAGACACTGAATGTATGTTTGTGTGACTTGAAGTTAAACAATTATGTCATGGTAACCAACAGATGCAATAAGATACTGTCACTAACCACCTAGCAGAAAGTATTGAAGGAATGATATCCTTCTTTTCTTGTCTCCAGAAACACTGATTTTAGGTATAACATATGTGATACACAAAAGAGCCTCTGGAATTCTGAAAACTTTTAGGCTATTCTCATTAAGGTTTGAAAATATCATCCTTTGAGAGTAAAGTATCACAGTTTCAAGTTTGTCTCTCATATAGCAAACACCTGCTTTATGATACACTTTCCTGGGGAGGGAAAAAAGCACAGTTTTGGGGTACATGGTGCAGAGTTCTGAATAGAACATGTGACTATCATCTAATGTACATTTCATAGCAAGAAAAATGTTTAATAAAATTATTTACTTATACAGATGACCTGTAAGTTGCAATAAACCCATCAAAATTGAAAATACAATTAGTTAAAAAGAATCACAGATAGCTACCAGATATCATAGCTGAGGAACACAGCACACAATAACATATTACTAGTTTATCCTTGTGATTCTGTGGATGGCTGGAACTTGCAGACTGATGCTCAGCAGAGTATTGGAGAGCACAGTTTTGGGCTGAGGAAAAGGTCAAAATCCAAAGCACAGTTTCTACTAAATACAATTTTTCACATGACTGCAAAGTTAAAAATCATAAATGGGGCCATAATAAGTTTAGGGACACTTATGTTTTTCTTTCTGCAAAGGTAAAAGGGAAGAGGAGCAATCCTAAGAATGTGCTTCTCTGGAGAAGCATTAGATTGTACCCTAAGAAAGAAACAAAAATGAAGATGCTTTTGTGATTTCTTGGGTTGTTTAGTGGCACCCTTAGGATGTGTTGTTTATTACCTACTGGAATTCGTGTTGATATTCTCTCTCTCTCTCTCTCTCTCTCTCTCTCTCTCTCTCTCTCTCTCTCTCTCTCTCTCAGAGAATTTTACAGAGGTGTGGCCATGGCTACTTAAACCATACCAAGTTGATACTCCTAGGGACTGGCACCTGAGGAAAGCCATTACCAGCCTCATGGGAGAAACAAATGCTCTCTAACCACAGTTTTCAAGAACTATGAGCCATACAAGCAGAACCATTCCATGGGAACTGTAAATTTTTACTCTGTTTCCAAAAATGCAAACAATTTTTGAAGCAGAATGGTAAATAAACAGTCTTATTTGCATATCTTTAGTCTCAATTTCCTGCCTTCAAATTCCCACTCATGTCTCCTACTGTTTAAACAGCAGAGAGGAATTCCTGGTGACACAGTTTGGTAGAGGTCAGTCTCCCAAAGCACAGAAGAAAGGCAAAATGTGGTCTCTTAAGGAAAAGAGAAAGTCACCAGCTAAATCACTTTTTATGAGAAGCAAAAATAAATCAGCATCTTCTTTCCTCCAGACCTTTAACAACTATCAGTTTCTATACATGCAAAGAACAAACAGTACAATATGGCTAGACCATCTAGAGACAACATTATGTATGTTAAATAGATATGTGACATACTCAGATAGTGATGGCACTTGGTGAATGAAACTTACCTTTCAAAACTTACCTTTCAATGTTAAACGTGAATCAGGGGAGTCCCCTCTCTATTAGTTATTAGTTATAGGACATATCTGTGTTAATATCCATATGGGAGTTTCCCTTTCTTTGATGCCTGGTCTTCTGTTGATATATATATTTACATATGGTAGTTGCGAATATCAAATACTTCATTATATTATTTGCTTCTGACAACTATGATCCTCTAATTCAGTGTGTTATGACTACTGTTTCTAGAAACAAAGGAAGAAAAATTATTAAGCCATTAAAAACCTTTGAATATTCATAACAATATGGCCATGTGTGATTATTTAGAACAAGAAGTCTCTATCAGATGAATAAGTGAAAATCCTTGCATTTTTCTTCCTTTAGCCTTATTCCGTCAGTTTTGAGGCAACGACTTATAGTTAATCTTCATTATTGCTAAATTATTTTTTCTTTGGAATGTCAACTAGCAAAAGCCTATAGACTATGGGGAGCTTTCCACATCAGAATTAACACTTGAACAAATACAAAGCTTTGCTTTTTGTATATTCATCACGGATTAATGTGGATAGAAATGCAATCAGCTCAGTGAGTGCTGGAATTTTTCTTAATCAGAAATATGCTTGAGGAACACTTTTTAAGAAAGGAAGATCAATTCATAGCAAACTTCCTAAATACAATGACAGAAGAATATGGCAGAAGAATTTGTTACAATTTTATGTTTTTCAAATGACAGCTTTCTCAAGAGTAATACAGTTATCATTTCTGAGACTTCTTTTTTTTATATATTTATATTAATTGTGATGCTCAGCCAATAGCTCAGGCTTGTTACTAGCTAACTCTTACATTTTAAATTAACCCATTTCTTATCTAAGTTCTACCATGTGGTTCAGGCCTTGTTACCTCACTTTCTACATATTCTGCTTCCTCTGCATCTGCTGGCTTCTCATCTGACTCCCAGCATCCTTAGTTTGGTTGTCCCACCTATACTTCCTGCCTGGCTACTGGCCAGTCAGCTTTTTATTAAACAAATTCAAGTGACAAATGTTTACAGTATACAAAAGGATTATTCCACAGCAACTTTGTCCTTGAATTCACAGGTAGGTCTGGGTCCAATGGGGACATTTATAGATCTGGGCTTAAGGAACAAACAGACAATAAAGCTGGAAGTTGAAATTGGTTCTCTAATACAGAAATGTGACATGTCAGGTCTAGAAGCTTCTACTTAGGGAATAAGGAGATAGCTCACTGGGTAGGAGATCTTGCTACACAAGCATGAGGTCCCTAGTTCAAATCCTTAGCACCCACTGAAAAATCATATATGCCTGTAAGCCCAGAGCTGTGGGCATGGGGGCCAGAAGATTGCTACTGGAACATGTTGGCCTTTAGCCTAACTCCAGGTTCAGTGAGATGCCCTATCTTAAAGAAATATAAGAGACTGATACAACAGTATACTTGACATTTTCCTCTGACTCTGTATGAGCATACTAGCACTTACACGTGTGTATATACCACATACACATACACCATCCACGTGTGGATTCACACACACACACACACACACACACACACACACACACACACACACACACACAAAGGGAATGTCTTAGGATGTCTATTGCTGTGAAGAGACACCATGACCACAGCAACTCTTATAAAGTGGCTGTGCATTCATTGTCTCCGTCACTAGCACAGTGGCCTTGTGTTGCCATGAGAGACAAGGAACAAAGCCATTCAGAGGCTCCTCTGAGTCATGGGTGGAGGGATGTCAAGAGGCAGGCAGGAAATAGAGACCTCCATTAGTTCTCTATGTGTTTTATCCTCTGCTGTCTTTCTCTGTTCTCAACTTCCTCCCATTTCTCTGCCATTTGCCCAACACTTGTTTGCCACTGGAGTCCATTGGTTTTAGGAATCTTATTCAGGTCCCAAAGTGAGGCTGTCATGAAACACATGAAGCCAGTAATGAAAAACTACATAGAAGCTACTTTGAGTGGACTCTAGGACTAGAAATTGATATCTCCTCTAAAAAAGCAGGATATTTCTGAAGGCCTCTGGGGTCACCACCTCTAAGCCTAGATAAGTCACTGCCATGATGCTTTTTACATGCTCTAAAACTTTTAATAGATCACTATTATATTTTGATACTATATCAAAAATAGCCCCTGTGGTAATTTGAATGTAATTGACACCTATAAGCTCATAGGAGTGGTACTATTAGGAGGTATGGCTTTGTTGCACTAGGTGTGGCCTTGTTGGAGGAAGTATGTCACTGTGGGGGTGGGATTTGAGGTCAATATACTCAAATCATGGCTAGTACTTCAGTCTACTTCCTATTGCCTTCTGATGAAGATGTAGCCAGCACCATATCTGCCTGCATACCACCATGATAATGGGCTGAACCTTTGAACTGTAAACAGCTACCTCAATTAAATGTTTTACATTTCTTAGACTTCTATTGGAAATGTCTACAATGGATCCAAGAAATCCACATACTCAGAAAACTTTGACACATCATATATTTGAAAGCTTTAGCTGTGTATTTAATGTAGATGCAACTAAAAACACCCATGGAACAAAAACCAACAAAGTAAAGATTTTGTTACTAATTTAACAAATAAATAATAGTTTGCAGAAGGTGAAGAGATGGCTCAGCAGGTAAAAGCACTGATTGCTCTTCCAGAGGACCCTGGCCAATTCCCAGCACCATAACTGAAGTTATGATGGTTCACAGCTACCCATAACTCATATTTCCAGGTTTAAATGCCCTCTTATAACCTCTTTAGGCACTAGGCATCCATAGGGATCAAATACAGAGATTTAGGTAAAACACCATATACATAAATTAAAATAAATAATATAAATTAATAGGCTAGCTGTTTTAATAAGTGTATGTATTTAACAATTATAAGTGTTGTAATTTATATTTTGAAAACTTCATCCTCAATACTGCAGCTAGCATTCAAATATATTTTAATATCAATGCCTTTGTATTTATTGACAGTAATAAAAAATTTCTCAGTATGTATAATGAATTCTGAATTATAGAAAATAATTAGAGGCTTTGTGCTGTGGAATAATGCTTTTGTACACTGGTTTAGTAAAACCCTGATTGGCCAGGAGCCAGGCAGGAAGTATAGGGGGGATAAGCAGACAAGGAGAATTCTGGGAAGAGGAAGGCTAAGTCAGGAGATGCCAGCCCACCATCCAGAGAGCAGCATGTAATGACACACAGGTAAAGCCACAGAAAATGTGGCAACATATAGATGAACAGAAATGGGCTGAGTTTAGGTGTAAGTGCTAGTCAGTACTAAGCCTGAGTGGCCAAGCAGTTTTAATTAATATAAGCCTATGTATGTTTACTTGGGTCTGAGTGGCTGCGGACAGGGTGGGACACAGGAAAATTCCCAACTACAGCTGCGAGATGGATCAATGGTAGGGATGTTTTCTGCAAAACCTGAAGACCTGGGTTCTATTCCTGAAACCCACATACTGAGAGAAGAAGGTGTGCTTCTGTGAATTGTCGTCTGACCTTCATGTGAGTATTTTGGCATATACTTGCCTGTACAACCACCAAATCTGTCTTCCACACACATACAAAATAAATAAATATAAAACCAAGTAAAGGAAATATTTCAAATAACAGGAATCACATACTTGCTGTGAGTTTAAGCAGCTGTCAAAAATGAATGATGAGTTTAAGCAGTTGTCAAAGATGAATGATTTTGAAGATTTATGTCTCAGTTTGTAATCTGAAACAAAAGCAGGTGACATGCACCATAAGTGGCCTTTTCCTTCAGAGAACACATTAGCACACTTGGCATTGGTAACTGCAGGACACCTCCTCATAGTGTAGCTTCCCTTGGAAAAAGAGAAAGCTCAATAGAAAATCTTCTTCTGGTCAACTAGAATGTGTCCAGAACTAAATACCACTAATAATAACCAAAAACTCAGAATATCACAGTTTAAACAAACTGAAGGTTGTTTATAGACAGCACTCAGGAATTTCAGAGATCCAGATAGCTCATCTACTTTCTTCAGCTTGAGGAGTGGTGTGGTTCCTCAGATTCACAATAGATCTGTGGCACTGGCTCTTCTACATTCATTCAGGATAGAAATACAAAAACAAAGAATAGTATCAAGTAATCTTTTGACTTTTAGCTAAGAGCTCAAAAGTTTCCTCAAACATCTCTGAACCAAATTTGACACAAATTACTTTTAGATTATCCAAAGAAATCTTAATAGAGGTGAGAATCAAAGTGTTGAATAGATGATAGGAATCTGGTATTTCAAGCCCAAGGGAAGAATGAACCATCTCTGGGTTCCTAGTTAATTTTTTTTGGTTGTTTGTTTTTTGGTAAACATTTCCAGTCCTCAGAATCCACTACAGTTGCCCACTGTTTCCAGACCACTAGAACCTTAGACTCAATTGCTAGTCCAATACTTAAGTCAGGCAAGAGGGTATTGGGACATTCCTCCAAAAATGAATTATTATGAGGTGATGAAATAGACACTAGTTTGGACATCATGAAATCTATATTGTGGACATAGTTATTTTACTAGCCAAAAATATTAAAAATTAGACTTCTTTGGGCCTGTTCTCCACAAAGCTGTAAGTTTTGGAAAATATCATGGATATTTAACTATGTTCGTCAGATCTGGAATTCTACAGAACCATCTAATATTCCCCAATGGAAGAAAGGAAAACACTAAAGGGAAGGGTCATAACTTCTAGTTATAACAGGTCAAAATGTGAGTATTCTGATTTATTTGTTGAGATTCCCTTAGGTGTTTCATTTGTCAAAGATGCACAATGTTATTGAAAGTGATGTAAAAATCAGTGAACAAGATACTCTCCCAGAATGCTCCACTTATAATGTGCTTTAACAGACATTTTAATATAAAGTAAAAGAAAAAATGTTATAATGTCTCTCTCATTAAGATTTGTCCCATTCCAAGTATATTTAATATGAAAACATGCAAGGAAATCCTCCAAATAAATTAATCATATACTATTTGTATATGCTTTCCTACTTTTGGGAACACGTTAGAATTGCCAGTAATTTCAGCATGAAGGCACATCAAATTTTTGTAATTTGATGGAAATATAAACTAAGACTATTTTCAAGTGTAAAGGAGATTGTCTAGAAAACACCCAAAATAATAATTATATTGCACAGGTGATTGTTAATAATATGTTTCTCTATCTATGCATCATCCTACTGATCAACTATGTATCATCTATCTTTATACAGCATACACACACACAGGCACACACACACACACACACACACACACACACACACACACACACACACACATGCCCACTCTATCACTGCCTCTAGCAGATCTTTGGAAAAGAGGAAAGAACAGAGGATTGCTTGCCAATGGGTGTAAAGTGTAAGAAAGGAGGAATAACATTTTAAACCAATTGCACAATGGGGTGACTATAGACAATAAAAGTGTGTAAGTTTCTATATAACTAAAATAATAAATGATATGACTGTAGAGATAGCTTGAGTGGTAGAGTGTTTGGCTTGGATTCCAAGAAACCACATAAAAATACCTAGGCATTGTGATAAATGCTTATAATCCTACTATTATATAGGCAGGTCTAGGTAGATCCATCTGGCTTACTGGCCAGCCAGCCTAGCCTAATTGGTAATTTCCAGGCCAGAGACAGATCCTGTGTAAAAACAAAGTGTGACTAGCAAATGAGTAATTGTAGTAAGTAACACTAGAATGGTACTCTGGGTTCCAGATGCATATACATCTACATACCTCCTCCTCTCACAGAAACAAAAGTGCTCATGCATGAGCATATGTGTGTGCACACATACACATGTAAATAATGATAATCCTTTTTCATCTCTGGCTCTTAAATCTTCCTCTTTCACATTATTTCTGAGTCTTGGTGTAGCTGTCCTGCTTAGAACAAATGAGTCCATAGTCAATGTATTCTTTGAATTTTGACCATTTGTGAATCTTTGTATTAACTGATGCTCATTGCAAAACAAAACTTTTTTTTTTGATGAAGCCTAAGAGAAAAACTAATCTATTAGTATAAATGTAAGCATTTAGAAGGCAGTTTGACATTGTATTCATTTAACAAAACAACAGTAGTAGTTTCTTCTATAAGTGCCTATGACCTCCCCAGCTGCTCCTGGCTTGTAACCAGGTTAGAGTACCAGCCATAAGTTCCCCGGTGAATCAGCCTTCAAATTTAATCAGAAAATAAGTTGGTGAGAATATCTTACCAGGTACATTGTTATTGTAGCTGGTGGGTTCTTCAACTTAGTAGGACTGTTGATGACTTTTCTCTCCCTACAGCTTGCATTGCGCCTTCTGGTTGCATGAAACCTGGACATCAAGGAGTAAACTTCTATCTCTGATCTAGTTTGATTTTTCATTTTCTTCCAATCTAAGTATCTGGTGTCTTCTACAGTAGGGTGTCTTTTGGAGATGTCATGGTCACTGAACACATGAGCTCACTCCAGCTGTGGTTACCCATATCAGACTTGCACAAAACTGGGCCCATCACCATTTCATCATGAATGAGGAAAAGGCTTATGGAACCAACCCTTACTCTCTAGGGGTAGTTAATGAGTGCTGGAAATCTGGTATATTTCTCATCAGTAGTATAGTCAATGATAAATGATAGCCTCTCACTCATGCATGCAATCATAATTAAACCCAGTGCAGGATGATGAACAAAAAAGACAACAAAGTAGAAGTTTTCTGAGAAGAAGGGTTTTACTATGAGAGATAATGAGGGGTGAAAAATGACTAAAATTCAGTATATACAAAGATGAAATTGCCGAAGAATAGAGTATTAAGTAAAAAATAGTTGAAAAAAAAATTTCAACCATTACACCTTATAAATAGGTGATATGTAAACAAGGTGATAGGTGTGTTAATTAGCTTGTTTGAATCATTCACAGTGTGTAGATATATCAAAACGTTGTGACTTGTCAATTAAATTAACGGTGATAATACAAAAGGAAAAACGAGTAACAAACACTGTCTTTCCTAATAGTAAGCAATATCTTTAGTATACCAATGACTTTTGAACTCTGTAAATTTCCTAGGCATAACTGATATTTCACACTGTTGACGACAGTCATTTTTTTCTAGACATTTTCATTCCCTCAAAAATAAATACTTCCGTGTTTCCCCTTGGGAAATAGTAGGTCACTCTTCTCCCAACATTCCTTTTTTTGATTTTATGTCAGTATTTTATTTGCTCTTAAATTTATATTGATCTTATCTTATTATTATTAAGAAATTTTCTATTCATTTTACATACCAAACACAGATCTCCCTCTCCTCCCTCCTCCAGCACCCCCAGCCTCAATCCACCTCCCATTTATTGGGGAAAATTATAAAGGCCACTCCACGTAGTTAAAAGGAAGATTTATTTAGTGGATGACTTACAAATGAAAGAATGGATAGGTCGCGGGGGGTCTGGGGAAGGCGTATAGCAATCCAGCGGTGTTCTCTGGAGCTCTGCACAATCAATCTCCACCATCCAGGGTCCAGGCGCAGAGCGCGCGCCCAGAGCGAGCGCTTGCCCATCCAGCTCCTAGGTTTCCAGCACCTCCCCTCGCCCCGCCTCGTAGGCGTGACAGTTGCCAGAGTCTCAATGGGGGTTGGAGCTTCCAGATCCAAGCTGGAATGGCTACCCACTACATCTCCCCCTTTTTGTCTAAATAAGAAGGTTCTAAACTAATACAAGACTATATACAAAGGAATGGTTATCAAATATTGTCCAGAAATAATGAGGGATAATGACCTAGATAAGATGTAACTACAACCAATGCAAACAATATCAAGCAAGAAACACATTCTAAAATCCAGAGAAGTATAGAGCATAGGTAAACGGCATGTTCTAAAGATCATTCAAAGGTGTCCTATCCTAAAGAACCTGAATCTAATACTTAATATGTTCTATCTAAGATATTATATATACTAAGTTGTAACTATAACTGCTAGTCTTCAATCCCATCAAAGACCTGAGAAGGAACATAATGGTACCTGAGAAATGGTAGATGGATGCAAGCAACTTTCGGGAATCTTGTAAGAGTAGACCAAGACAGCTGGCAGCCTGGACAGTCACCTAATGTTTCTCAGCATTGTTGGTGCATTCAAATTGGCTACAGGCCTAGAGTATCTGACAGACCATTTTCAGAAGCAGGATTTCTGAAAGACCATCTTACCCTGTCTTGGCAGAGTACAGTGGTCGCTTTCCTTGTGTCCCGCTTGTCCAGAAAGGACAGCATTGCATTTGTACTGTCAGCCATCAAGGCAAGGGCAGTTCTTTGCCCCGTAGGCCATTTTGTGCCAAAAAGACAAACTTCCAAATGGAAATGTCTTAGAAGCCCAACATTCTCTCGGGATCAATTGGTGCAGCCAGGAGCAATTGTGTCTCACATCAACAGAATTTTAAGTTATTTAAATGCCATATTCTCTAGGTCTATGAAGTGTTTGAAGATTACTTATCTATCTGAAATATATCTATGTATACCTAGAAAACTTAACTAACATGGCTACAGATATGATTATCATAGATGACTAATTATTAATCTATTTTTAATTATCCATTACAATTTTAAATGAGTTACATAAACATAATACCTCAAACAAGAATAGAAATATATATATACACAGTATAACAATATTAACTTCAAGTTTGTATCAATAAACTAAAATCCATACCAATGTAAAACATTTTAAACATAAACTAAAATCTATAAACTAAAATCTATACCAATGTAAAACATATTTAGACAAAAACGGGGAGATGTAGTGGGTAGCCATTCCAGCTTGGATCTGGAAGCTCCAACCCCCATTGAGACTCTGGCAACTGTCACGCCTACGAGGCGGGGCGAGGGGAGGTGCTGGAAACCTAGGAGCTGGATGGGCAGCTGGAGGCAGATGGCGGGATGGCCGGGAGCCGGGTGCGGATACCTCACTGGCAGCGGTTTTTCACTGGTCTCGGGGCTAAGCTAGGGAGCTGAGACCGGACTAGCTGCTCCCCTTTTTGGGAATGGACTGGTTATATGGAACTTTGCAGGCGGGTTTAGGTACCCGCCAGCCGGGGAACAGGCTGAGGGCAGGAGCCGCCCAGACCTTTGGAATTTGCCCCACGTTGGGCGCCAGATATTGGGGAAAATTATAAAGGCCACTCCACGTAGTTAAAAGGAAGATTTATTTAGTGGATGACTTACAAATGAAACAATGGATAGGTCGCAGGGGTCTGGGGAAGGCGTAAGCAATCCAGCGGTGTTCTCTGGAGCTCTGCACAATCAATCTCCACCATCCAGGGTCCAGGCGCAGAGCGCGCGCCCAGAGCGAGCGCTTGCCCATCCAGCTCCTAGGTTTCCAGCACCTCCCCTCGCCCCGCCTCGTAGGCGTGACAGTTGCCAGAGTCTCAATGGGGGTTGGAGCTTCCAGATCCAAGCTGGAATGGCTACCCACTACACCCATTCCTACCTCCTCCAAGGCAAGGTCTCCCATAGGGAGTCAGCAGTGCCTGGTACACTCAGTTGAGGCAGGTCCACGCCCCTCTTCTCTGCACCAAGGCTGCTCAAGGTGTACCACCATAGGCACTGGGCTCCAAAAAGTCCCCTCATGCACCCTGGACAGACACAAATCCCACTGCCTGGGGTCCCCCTAAACACTTCAAGCTAAACAACTGTCTTGCCTATCCAGAGGGCCCAGTCCAGTACCATGGGGGCTCCACAGCTATCAGTCCACAGTTCATGCATTTCACTACTTTGGCTGCCATCTTTGTATGTTTTCCCATCATGATCTCGATGTCCCTTGGGCTCCTTTCTTTAAATGACAGTAGGATTTCCCTTGCCCTGTGGTTCCTTCCTTATATGATGCCATAGGTACCTCTACACTAAGTTTCTTCAACAATGACTTTCTGTCTTTTCTCCTGACCACTCTGTTGAGCTTGCGTGTATCATCAAAGCCTCCAATCTGATATTTTACCTTCTACCTTAACAAATGTATGTATAGTCACGCAGATATTCTTCTTTATTCTCCTGTCAATCACACCTTATGATTTATGGCCGTTTTCTTCTAAATATGTAGCCTCTCACCAACTCTTCAATGTTTCCATTTCAAAATTCTCCTGGCTTCTCCTTTTAAAAAGATTCCCATCTGACCACTTCTTCATCATTCCAATTAAAAAGAAGCACAGTTTCCATTTCAAAGACTTACTCATCCATTTGTATAAAAACTTCATAGTACTCTTCCCCTTTCTTTTTTAATATTATCTGTTTTCTGACACATAGTAAGAACTATAAAGAAAAAATGAATCAACCAATACTTTTAAAAATTATTGCTATATTTTTATAGCATCAATTCCACATTCAATTAATTTAATGTCCTCTTATCATATCCTTTGACCCAGAGCTTACTCCCCACTTCCATTGCCAGATACACACCAAGTGTATTGAAAATGTTTTATGCCTCATCCACAGGCTTTAGTTTCTTCACTGTTTAAAATTATCAATAAGTTATTACAGCTGATACACAGCTCTGACTATGTCTTTATGTAGATTAAAGAATCTTTTTTGATCATTCTGTTACATTTCTTCATGCACAGGACCCAACAGATACTTCTGTGTCCCTACCTCCACTACTCTTATTCAGACTAGAGTCATATAAATATGTCAATAACTTGAGCTATTTTATTTGCTTCCTTTATTTCTTTGTACCCAATGTTCTCCATGATTTTCTTTATCTCATCTACAAATATAATAATCTTTATCTTAAAGGTCAGATAAAATGCTTGAATGCAGACTCAGCAAATTTATGCAATACCTTCATTGTGATGATAGTTACAAGTGTTTTAATATGTGTAAACTTATCTTTTGCATACATTAAATATATAAACCTTTCTTTATATTGTATTTTGATTGTATCCTAATAAATATTGTTAAATGCTTCATGGGAATTGTCATGACTTGTTTAGTCAGAGCCAATTTAATTCTCTCTCACATTTGTGTCAATAAAGTACATACAATTGTACTTATCATTTAATTATTTTACTGATTTATTTAAAACTTATGTGTTGAATACTAGTTATGTGACAGAAAAATGAAGACTATGATGTTAAAACACAGAGTATTACCACAAATATCTCATAATTTAGTTGAGGAAAGGCATTGCAACTGTCAAGCTTTCTGAGCAATACATGCCAATAAGAACCTAGCAGAAAATTGGTCCTCCAGAATCATTTTTGTCTTAAGAGATGAATGATGAATAAATATGAAAATTTGTGCTGATAAAATGTCATCTTGTTACAGACAATGACTATATATGCTTTAACCTTCTTCCCTCAAAGATTATGACTCTGGTTTTTACATGATAAACTGGAAATATTTGTTGGGTGAAAACACATTACACTGGTACCTTGAAATCATCACTTTTGTGGAGCACTTGAAGGATGTGTCCAAATGAACTCATTGCTGCTAACCCATGCAAACAAGAAATTCCCAACACTGTGGCAGTAGAACCTGTTTCTAATTAGCTGCAATGTGTGCTTTGTCATTGGTGGAGTTGACAGTGAGCCATGCTGTATTCTGGAAAAATTATATCATCTTAGCTGATGCCTCTTTGTGGGCTACAATAACATAGATGTCACTTTCAGCCATCAGTTCAAATGGAATTTTCTTAATGAAGCTAAATAAGCTGCTAGTTTGGTGTCTGGCACACCGCCAAGCAAGTTCTTATCAGTGAAATAAAATGTTGTCACAATACAGTAAGTTCCCCAAATATCTTATATGTCACAGTCTTGAGTTGTGCTGATCTCATTGTAATATTATGCTTTCTCATATACGGTAGTGGATATGGTGGATATATCATCTCAGTTCTCAAATACAATTAATAGGCATCCATTGCTGAGAAATGACTCAACAGATTGCCCAGGGAGGCAGGGACTTATGCCTCCAAGAATCTAAACTCAAAAGTGGAAAGCCATTTTTTTTTCTCATCTCCACAACATACTTGTATCAATCAGTAGTTGCTGCCTGGAGAACTCTTGGGGAGATTGAGGTTTGTGCTAAGCTCAATAAAACAAAGATCTTTAACTCTCTTCAAGCCTTCAACCACTTCATTTCCTTTAAATATGGAAAAGCTAACCTTCCCTAACTTCCCATTTTTTCAATGTCATCTCACTATCTCAAATATAAGTGACATTTAATCCAATATTCTATTCTAGACTGAATACTCCATCATTCCAACTGCATTCTTACTACCAATTCCATTTCCTCTTTATCTTCTCATCACTCCTCCTCACTCTAAATCTCAAAGAAGGAATATGGAGTAATTCTCTGACTCAAACAACCTCTAGTCACCTACACATTACTAATTTATCTAAAATGGGGAAATTTCCATGTCTCTCGGAAAGTTAGTTTAAACCAGTTACAAAAAGAAGCCCCAGTAAATTTCCACAGTATATAAGGTGTCATTCTGTACTCGTCTTGAAAGACATTTGTAAATAATGCAAAGAATGGGGACTTAGAATTTCTAGTTGCTTTATGTTTGGATGAATTCCTTATCACAGTGTATGGAAATCCTGATATTGATAAGTCAACATGATGCAACTCTAAATTAATCAAGAAATGTCTTCCTGGAGATCATTATGAGAACTTTCAAAGATATTTATTGTGGGACTGTGGGGCTTGGGGAACCTGGAGAGAAGCCCTCCAGCAACAAATGGCGCCCAACATCTCGAGTTTCCACCTTAAACCTGAGAATATTTAATAACTAATTCTAAACAGAGCCAAAACCAGGTTCCTGCTTCTTGTCTCATACTGGCAGCTAAACGCTGCAAAACGCAGGTTTGAACACTGGCGGGTTCCTGGCGTGTGCGTTTGACCGGCAGTATGGCGGAAATGAGGCGTCTGCCAGCGGCACATTAAGCTGTGTGGTAGATTTAGTCTTTACTAGTATTTAAAAAAAAAAAGGTTTCTGGGCTACACGCTGCTTTGATAAAAGCTTAGACCCACTATTTCTGAGACTTGATGACTCACAGAACTGGCGGAAAATGCCATGCTGGTAAGCTGAAATGGGCGGAGCCAGCAGCCACACTGCCGTTTCAGGCTTAAAATGGTACAGTTTAAAGCAATAGGCTAAGGTAATATAAAAAATAAGCCACGTAAAGATGGCTACCACACAGAGAATCTGGATTATGTTCTCTTTGATATTCGTAACTAAAGAAAAACATTTGATTGCAAAAGCTGTTCAGTTATGCCAAAATGTATATTTTAAAGGTACCTTGACTTCAAAATTTGGATATAAGGATATGTTGCTTTGGAAAAGAGGTTCTGCTTTTGTTTCCACAGAAAGCCAAAGGCTGTGGATTTGTTCCAGATTAAGATAAATTAGGTTTCACCAGCCAAGACCCCCTGAAAGGTCTCTGATGACACCATGGCCCAGATGATCCAACATCCAGAGCGGTTTAAAGGCAACTGGTTCACACAATACAGC
Source organism: Peromyscus maniculatus bairdii (assembly GCF_049852395.1). Lineage (NCBI taxonomy): Eukaryota > Metazoa > Chordata > Mammalia > Rodentia > Cricetidae > Peromyscus > Peromyscus maniculatus. The sequence goes on along the minus strand of NC_134852.1, from coordinate 202,374,405 downwards.
CTTAAGGACTACCCCATAGGCCTAAAATTTTCTTTGCGTCCCCATAAGATACAGCGCCCCCCTCCAGCAGGAAGTAGTAAGAGATGCTACACCCAAATTCCCAAAAATACCAAGCTGGCTTTGGAGGTGGAATTGGCTCACTCCCCCTCTAAACCCAGACATATTGTTTTTAAAAAAAATGGTTAAGAGATTCTTGTGTCCCAAATCAGAAGAGCCCTCTGGTATGGGACAGAGAAAAACCAATATTTTTATTTAAAACAGGTTGATTATAAATGTGATCTCTTTCTAAAAAAGAAAAGGGGATATGATATAGATATATAGGAGGATATGGAGATGATAAGATAAAAGGGTAAATTAATGAACCTACTTTTAAAGAACAACTTGTTTAAAATGTTTTACATTGGTATAAATTTTAGTTTATCGATACAAACTTGAAGTTAATTTTGTTATACTGTATATATATATATTTCTATTCTTGTTTGAGGTATTATGTTTATGTAACTCATTTAAAATTGCAATGGATAATTAAAAAATAGATTAATAATTAGTCATCTATGATAATCATATCTGTAGCCATGTTAGTTAAGTCCTCTAGGTATACATAGATATATTTCAGATAGATAGGTAATCTTCAAACACTTCATAGACCTAGAGAATATGGCATTTAAATAACTTAAAATTCTATTGACGTGAGACACAATTGCTCCTGGCTGCACCAATTGATCCCGAGAGAATGTTGGGCTTCTAAGACATTTCCATTTGGAAGTTTGTCTTTTTGGCACAAAATGGCCTACTGGACAAAGAACTGCCCTTGCCTTGACAGCTGACAGTACAAATGCAATGCTGTCCTTTCTGGACAAGTGGGATACAAGGAAAGCGACCACTGTACTCTGCCAAGACAGGGTAAGATGGTCTCTCAGAATTCCTGCTTCTAAAAATGGTCTGTCAGATACTCTAGGCCTGTAGCCAATTTGAATGCACCAACAATGCTGAGAAACATTAGGTGACTGTCCAGGCTGCCAGCTGTCTTGGTCTACTTTTGCAAGATTCCCGAAAGTTGCTTGCATCCATCTACCATTTCTCAGGTACCATTATGTTCCTTCTCAGGTCTTTGATGTGGTTGAAAACTAGATAGTTGTAATTTCCTCAGTTATGACAAAAGATAAGTTAGATATAAAACCTTAAACTCACAAATATAAGATAGATAGGACATCTTCTTTAATATTGTAACTGTAATTCTTGCTCGATAATTGTTTTTTTTATATGTAATTTTACCATGTTAAAGTTAAAACCTTACTTTTTAAAAAAAGAAAAAAAGGGAAAATGCTGTGGATATCATTCTACATAAATAAAACACTGATGGCCAGTGACCAGGCAGGAAGTAGGTTGCCAGGCAGGAAGTAGGTGGGACAAGGAGAGAGGAGAATTCTGGGAAGTGGAAGGCTGAGGAGAGAGACACTGCAGCCACCGCCAGGACAAGCAGCATGTAGAGACTCTGGTAAGCCACCAGCCATGTGGCAAAGTATAGATTTATAAAAATGGGTTAATTTAAGATAAAAGAACAGTTAGCAAGAAGCCTGCCACGGCCATACAGTTTATAAGTGATATAAGCGTCTGAGTGATTATTTTATACGTGGATTGTGGGACTGTGGGGCTTGGGGAACCTGGAGAGAAGCCCTCCAGCAACAATTTATAATTGAATTCCCCAAATTAAAAATTTTCCTAGTCCATTTGTGTCAAAAGCTCTAAACCATTTAGATTCTGCATACGTAGAACAAAGGATTGAATAATGTGCATTTCCAGTTACTTGTTGCCTTAAATTTAACATATACTGTCACTTTATATCATTTCCTGTGAATGCCAGACCTTTCCATTTTGATCTATATATGTAAGGATTTGGAGAGAGCAAGAGACAGAGACAGAGACAGAGAATATCTGAATAAATACTACCATACTTTTGGTAACAGTGTATACCACAGCAAGTATGTAGAAGTCAAAGGACATGAGGACAGCTTTGTGGAATTAGTTTTCTCTTTTTTGTGGGTGTAAGGATTGAACTCAGGTTTTAAGGCTTGCAAGGCTAATATTTTTACCCACTGAGCCACATCTCTGGCTCATGACTAAGTTTGTTTGCTTTTTATTGAACTAACTGTATTAGTGCCCTTCTGTATATCTATATCTCTCAGCCCCATAGTTTCTACCTTTCTTGAGATGTTTTTTTGTGGATTTGATATAATTCTTGCTCATCTCTCCAACCACCCCATCCTTAGCACAATTATCACTTCATGTATAAATGTACACATGTGTACACACTTGTGTTTGCTTACATGTATGTGAAGGCCAGAGGTCAATACTCAGCATCTTTTTCTCTCTCTTTTACAGTATTTCATAATTTATTTTCAAATTAGAGGTAGAGAAGTGTAGCATGAATCTTAAAGAGTCTTTATTAATAAAACAAACCTGGAGCCAAGTATTGGGGTGAACACTGGAAGGTCAGAGACAGAACAGGCCACCGCTAACCTCACCTTGCCAATTCCTCAGATGATTCTGTTTTCTCAGATTGGAAGCATCTGTGTCCTCATCCAGAATGGGTCTCAGCTGAACTGTGCTACTCAAAAGCTTAAAAGCTTAACCAGCCAAATGCTTAACCAGGCCTTCTACCATCACTCCCTGGGATTAAAGGCTCACTCCCTGGGATTAAAGGCATGTATCACCATGCCTGGCTGTTTCCAATGTGGCCTTGAATTCACAGAGAAACCAGATGGATTTCTGCCTCTGGAATGCTAGGATTAAAGGTGTGAGTGCCACCATTTTCTAGCCTTTGTATCTAGTGTCTGTTCTGTCTCTGACCCCAAATAAGTTTATTAGGGTGCACAATACTTTGGGAAACACAATACCACCACAGATAAGCCTTTTTACTCTCTGGTAATCTTTGACAAATAAATATTTGTCAAGACATTTCTAATTGAAAAATATGAGTTCCTCTTCATTTAGTTTGATATTGGCTGATAGCTTGCTAGAGACTGCCTTTATTATGTTTAGGTATGTTGTATTCCTGATCGCTCCATGTAGCATGAATCTTAAATGGTCTTATTAATAAAAGCAAACCTAGAGTCAGGTATTGGGGTGAACGCTGGAAGATCAGAGAAGCAGAACAAGCCACAGCCTCACCTTGCCAATTCCTCAGCTGATCCTGTTTCCTCAGACTGGATGCCTCTCAGCTGAACTGTGCTGCTCTAAAGCCTAAAAGTTAAACCAGCCTAGTTCCTGGTCCTCATGCCTTATATACCTTTCTGCTTTCTGCCATTACTTCCTGGGATTAAATGCCTGTCTGTTTCCAGTGTGGCCTTGAACTCACAGAGATCCAGACAGATTTTTGCCTCTGGAATGCTATGATTAAAGGCATGTGTATGCCACAATTTTCTGGCCTTTATGTCTATCTAGTGGCTATTCTGTTCTCTGTCCCCCAGATAAGTTTATTGGGTTGCAGAGTATTTGGGGGAACACAATATCACCACAGCTCCAAGACCTTTATCATGAAGGGGTGTTGGATTTTATCAAAGGCCTTTTCAGCATCTAATGAAATGATCATGTGTTTTTTTTTTTCTTTCAGTATGTTTATATGGCATATTACATTGACAGATTTTCATGTTGAACCATCCTTGCATCTCTGGGATGAAGCCTACTTGATCATGGTGGATTACAACCCACAACTCCAGAGAAGGCAGCTAACAAGGAAGTCCCAAAGAGGGACTCATGGAACTCTCCAGGAAGGTGAAAAAGATGAGATCTCCATGAGCAAAGTGGGGATGAGGGGAGGGCAATGAAGGGTAGGGGATGGGAGATGAGAACATAAGGGAATGGGATGGTTGAACTGAAAATAGAGATGGACTGGGAAAGCAACAAAAGAGATACTATGATATAGGGAGACATCATGGGGATAGAGAAGAACTGGGTGCTAGGGAAGTTCCCAGGAATCCCCAAGGATGACTCCAGATTGGACTGCTAGATATAGTGGAGAGGGTGCCTGAACTGAACTGGCTTACTCCAGTGAACAGATCAGTGAATACCCTAACTGTCATCACAGAATTTTTCTCCAGTGACTGATGGCAGCAGATGCAGAGATCCACAGCCAACATCGGGCAGAGCTCCAGAATTCCAGTCAAAGAAAAAGAAGAGGGCCACCGGGCAGTGGTGGCACACGCCTTCAATCCCAGCACTCGGGAGGCAGAGCCAGGCAGATCTCTGTGATCTCGAGGCCAACCTAATCTAAAGAGCAAGAGCCAGGACAGGCACCAAAACAACCCAGAAACCCTGTCTCAAAGAGGGAGAGAGAGAGAGAGAGAGAGAGAGAGAGAGAGAGAGAGAGAGAGAGAGAGAAAGGGATTCTATGAGCAAGTGCACCAAGATCATGATGGGGAAATCTGCAGAGACAACCAAACCAAACTAGTGGGAACTCATGAAAGTTGGATCAATGGCTGTGGAGCCTGCATGGAACTGGGCTAGGCCCTCTGGATGGCAGTTGTGTAGCTTGATTTGATTGGTGTGTGTGTGGGGGGGTGCTGGCGGTAGGGTCAGAATCCATCTCTGGTGCATGAGCAGGCTTTGTGGAGCCCACCACCTACAATGGGACACCTGGTGCAGCCTTGAGGCAGGTGAGGGCCTTGGACTTGCCTCTACTGGATATGCCTCCCCATGGGAGGCCTTGCCTTCTTGTGGGGGGAGAGAAGGGGAAGGTTGGGAGGGGAAGGCTGGGGGGCAGGAGGAGGGAAAAGGGGGATCTTTGGTGTGTAAAATGAATGGAAAATTTTCTTAATTAAAAAAAGAAAATATAATTGTTCACATTTATAGAGTATAGTGTGTTAATTTTATACATGAATAAAATGTATAATTATCAAATTGGGACAACTAGAATTTTCATTTCCTCAAACATTTTTATGGGTTGATAAATTTCCAACTCAATTATGTTGAAATATATTGCAAAACATTATAAACTAAAGTCACCCTGGTGTGATAAAAGAAATTCAGTTGTGTTTTCTGATGATACCTATGAGTTCATTCTTTCTATAAATTAATCATTGATAGCAATTCCACATTAAATATTCTACTAAGAAATACTAGTTATTTCTTGGATATGTGGATATTTTCCTTAAATTTAAAAAAAGAAAGCAACCATTATATTTGAATCGAATATACAATATGGAGAAAGGCTTTCAAAATTCTTGTTGAAAAACAGTCTTGCCAGGAGTGAAGGAATCAAACAGTTTGGCTTATTTTTTGAAAGGTTGAAAAAGCATTTGGGAACAAGGTCACTTTCAGGGCATTCAAGACCAATTGTTTTATATGACTACATTTTGATATTGAAGTTTACAGATCATAAAAATGGCTAACATGTTGTGATGTGTGGCATGAAAGCATCTACATTGATTGACCTTTGACTGTCTGGACATTTCGGACAATTTAACAAAACACAAGAAAGAAAATTGCTCAGGTTCTGCAGCAGCAATAACTCTTTATTACAAAGTGACACATGGGCCACACACTAATTCATTCGAAATGAGTTGATTGTCTACATTGTCAGGATTCTTGTGGCTCTGAATTTAGGAGATTAAGAGAGGGTAAATAAGCATTCTAATCTGAATTTCACCAGTTTTCAAATGTTGCACTATTAAATCAACTACTACCTACGGTAAATAATATCTTTTATCTCAGGTTCATCATGTCATGAAAAAGACAATCATATACTAAAAAAATAATTACTCATGCCAACATTTAATGAAAGATGGTTGGAGATTTTTCTTAGGATAATTGTTGCATAGTTACATAAGCAGATGTTAAATATTGATAAAAATGGTTTTGGTAGTTATCAATTTACTTTTTGAACTCTTCTGACTCTTATCTTAGATATTAGGATGTATATCTGTATAGTACCCTTTATCTATACATGTTGAGGATTTCCACAATCTGTGTTTTACAAACATTTTAGTGATTTTAAGTTTTTCCAAAATGAGGAAAATGTGGTTAATTGGTACCCCACTGCAGAGAAGTTCAGTGAGGGCCAGTAGTAGACAGTGGGTACCATTCCTCCTCATCCCAATTCATGTCTTGAAAACTGATCTTGGCATATAAATATACTCAATTACACAGTTCCTGGAATTGTTAGTTAGGAGAATCATTAAAATATACTTTTTTCAATGCAAGAGAGAATTTTTCAAAGTTGAGTGTGTTTCAATAAAGAGCTTTGTGAGATTGTTATCTATTTGTTAAGATTTCTCCACTTAGGGAAAATTGAAAACTAGGTAATAACAATTGGACATAGTCACCTTCATACATGCTTATTGAGTGTGTCCCATCCTTTTCTAGTGCTAGGGGTTTATGAAAATTTTTTTATCCCTCTACAGGTTAAGACAACATTTATTCAAGGGAAATACACACATATAAAAGGTACACATTTGTAACACACAGAGAAAACTAGACAAAAGAAAGTGAAAGGGGTGATCTAGTGAGTCTGATAAAATAACTTGGCACAAATTGAGGATTTCCTATCAATGATCAACTCATTAGGGCTATAAATTCATGGATAAAAATCTAAGAATAGCAATGCCAAAATGATAAAAAAAAATAGTCACATAAGATTAAGACCTTAGAGGGGGAGCTGGCTGTGGTGGCAGGGATTCAGGAAAGCTGGCAGGCTGACCAACTCAACTACCACCCAGGCCCTGACTCAGGGCTTTGAGTTGGCCTACCCTAACATCTTCCCCATCTAGGAGCTGCTGGATGGCATGAAGGGGCCAGGCCCTTCAGATCCATAGCTGCAGGATCACCTAAAACTCAGAACAAAAGCAGGTATCTGAGAGATTCTCTATGAGAGTCCAGTATTGCCATTGCAGCAGATGCCAGAGGCGGTGAACTAGCCTAATGATTCACTGCAATGAATATTTGCAAGTAAAGCTGTTTGGGATGATTGGGCAAAAGGGCATATTGCTTGACACACCCCAACTTCCCATGCCACTACAACGAACAATTATGTGTTGGAGATGCGGGAAAGACTGAGCTAAGTGGAATGGTACACACACAGAATGCTGAGGTGACAGAGGCATAGGTCATTGCCCAGAGGGATTGACAAGATTCTTCTTCATTAGCTTTTGTGGGGGGAGACTACACAGGTGGAAAGTGGATATGGAAGGACTTTGAAATGAGTAAGATTGGGGTACATGCTATGAAATACCCAAAGATTCAACAAGAACAACAAAATGTTTAAAAAATAAAATATGTGACTTAGCACACTGTATAAATCAACAGGAACAGGATATTAATGAAGACTCATCAGTGTCACTAAGTGGAGAGTATGAATGAAAAAGAAAAAAAGTATTCTGAGTAAAGTTCTTTCCTTGGAAGTATGTACAGCACTCTTTCCTTGCCTATCCTCAAAGAATAGAAAGGAAAGAGAAAGCAAACAAACAAAAGAAAAAATAGCATAAGATCTTAATGGTGTGTGTTTTGAATAATACTGTATAGAATATGCCTCCAGAACTGCTTCAACTGTGGATAATTTGTTTTATTTAAAAATAAAAGGCATTTTTTAATGTTTTAATAGTTACAGCAGAGAAAACTTCTGAAAATTCTGCCGAGCAGTGGTGGCCCATGCTTTTAATCCCAGCACTCAGGAGGCAGAGCCAGGCAGATCTGTGTGTTTGAGGCCAGCCTGGGCTATAGAATGAATTCCAAGAAAGGCGCAAAGCTACACAGAGAAACACTGTCTGGAACCCCCCCCCCCCGAAAAAGAAAAGAAAAACTCACAAGGATATTCTACAAAGGGCATTTAGACATGTGACACAAATGTATGACCTAAAAGAAAAAGAAGTCAGGATGGTGTAAATTTTGATTTCCAATAAAGAAGATATCCCATCAGAGATATGCAAAAATAGAATATGATTTGGCCACTTCTGCAAATGGACAAGCCCAGACTCTGCTGTTGCAAGGATCCAAGCATCAGATAAATCATTGGTTTAATTGGAATTTAAGGTCCTTACAAGCATAAAGATCCCATTATTCTTGCCAAGATACATAATGAAGCAATAATTTCTATGGGGCAGTCAGGACTCAGAAAAGTAGAAATGACCATGGGAAGAAGGAACTTTAATGGAGGTTACAGTTTTCATAGATGAAAAGGCAGAGTAAAATCATTGTTTCAGAGTATCCTTAATGGATTGACATATACTAAGAACCTAACTTTGGATATAATGAGACTGGCAAAAAGCAATATTCTCAATTATTTTAAGTTATTTTAACAAAAACTGTGCTTTGATGGGAAATAAACATAGATTTGAAGAACAAATATTAATGTCCATATCCTGATTAGCTCATCACCATACATAGATTAAATGACTAGATTCATTAAAACAGGTTGGAACCATGAGAGGCAGGCATGTGAGAGAGAAAAGAAGTTGTTGTCTATTAAGTGTACAGTTTTATTTGTAAGACTTAGAAGCTCTGTAAATTTTCCAATATGCGTGTATCCTTGATACTATGGAAATAGCTGTTTGAAAATGATGAGGAAGAGAAATTTGGTGTTTTTTTTTAAAGTTTTACCACAATAGAATAATATTGTTTAGGCTTTTGGAAAACTCACCTTTCCTTTTTGTAATGACTTCCGTATTTGTGAGGATTACTAAGTGGGTTGTAGGAAATGAGATCATTCCTCTGTGAACTATCACAGGGTGAATGTTCATGAAATGCTTCTGCTATTTCTCATTTTCTCCCTCTAATTAACCTGTCATGAGACTTTTTTTTGAAAATTCCATACATATATAGAGTGAAATATGATAATTTTTCTGTTATAACTCATACTTTATAATTTCTGTTCTACTTTATGTCTCTGTGTATGCATTACTGTACAACTTGTATGCTTAATTCCACCCTAACTAATGTAAATGATACTGTCCTATTGCATGTCCATAATACTCTTATAACTTGTGTAGTGTCTAACTAAACAGTAGAATATATTTTAAAACCTTTTGAATATACCTCTACCTCTCTTCTCATTCTACCTTTTTCTTTCTATCTTTTTGTTTTGTTTTGTTTTGTTTTTCGAGACAGGGTTTCTCTGTGTAGCTTTGCGCCTTTCCTGGAACTCACTTGGTAGCCCCAGGCTGGCCTCGAACTCACAGAGATCCGCCTGGCTCTGCCTCCCGAGTGCTGGGATTAAAGGCGTGCACCACCACCGCCCGGCTTCTTTCTATCTTGTAAATGGTATTAAATCTATGAAGTAAATAACTCTAAAGGAAAGGATCATGGGCTGAGGACATGATTCAATGGATAAAGATCCATATCAACTAGACTGATGACCTGAGTTCAGTGTCTGTAATATATGTGTTGAAGGAGAGAGCTAGTTGTCCTCTAAACTCCATACCTGCACACACACACACACACACACATACACACACAAATAACAAATAAATATAATTTTAAAAATTAAAAAGAAATGATCATATTGCTATACAAAATTTGTGAGAAATAGTATGACAATTAAAAATAATAAATCTTAAATAAAATAAATGCATCATTAATAGACAACATGCTTATAGCTGGTACAGACCTCTAGTTCTATGTACAATGAAGGCTGAGGCAAGAGACCCACAAATTTAAGGCTCACATGGCTAGAGATTGGATTCAAGAACTGCTTGGGCTATTTGATCAGATGTTTTTCTCACCATAAAAGTTTGAAAAGGAGACTGGACAGGCAACACAGTGGTAGAGCACTAGCCTGGTGTCCTTGTACTCAAAAACAAATTAAACAAAATGAGGACTGTGGTGGTATTCTAATTGTACTGAAATGTGATTTTCATTGTATGTTAATAAATAAAGTTGCCCTGGGATCAGAACTATTAGAGACATAGCAAGAGTGTGGCGGTGGTGGCGCATGCCTTTAATCCCAGCACTTGGTAGAAGAGCTAGGTAGATCTCTGTGTGTTCAGTGATACAGCCAGCATTGGAGACATACGCCTTTAAGACCTGGAGCGCTGTACATACAGACAGTGACAAGGCAGTCATGTGTTTGGTTTTACAACCAACGAGAAGGCAGAACAAAAAGACTATGAAAAGACATACACACAGGAAGTAGCTCTCTTTCGGAGAGCTAGGAGCACCACAGGAGGAAGGGTAAGATTTTAGCTCTGAGCTCTGACCTCTCGACTTTCTCTTTTACATTGGTTCTGTGTTTCTTATTTAATAAGACAGTTGGTTACATCTACAGAGGTCCAGGCCATTTGTATAGACACCCACTGATTCTTTGTTGGCCTCCAGAGACAGATAACTGTCTTCCCAATAGCCCAAATTTACAGGTCACGTCATAAATTTAGCTCATTCTCTTGCTGATATGGAAGGGAAAATGTTGAAAGATGGAATTAATAGAATCTGTATTAAGCTCATCTTCAGAAAATTTAGAGGTCATGCCACATGCTGAGGATTACCCTTAATATTTAAGGACTTTCTGTCATCATAATTCCAATGGACTGAAAAGATGTCTGTGTCCTTGAATGGCACACTACTTAGGCAAATATAGCATATGCATCAGCCTGCTTAGCCCTGAGGTCACTCTGAAAATAAAAGGTAAAATATGACAATTTACAGATCTCTTTAAACAACACATCAAAAGACATGAATCTCCATGTGACAAGCCTAGCTTATCTGTGCTGACATCTGTTTTTTTTTTTTTGCTTAATGCCTATATCTCAAACTGCTGTAGTTAGTTTGCTTGTGTAAAACTTTAAAAGTTTCTGTTTAAAATTACTTTTAGTGTACACTCTATCAAATTGTGTACTCAGTTCCATTTAATTCAAAGCTATGCTTTTCAGTTAGGCCTCTTCATTCTTGTATCCATTATTCACACTGTCTCCCTAACAGAATCGTCTCACAGTGGGTTGCTGTCAGGTCTCTCATAATGATGCAGCTAAAGTCGTGTCGAAAAGTACACTTGCATAGTAAAGTAAACTGTTCTTTTCTAGGATTTGCTAAAATCAGAGTAATTATTTCCAGTTAGAGAAGCATCCTGGATAATGTACTCTGAGCAGAAACTGAAAATATTCAAACTCACTGGTGGAATGAACTTGGCCTTGGCTGGTAGACAAGTGTGAGAAGTAAAAGCTGCATCTCATCTTAATCTCACAGTTAATGCCACAAAAGATGAGACAGGGGAGAGGATTAGATTTTACATTTGCAGAAAGATAGAACCCCTTTCTCACATTTCATGTTTGTGTATTAAGGATGGTAATTAATGGATTCTTCACTACATCTAGAGTGAATGACTAAGGAAAATGATTTAAATTGGAAGATGATGCTTTCAGGTATTCAGGAGCATTATGGGATCCCAGACTTCAGGTTTATCATAATGCTGTTGATAAGTGTATTGAGCTTGATCAAAGCGCTGGAATGTAATTTAGTTTTAACCTTCACAGCCTTTATTCCTCTGTGATCAACAACATGACGTTACTCCACTATAAGAAAACTGTGCCTTAGTCATGACGTTTGTAAAGAACAATTATGTTGGCAATACAAACACAAGACAAAAGCTGACTGATGAACAAGAGAGTTAATGTGACACACATATGCACACACACAATACATGCATGTACACACACATGCAAGCCCACACACAGACACATGCACACACCATAAGTTCATGAAGAGCTGAAAGGAGAATGCCTATTCTTTTTTTTTTCATTATTTAAAAATTACTTTAGATCAACATATGAAAATTTTCACATTTATGGATAACCAAGTGATCTTTAAATGTTTTACCGTGTATTTTCAGTACTTGTATTTTTGACAATTCTTACCAGGCTGTACATACTGGCCTTGAACTATCTATTCTTCTGCAACAGACACCTTGGTAGCTAGAATTACAGATCCACCTACCCATGTACAAATACAGTAGTATTCAATTCAGCAAAAGTTTATCCAATATTAAAATATTTGTTTCTTTATTGTTTAAACTTTAAAATCCTTTATTCTAGCTTATATTGAAGCATACATCAATTATCCATTATCTATATTCAGCCTACTGTTTAATACAACCAGTAATGACTATTTATCCTATCAAACGATAACTTAATACCTTCAGATAAAACTTAAACCATCTGTCATTTTTCTTGTACTCTGGTGATCATCATTCACACAATCAACTTGGACAGATTCTGCACATGGAAATATTTTGTCTTTCTCTACATGGCCTATTTCACTAAATATAATGTCTACCATCTCAATCCTTGTGTCATACAAAAGAATAAATGACACTGGACAAGGTTTCATCCTTTGATGACTACATAAATATGTATCTCTATGTGTGTGATATCACGTTTTATTCACTCATTCACTGAAGGATACTTATGCAGTTAAGTTAGTAACATTTCTGTGATGCCTTCAAAAGGGCTTCAACACATATAATTGTGCACATGCCTCTTCAAATGATGCTTTCATTCCCTTTAGCCACTTACTCAGAACAAAAACTCTGATTAACATGGTAGTTCCAGCTCAGTTTTTTTTTTTTTTTCAGGAAACTCTCTTCTGTGTTCCATAATGGCAATACTGGTTTATTTAGGTATTCTCTTTCCTTCACATGTTAGCAGCACTTGTTTAAGCATCTGGCTTTGGGAAGATTCTAGATACTGGCATCTGGTCTTGTCTTTGTTAGGCAGGTGTCTTGTTGCTTGTTTTCTCTTTCATCTCTGGTTCTTAGGATAGTGTGGTGGCTGTGTTTTGCCTGGTAGGAAGTTCTTTTGGGATCATGATAAGTGTGGCCACTAAAGGTTCCAGGCAAAATGTGTTCTATGTATTGGGAGCTAACATTTAGGAACGGGGAGAGCTCCACAGACGGGAGGAAAACAGGGTGTTCCACCAGGATCTGCTTAGTCCCCTGGGAATAGGGGCAAGGAGCAAAAAGAGGCCACAACAGGTGGTCTGCTACAGAACTGGGATTGAGCCTGGAAAATTAGACTAGTGAGAATGAATGGAGAGGTGAAGATCTGAAGTTAGTCTGCCTGCTTAGCTGGCCAGAGTGGCTTGTGGGTTCTTAGGGAATGCCTGCTGGAGTTGGGGGCTGAGGTAATGCAATGAATGGGTGGAAGAAAGTTGAGGGCCAGATCTGTGTGATCCACTGGAGACAGTGCAGGAGTGGAGTGGGAGGAAGGTTGCAGTAGGTGGTCTGTTACAAAGCTAGGGGAAAGACATGTGAATTTGTTTTGGAGGAGCTGAGGGAGAGGTGAGGACCTGAAGTCTGCTTGGCTGCTTCTCTGGCTGGAATAGACTGAGGCTGGAATAAAGCAATGATTTGGGGCGAGAGGCAGTTTGTAGATCTTGTGAGATCTACTAGAGATGGGGGTAGAGAGGAAAGGTAGGCTGTATTAGGGGGCCTGCTATTGATTTGATAATGAGACTGGTGGATTGGACTTGGAAGAGAGGAGGGATATTCATTCATTCGCCTGTAAGCTTCCAGTATTCCTCTATCTACTTAGCAAAAATATATTTTTCTTTCCTTAAAGCATACAAATAGAACCTTCACCAGGGGGTGGTGACTCGTGCTTTTAATCCCAGCACTTGGGAGGCAAAAAACCAAAAACCCAAACCGTAAACCAAACCAAACCAAACAAACAAAAACCAAAAGTACCTTCACCAAAGAGCATTTGGTCCAAAGTTTATTTCTAGATTGTTTATGTTTTGTGTATGACAGCAGGACTTCATCCTGATGACTACAGATTTATACAATATTATGAAGTGAATCGGATAAGGTGCCCTGTTTCCTGTTTTTTTTTTTTTTCTTTTTTCCCCACTGTGTTTTTAATAGACCTTCTATGTTGTCCGGTGATTTTTTTTTTTAGAGAGATTTTATGTGCACCTTGCTATATATCTTGTTCTTGGAACTCTAATAACTTCTAGTTATCTATCTGGCTATATAAGCACTAACATGTATCCTCTAAACTGCAGGCCAGTAAGGCTGTGGCTTTTTGCTGCCTCAAAACATTTATATTCGAGAAAGAATGTTCATTAAAGAGAGCACCCAGAAAGCAAGTTGAACAAATAAAATTTTGTTGTTCAGAGTTGTTTTGGATTGAATGATTGTGCACTCCCAAAAGAACTAAACTAATCCCTAACTCTAAATTTGATAATATCAGGAGGAGGGACCAATGGAATGGATTGTTTACACACCATCAGGAATGGTGGTATCCACCTGAAGGAACTCTTGTTTCTATAAGAAGATGTAGTTATCCCAGCATGAATTCTCTCCTCCAGAGAGTACAAACAAATTAGGGGTGCACACAGAAAGGTGGGATCCAACCACCCATGAAGACAAGAAGCTTCAGAGTGAAGTCTGCTTCAACATTCAGAGCTGTGAGGAATGAAGGTCTACTGTTTAAGCCAGTCACTCTATTGTTGTTTATGTTAGCTCAAGTAGACAGACTAGGCATGCTCCACTGCATGCTCTGACTGTTCTCCAGTACCAGCAAATATTGTGCTGTGTGCTTTCAGATAGATTAAGTCATTGCTATCAGTGCAAGGAATAGTCAGATTTAGCATTTACTGCTATCAACACCAGAGGCTCATTTTTCTTTTATTTTTGAGATTATAGTATAATTACATCATTTCTCCTTACCTTTCCTCCCTCCAAGCACCCCCCATACACCCCTCCTTTCTCTCTTTCAAATATATGGCCCCTTCTTTCATGAATTTCTGTTATGTGCATAATATATATATATATTACACATGTATATATATATATATATATATATATATATATATATATATACACACACATATATATTCCTAAATATAGGGAGGTACACAGTATGTATAATGTCTATTGTATGTATTTTTTCAGGGCTAACCACTTCGTATTGGATAACAAATGGTGTGCTTCCCTGGGGAAAAACCTTTTTATAAAACAACACAGGATCTTCATTTTAAAAATCATGTTTCAAAAATATTTGTGCTATATGGTGTCTTAAAATATCTGAATAGACATTTAAATATGAATAAAAAAGATCTAAGAAGCTTTAAAGCAAAATATTTTAAGATTAATTTTATGCAGTGATATGTCTTTATTAACTTATCACATTTCCAGTTTTCTTATGTTGAACATGGAATATTATTTAATTTTGAAATGAAATACAGAATAAAATAGGAACAAAAGGCAGATTCCAGAAAAACACACGGGCATGTTTATTCCTATTTATGATAATTTTGGCTCAATATTAGCCAAAAAATTAATTATTTAAAAATTTACAGCTAATTTATAAGTATTTAGCAATTGCTTTCACTACTGGAAGTACTTACTGGGTGTTAGGATGAGTCAGAAACATTTTATTCTGTAATAAAGAATATATTTTTGCAGAGCAGAAGTTGATCTGGGGGAGATAGAGGTGGGGAAGGACACAGATAAGTGTAAGGAGGGGAAGCTGCAGTAGGGGTGTAATGTATGACAGAAGAATAAAAATGTGTGTGTGTGCGTGCGTGTGCGTGCGTGTGCATGTGTGTGCATGTGTGTGTGTGTTGCATGTGTGTTTATGAATACTTGCTACCAGTTTATTATAACCACACATTAAAATACTTGACATTGTCTACCTAGATATTGTGATTGCTATTCTAGGTGTGCAGTTTCTATTCTGGTGTTTGGAGATGGGGTCTAATTTATCCCAGGTAGGCCTGGAATTGGCTGAAGTGGAGAAGTTTGAAGTTCTGATCCCAGGCCTGTGTCTTTGCCACCCATTTTATGTGGCGTTAGGGATTGTACCTGAGGATTCTGGTATGTTAGATGAGCCTTCTACCTACTGAACTACATCCTCAGTATTGGTTTTCCAGATGTATAACCCACTAACAGTCTTTCCCGCTGGCTCTTCCATGTCATTTCCCCTCCCACCTCCTTTTCTCTTTCCTTTTCCCTTTCTGTCGATATTTACCAAACTGATTATAAATTCCATGTAACACTTTGTACATCCAGAATGAAAAACACCATAGGTGGGAATCTGTCACTGATATGTAAAATTAAATTAATTATAAAATTATTTAAAAAATTAAAAAAAAAAACACCATAGGCTCAGAAGAGTTTGGCTTGGAGGGTTCATATGCTATGAGCATGGTGCCTGAGATAGATGTGTGAACAGGAAGCTAAAGAAGGGACTGGAAAGGCAGGCTCTGAGAGTTTCTCCCAAATCAGGAAAGAAACAGCTCTTGCGTCCCTTGACTTTTTATAAGAAATTAGGTGAACAGGACCCTCAGGCACTTCTGTGATTTCTCTCCCATATAGTTGTCTCAAAGCTGTAGTTTTTCATTTAAAGTTCTCTTTCAGGTGGAAGAAACAAAATCCACTTTTGTATCAACTAATTATTTTTCTATAAACATTGCTTATGTTACAGATATTTTTCTCTTTATTTTTGAAAGTCCTAAAAGTCCCGTAATAAATGAATAATAAAAGAGTGATTCAGTCATGATTAAGACAATGGAGACAGACTCACACTTAACTACAGTCTCTATCTTCTACCTGAAAAGCTGAGAGAAATAGGTGTCTCTCAGCTGATGAGATATTTATAAATATCTAAATGATTTCAGTATTAACTCACAGATAAATCCTTATCTAAAGAGATGTAAAAAATAAAATTTTTCACAGGAGATTTAAATCACTTTTGATGGAGTTGGTTGATCTCCTACATTAAGCAGAGGAAACTATAATACTTCAGGGAAATACAGCACGAATAAAAAGCTAGAGACTATTCATATACTATGTCTGTAGGTCCTGCATATTTTATTTCTTTCATAGTTCATATAATGAGCCTTGAAAACACAGTGCCTTCATGCACACTTGAAGTGAAACTCCCTTCTGACTCAATCGGGTAAAGCATGCAAAATGACAAATGCACTTAGCCTTTAAATGAACCCAACTCATATAAGTGATGGGTGCTTCAGACCAGTGATGGAAAGACCACGAGAACTGGGGGAGTTGGTACCAGTTTCAACAGTCAATCTGAAGATAATGTGAACTGTTTGATTCAGCACTTTGGGGTTCAGTGTCTCCTTGGAGCAGGAATTAGCACCTTCAGCATCATCGCAGTATTATTGAAGCTAACATTTGCAGGCAGATACATTTTTTATGTTGAACATAAAAATAAGGTTTTCCCCCTGTAATCTACAGTAGAGATCCATGTGGATACATAAATCTGAAATATTGTGAATGTTGAAAAAAAGAATGTCAAAGATGAATGACTTCTGAGAGAATAGCAGAAAGCTTCTGTGTGATTCATGCTGACAGGGAAGAGATTATCCCCTGTAATTTGAAAGAGGGGAAATGTATATTTCTTTCCATATAGTCATAAGGAAAAAAACCTTGAAAAATAAAGTTATCATCCAATTTGATTTAATTTTTTAAAAAGATATTTATCTTTTGGAGGAGTGAACATAGACATAGGTATGCCTTTTTATATCCACATGCATCCCTTAAACAAAGATAAAGGAGGCTCAGGTAGTTCAGTCTCTAGTCATAAAATATGTAAACCTGGAAATGCTGAGTCTGTGGAGTACTACCTTCACTATTGCCAGTAGGTTAACATGTAAGCCAGATAAAGTTTCACCAAAAGGAAAAAAGTCAAATTTATTTCAGAATCTAGGTGCTTTTCCACTGTCTGGGGCAGTAAATTAGACAGAATGATGAAGTAGACAGAATATGAAATACAAAGTTGTCCTCAATTCCAGCAAAGAACGTACTTGCTCTTCACTCTTTAGGGCATCTGTTTTCTCTGATGCCTCCCAACTCTTTGTTCTAGTTCATTCCTAATATTTGCTTTGAGATGTAATCTAACCTTTCAGAGATTTCTACAAGGTTCATAAACCAATTATGAGTTAGGTTAAAAAGCCAGGGTTTATTTTGTGCATTACTCCAAGTAGGTAAGAGGTTTCTGCACCCTACAGGGTGATGTTGACTCACTGCGTGGTTCATTTAGAAAACAGCCTACATTTTGAAATGTCACTCAACATGGGCAGAGAGCAAAGTGGGATTAAAAAAAGGTGGGGTATTCAATCAATCTTGGCTCTTACACAGTTCAGTAATGAGTTTTGAGAAATGTTTTGCTATAGAAAAAATATCAAAATTTAGAACAAAGAAATAAACAAAAACAGGTGCAGTGATGAACTGCAACCAGAACATGGTTAGAGTTTACCAGTTCACCAAGTCAACTCCTGGCTCCAGGTACTTCTTACAATGTTTTGGGGCCCAAACTTTTATTTTCTATGTGCATCCTTGATTTATTCTAAGGCACTGTAAAACCTAAAATAATATAATAGTAATAATAAAATTGGAGTCTATTTAATGATTTTGTTTATCATAGTTATTAAAGTCCCTACCTAGCAAACATCATCATTCTTAAAAATCATCATTTTTATTAAGTGCTACTCTTGATTTTCATGCCAGCTCTGCTTTGTCTTTGCATGCTAGTTAGACAAGTCTCCCTAATTCTCCAGACATTTGTTTCTCCATCTAAGAACTATCAGGGATGGATTGAGTACTCTCCTGGGCTTCCCTAAGTCCATCAATCTGACCTGAAATTCTTTAACATTCTGTTCTCCTGAGAGTCACCACCACGGTACATATTTTTATAGAGTTCCAAATTAGCAGGCATTGTACAGTGAACGGAATATGGGAAATTTTTCTGAGAAAATAATTACAGCAAGAACACAATGATAGGAAGAATGCCTGTTTCTAAGGTCTGCTTTTATATGTATGCATCCCCCATGAAATTTTCCAAATTTCAATTTAAAGAGACACAGAACTGGGTTCAGAAAGTTGAGTATTTTACGAATTTCTGTCTCTATGAGACATACACCTTTCTGCAGAATCACAAAAATAGATCGTCAGTGCATGGAGTGGAGCATTTCTGATATAATTGGGTAAGGCTGGCACAATGTGTTCAGTTTTAGTTGATGACACTGAATAAATCTCTTGTTGGAATAAATTGAGTATTCATGGAAACGTCAATGTACCTGTGAACACAACCCAGCCCACAATCTGGAGCTTGATCTGATTTCCTTGTGCAGATTCAAAAGCATTGCAAATATGAACTTAAATGTAGAGGAAAGTACAAGAGTTGAAACCCAGCTGAGCAGTGGCTTCATTTCTAAGAAAGCAGCTCCCCTCTAGAGAGAAAGAGGAAGCTTGATGGATCTATGTGTGTGATTTCCTGGGACACCATAGTTTATGTTGAGCCTCATTTCACCTACATCTCAAACCACACCTACATTGGGAGATTTGTAACTCAAGTAGAAGGTGCTGCTACCTAACATGTGGGGGGAGTTTTAGATATGTATGTCTCTTTAAGGGTAATGAGAGCATATGACAAATAACCGTATAAAAATGCTGGTATTGTGCTTAAATCAGTGATGATGGCATTTGATTTTTATTTCTTTAAATGACATAAATCTTGGAGTGATAGTTGAATAAATACAGAAAGTAAAAGATAAGGAAATGTCCGTTTTTTTTTCTTTCTGGCTTAAAGTGGCCTAAATCCTAATGCATTTGATTTGCTCATTTATATAGAAGTTAAAATATTGATTTAAAAAAAAATGTCCACCTTCATGGGTCCTTAGCTAAGTAGACTGGGGATTAATTGGTACATCAAAAGCAACAGGCATCTCCTTGATGAGACTTTTTTTTAAAAGCAATCCCAGAATGCAATGCAAGCAGAAAATATGCTTCATAGTCGTTGATGCATGATAAGCATGTTTTTATTTCAAGCACCCCTGTTCTTAAATTTCCATAGTGTTGATAAAAGAAAAAAGTCAGTACACTGTTCACTCCCAAACAATATAAATTCATATTAGTCACTGCTCAGAGGTTTTGAGCTAAGGTCTAACTCCTTCAGGGGATGGATTATTGCTTCTATTAAAAGTATAAAGGTTGTAGAATATGAATTCATGTGGACCAAGGAACTTACTAATCTTTAGTGTTAAAATAGGGAAAAAAAATGACGGTGGCTGTAAAATACAAATACTTGGACTTAAAAGCAATGTTGTGCTAATTTTATAATATTAGGTTAGTTAAATTGCTTTCTTTACATTTAGTTGTCTTATCTATATAGAGTAAGTTTACACTTGAGAGATGGTTCAGCAGTTAAGACCACTTGGTACTCTTCTAAAGGATGTATATTCAATTCCCAGACCAACATGGCAGCTCAGAACAGCCTGTAACGCCAATCCCTGGAGATCTTCTGCCATTCACACACACCAGGCACACATGTGGTACACAGACATACATGTAAGCAAAACACACATATATGTATAAATAAGTAGCATGTTTAAAAAGGGTAAAATTTGTTCATATAAGTAAATGTACCTGACAGTTCTTTGTAAGGCTTTAGTATAAATGACAGCATGTGTAGCCTTTAGCTGCATGGGACCTAGCAGTCAATACTGTAGATGAATTTCTAAATGATCTTATTAAATAAGAAACACAGAGTCAAATATGGGGTGAAAGCCTTAGAGATCAGGGAAATAGTGATAGCCACCAACCTTACCTCTCCAGCCCTGCAGCTATCAAAAGGTGACTTACTTCCTGTCTATCCATACCTTTATTGCTTTGCTGTTCCACCCTCTCACTGGCTCTGTTCCTTGTCTTCTTCAAGCTACTTTACTTCCTTGTCACTGCCCGACTTTTGTGTTTACTTAATGGCTTGCTATTTCCTCTGATCTCCAGGCAAACTTTATTTATTAACATACAAACAAAATATCACTACATTTCAGCACAAATAAAATATCACCACATTCCCACCCCCCTTGTTTGTCTAACAAGGCAAAACAGTCCTTTAGGTTCCTGCTTCACAGAGGAGAGTGCCAGTTATTCTACAGGACACAGGGAGAAGTGACTGAGAGACTCTAGACCTATAGGCTGAAGATGGATGCCCCAATGTTGCAGAGGAACTTTGGATGATTGTCCAGGCAGCCAGCTGTCTCTGTCACTCTAGATTTTTGGAAGTTGCTAACAATGTAGCTTTTCCTGTTTACTTGGGTAATATTGTATCCTTCTGATGTCTTTGATATAGTTGAAGAGACTAGATAGTTATAATTTCAATTTTTCTTGGTTATGATAAAAGATAAATTAGATATGAAACCTTAGACTCACAAATATAGGATAGATAAAAAATTTCTTTAATTTTACAAAATACAAATTGACTATATATCGTAACTAATTCTTGCTTGATAATTGCTTTGTTATATGTAATTTTACTATGTTAAAGTTAAAACCTTCCTTTTTGATTAGACAGAAAAAGGGAAGTGCTGTGTGATGTTGTTCTGTATATTGTGAATATGTGTTGCTCTGATTGGTTGATAAATAAAGCCATTTGGCCTATGGCAAGGCAGCTGAGTGGCAGGCCTGAAATTCGAAGGGAGAGACAGGAAGAAGGTGGGGAGATATGCCAGCAAGCCACCCAAGGAGCAACGTATAATGGGACAAAGGTAAAGCCATGGAACATGTGGCAATACATAGATTAATAGTTATGGGTTAATTTAAGATATAAGAGCTAGCTAGCAAAAGGTTTGAGCGATGGCCATGCAGTTATAATTAATACAAGCCTCTGTGTGTTTATTTGGGTCTGAGCATCTGTGGACCCAGTGAAACACAGAAAAACAATACAAGCTGTTCAGATACAAAGTCTGAGGCTTAGGAACAATATGATTTGATCAATATTCTCACATATGCTTCTATATAGAAGTAATAATAGACTATGCCTTATAATGTTTTGCTGTAGATTGAAAGTAATTTCTACTTAGAATCATTAGAAAAGTATAAGCATGCAATAATTTTGATTTTTAAGAACTTATTTAGTATTATTATTGTGTGTGTACTATGTATGTATCTGAGGGGTATATTCAGGTATGTCCATGGCACAAGATGCACCTGAAGGTCAAAGGATTTTTTGGAGTCAGATGTCTCCTTCCAGAATAATTCTACAGATTAATCCCAAGTCATTAGGCATATGTAGCAAGCACTTGTAGCCTAGCCATATCAAAGGCTCTGTAACTTTTAACTACTATTTATTGTTATTGATTATACAGATGCAATCTTCCTCATTTCATTCTCTCCATTTTAGCCTTCCCATTTCTCTCATCTCGTTGTTTATTTATTTTTAACTTATCAGATTCCTTTTTGTCAACCAAATCTTACTCATGTACACTGATGTGTGAATAGATAGGTATTTTTGTTTTCAAGGGAGAATTTACCCTTGATTCAAGTCTTTGGAAGACCCTTGGGATTGGATATGATTGCAGAGCCACATGCCTTAACAACTTGAGACATGACTTACAGGACAGACTCACTGACACTCAGCAACGCTCTCCCCACCTCACCAACATGAATGCTCTTAACATTTCAGAACAATCTTGTTAGATGATGAGTGAAAGTGTGTTATAAAATTCAGAATCTATTGGTGAAATTATTAAGGCCACTCCACGTAGTTAAAAGGATATTTATTTAATGGCGTAACTTACAAATTAAGGGATAGGTAGGTCGCGGGGTCTGGGGAAGGTGTATCGCACGCAGTCCAGCGGTGTTCTCTGGAGCTCTGCTCAGTCCACCTCCACTGTTCAGGGTCCCGGAACAGAGAGAGAGCGCTCGCCCATCCAGATCTTCGGTCTCCAGGCACCTCCCCTGGCCCTGCCTCGTAGGCGTGACAGTTGCCAGAGTCTCAATGGGGGTTGGAACTTCCAGATCAAAGCTGGAATAGCTACCCACTACAAGAATCAGCTAAGAATAGAAGTTGCAGGACTCTCTAGCACTTTGTTTCTTCCTTTTCTCATGTGGTCTTCATTTACCATGGTCTCCTATTCCTTGTTTTCCCTCTCTGTTCTTGATCCAGCTGGGATCTCCTGCTCCCACAGGTTCTCTTTCCCTCGACCCTTGCCCTTCATTACTCCCACTCATGTCCAGGTTGTTCATGTAGATATCAGCCATTTCTCTGTCATTGGGTGATCCTCATGTCTTTCTTGGGGTCCTGATTTCCAGGTAGCCTCCCTGGTGGTGTGAGTAGCAGTCCAGTCATCCTTGTTCCACCTCTAGTATCCTCCTATGAGTGTGTACATACCATATTTATCTTTCTAGTCTGGGTTACCTCACTCAGGATGATTTTTTTTAGATCAATCCATTTGCCTGCAAACCTCATGATATCATTGTTTTTCTCTGCTGAGTAGTATTCCATTGTGTATATGTGCCATAATTTATTTATCCATTCTTCAGTTGAAGGGCATCTAGGTTGTTTCCAGGTTTTGGCTATTACAAGCAATGCTGATATGAACATAGCTGAGCAAGTGCTCTTGTGGTATGGTTGAGCATTTCTTAGGTATATGCCCAAGAGTGGTATAGCTGGATCTTGGGGGAGATTGATTCCCAATTTTCTAAGAAAGTGCCATATTGATTTCCAAAGTGGTTGTACAAGTTTCCATTCCCACCAGCAGTGGAGGAGAGTTCCCCTAGTTCCACATCCTCTCCAGCATAAAGTGTCATGAACTGGCAGTTTGGAACCTGGGGCTTACACAGGGACACTTGGCTCAGCCTGGGAGGAGGGGACTGAACCTGCCTGGACTGAATCTACCAGGTTGAACTCAATCCTCGGGGGAGTCTTTGCCCTGGAGGAGATGGGAATGGAGGGTGGGCTGGGGGGAAGGCAGGGGTGGAAGGGGGAGAACAAGGGAATCCATGGCTGATATGTAAAATTAAATTTAATAAATAAATTTAAAAAAAATAAAAAAGAGCACTTGACAGAATTTTTTTAAAAAAAGAATAGAAGTTATATCATTATTTTCATACCTAAGAACCCACATATCATTTCATTTATGAGTGTGTTTGAACTTTCCTCATTAGTGTTTTCTAGTTTGTGTATTTCTAATTAAATTTCTGCCTATGTATTCAAGGTTGAATGTCAACTTAATAGAAAGTTCCTAATTCATCTTTGCTATTAAAATTGGCTCATTTGGACTATTTGACTAGAACACAGAGCATGAGCAATTGCTATCTGCTTCTCTCCTTTTTAGATAAGATGACCTCAGTCTTTAAAATACTGTGCTTACTCCAGCCACCCTGAAAGCACAGGGCATTAGATGTCCAATCTGTTGAAGAGGGAGTAGCGTGGCCCCATCTCACTCCTTAGTATGATGTATTATTTACTTGCAGACAACTATGGCAATAATAGCAGCAACAAATGATAGAGTATTAACACCAAGTTATATGTTCATGTTTTCCTATCAAATACTTACATTAAATAAATGTGACTTACCTCATATATAACATAATAAGAGCTAGCTAAAGCAGTTCTTTGCTTTATTTTTTCTCTTTTGCCTTAGATTTAAACCCATCAAGAATAAAGGAAATGAACTTGGTGATTTCACATTTTTCTTAGAGTATGAAATTTCAAAGGTACAGAATCAAGCTACTGAGCTGTTTTCAAGATAATGCAATAGGAAAACTTTTGATGGTTCAGTAACTGGATGACCTTGATGAAGGTAACTTTCTACAAAAATTGAAGTTTCCTGCATCTCATTCTGGAGCAGAATCTAATTTCAATACAAATGTACTCAGAACTCATGACAAGCTGAATTCGATGCAGCTCTGGGAAGAAAGAACCCAATTGTCAACATAACCTTAGCAATGAACACCATCTCTGATTAGTGCAGCCCAGTGAAAACCTTTGTGAGGTTTAGAACTAAAATAAAAGAAAAAAAATCTCTCTGAATAGTCCTTAAAGTGAAGGGCCTCTCAGTATGTAAAAACAAATAATGATAACACAAGAAATATTTATTTGTTCTTTTTTCTTGAAAACTGTTGCCTAGGTATCTGAGCCTCAGCCCAAGTTCACAAATAACAAAGCCCTAGAGGAACACTTGTGTGCAATTTTTTCCCCTTTTTTTTCCCACAGTGGGGGAGGAGAGATTGGTAAGACAGAACTGAAGCAAGAGAGAGAAGTTACACTGGGAAATGAAAAGCAACAATAGAAAGATACAGCTGGACAAATGAACAAACTGAAGAATGTGAAATAAGCTGTCCATGGTTACTATGAGCTGAAAGTTTCACCACCCACCCAACCCCCACAATTCATAGGCTAAGGCCATGATGCACCCAATGCGATGTTCCCAGAGGTAAAACTTTTGAATCACAGTGAGGTCATGGGGCTGATCCCTCAAAAATGAGACCAATGTCCTTAAAAAGGTGAAAGGTAAGAGAAACGCTGTCACCTCTTAGTGAGTCTACAGCAAGAACGGGCCATTACAAACCAGGACATGGGTCCTTACTGAAAGTCACACCACCAGCACCTCAGTCATGAATTTCTCAGCCTCTAGAACTGCAAGACATAAATTCCTAGTGTTTAAGTCACCAAAAAAAAAAAAAAAAGAAAAGAAAAGAAAAGAAAAAAGAAAGAAAGATAGAGCTGGTGGCTGTTCTCCCCCAAAATAAATAGCATTTTAAATTACATTTAGAAATGTCCACTGAGGAGCAAAAGGGGAATACATGTATCCAGTGGTTTTGGTCGAGGATGTTTTCACAATTACTATTTTTCGGACATTTCTGGGAGACCTGGGTTTCAGTATTATAGGGTTCCAAGAGTCAGCTAAAGGCGCACTGACAAAGATGCCATGAAGCAACTAAGAGCAAGAGAGAGCAAATCCCACACTAAATGCACCAAGTTGCCTCCCTAGAAGTCTGTTCAAAACCTGTGTGAAGCTGGCTACAGAAAGAGAGGTTGGGGAAATGAGGAATGCTGGCAAGATCAGAAGTGGTAAAGAAACGTGCAGTCCTCTAGGGCTTCCTCACCACTGATGGTAGCATTCCTAAACTCAAATTAAATGGAGTTTGCTAATTAGTTGCCCTTTTGAAATTGGGTGTCATCCTGATGGTAGGTAATAAAAAATGAAAATCCTCCCCTTATTCCCAATCTTTTTCTCTAGCTCAGCTAGTTGGATTTTTAAAAATGATGTCTCAAAATATGTGTCATCACACCAATGGAGAGTGTCAGTCTTCCCTATGTCTTTCTTGTTCTTCATTTCAATCCATTTCTTTTGAAGGAATGTCACAGTAAAATATTTTCTGAGTAGAGTGACAGATCTATTTTTGTAGCAATACAAAAAATAATTACAATTCTACTAATAAGTAATAAATGACACATGCCTTTTGTTATGTTGGTTGGTTGTTTTGTTGTTTTTGTTGGTTGGTTGGTTGGTTTAGGTTTTAATTCCCTCCTTATAGTACATAAGGAATTCAGCTAGCTGGGCATAGTGGCTTATACCTCTAAATCTATCAAGTTGGAGGCTCAGACAGGATATTGCCATGAGTCCAAGATCAGACCAGTCTAGAGAATAAAGTCCATGCTGGCTTGGACTATACAGTAAGTCCATCTCAAAATTATTATCTATAAATAAAATAAAAAGGAATGCAGGAATGAAAAAGTGACCAAAATGATCCTGTGCCTCAGAATTAGTTTGTGGAAGCATGTGAGCGCGCGCGCGCGCGCGCACACACACACACACACACACACACACACACACACACACACCCCAAAAAAAAAAACACGAAAAAAATCCCCAAAACCAAACCAAACCAACAAGAAAAATAGTTGGGCATACAGAGGCCCAGGATCCACAGAGATTCCCAATGACAGTCTACATGGCAAAGAAACTCAAAGGTAATGGAATTTACAGTGGGCATCTATACAAACATCAAAGAAAGAAGTCATTGAATAATTTCAATACTAACAAACACACTCTTACATTTGCCCAAATTGTTAGAAGAGAGACAATGTGCTATAATTTAGTTAAAAGAGAGAATAACAATTATGTTAAACATCAAGAAATAAGAGCTAAATTCAGTGGCACACTCCAATTATAACATCAGAGTACAGGGTACTAAGTAGGGAAGCATAGGGATGATGTCAACATAATACATTGTATACATATATAAAATTCTCACAGAATAAAATTTATAAAGAAAATGTAGGATAGACATTTTAGTTTCCCCTCAGCGAACTCAGTTCTAGAGATTGGATTATACTAGCAATACCTTGGAAAACAACACCTCGTGCGTCCTTCTTTTGGTCTGTAAGTTAAAGCAATCTCATTCTTTATAGAACCAAATGTTATTCCCCACACTAGGTTTTCATGAAGAGGAAGAAGAACTCTTAAAAGCCAAATGTAATCAACAAATTAACACACACACACAGCTCTATTGGGTGATCATATTCTAGAGGAAGAGTATGAGATCTCATTTGGCAGTTCACAGTTCTTCCGCCATGACAACATAATGAGCAGAAGGAGAATTCATCAAGAAGACACTCAGTTTTAGAAAAATTACTCTTCTGTATGTTTTTTGTGGTTGTATATACTAGCAAAATTAACAATAAAATTTTATTATCTGGACTGATAACAAATACCAAAAGGTTATATCTTGATGTTAAAGTTGGAGAGGACAGAAAATATCTGACATAATCAAGTTCCCTCTAATGGCTTAAATTTTTTCTTATGGGAGAAAATGCAGGTAACTTGGAAGCTGGGGCAAGTAAAGTTACACATATGCATATATGTAATCTCTTTAACTGGATAAATTTGGAAAATGACTCTTTAATAGTCCATTTTCAAGGTTTTGCTCCCAAGAGTACTGTTTTAGGGAAACATGTAGAGTAGGGGAATGAGGACATGGGGAGGTTCATTGGATATTGCAATGTCTTTTCAACAGAGATTTGGAGATCCCTGCTTCTTTGTCCCTCTGCTCCCTGTTTGTGGCATCGGTTTGTTTCACACTGGGAGTTTGTTCCATCTACCCCAACCCCCATATCCTATGCCTTTGCTATTTGTTATCCCCATCACTCAAAGTCTGACCACTTTTGGACTTAAAACTCTTACACTGTTAACTAAAATAAATCGTTTCTACTTGCAAATTAATTATCTCAGGTACTTCATTATGGTGACAGAAAGCTGGATTGCACAGTGTCTTTGAGGGAAAAACCTCATTTACCGATTACCTTCTCTGCCAATGTGGACAATTGATATTTTTAGTGTGCCATTGAAGAATTTGAATTTTATTTCTTGATATAGAGTATAATTGTTCTCTGTCCTGCCTAAATTACAATACTTTGTCTCTCCTCTAAAAGTTTAGACAGTCTAAAATTATATTTATGTTAGCTTTAAAATTTCTCAACAAACAGGAACTCTCCAATAACATTACCTGCATTAAAATATTTCAATGTAAGCATCCTTCATATTAGCTGATTTGATGCTCTGTGAATGTATCTTTTGTTTTCAGGAATTTGGGCTTCAGTTTTCTATGAACTACAATAAATTATACATACAACATATTTCATATCATTATAGCTAGAGAGTAAACCTGTCACCATGCAATTGAAAATAGGTCCCTGATTGATATAGTCTTTGCAGAGTGGAGCCTGTGAAGTGGCTGACCCTCTTGGGATATAATAATTCTCACATCTCAGCAGTGATTATTCACCTGTCCATGCACCATTTTATTTGACATTATTATTTTGCTGTTTGATTTAATTCAGCTAACCTGTATTAAGTACACCCTGTACATCTGGCACTGCATTTTGCTGGGGACGAGAGATTGATCTTGTCCTTTTGGAATCCACAGTGTAGTGAAGGAATCAAAATGGTGCAGATACCTTCATTGTAAGTTACAATAAAAGGAAATTGCAAATTCCAGGAAGTCCCACTACAATGTAAATCAAGTTTACCTTAAGATGAGAGAAAGAAGGTTCTATCATGGAAATCTAATAAAAAAATGGCACTGAACTGGGTGTGGTGGACTGTTTAGGAGTTTCTCAGTTGGACAGGCAGAAAGCAGTGAAAAGAGGGTTCAGGTTTTCAAATATAAGATAATAAAGGCATAAATATAGTGAGAAGTTAACACCTACTGTGTTGGAGGAATGGCAAATATATTCACAGAATGAATTTTTAAAAATATGTATGAAAAAGAAGGAAGGAAAGCTAGCTGTGAAGGGTAGAAAAGTACACTTCAGAGTTTGGGATGTTTTACATGAGATACCAGGAGATACCATAACACCCCAAAGCCAAGTGTACCAATCATGAAGCCTAAATTAGATGGGTTCTTCCTACAGTCTACAAAGCTTCTTGGTCTGCCCCTAATTATTTTTATATCTCAGGAGTAAATGTCCCTGGATTTAATTCTTCAGAAGGGAAGAGCTTCACAGGGGCTGGATTAGACTTTTCGTGTCAGGCATTCCTGTCCACCAACCCTAACTTTGACTTTAGAGAAAGTATTTGGCATTGTCTGGTTTCATTAGAGAACTAAGCCTTACTATTAAACATTATAACTACCTGTTTGAGGAAAAGTAAATGGAGAAGATTCCTGTATTTGATTTCTCCCAAACTCCAGTTTTTAGAAGAAGAGAGCTAACATAGGCAGATTTCCCCTGAAGGACAAAGAGACACAGCTAAAGACACAGTCAGTAGACAAATCTGCAATGTCTTCCAAATGATGCTGCATCCTCCGAATGATGTGTCTGCACCAGGCGCATCCTGATGACAAGCAGAATGACTCCATTTACTAGTAGGAGTGTCTTGGAAATCTGCAATTTCTGATGGATAGCTCCAGTTTTTGTACTCCAAGAAAACTTTCTTCCCTTTTCAAGCTTGTTAGAATTCTCCCTGGGTTTTGTTGCCCCAAATGATCAGAAGACAGCAAAACAAAAGAAAACATCAGTGGAACCAAAGTGAGGAGAGTAAACATAAAGGGGATTTCTAACAGCAATTTGTTGGAAGAGTCATACGCTTGGATGTTATTGTGTATATGCCAATAGACACATGTTCAGTGTAGCCACAGAACTCAGTATGCACTACCAATCAAATGGCACAAGTACTACAAGCCATAAGTGATGCCAAGTGACTATTAGTGTGGTTTTAACATCGGGAAACAGATATGATAGAATTCAAAGGTGAGAATGTGGGAGTGAATATTTATCAATTAGCATTTGTGAGTATCTTTATTTTTCAATGGAGTCCGTACATATGCTAGAATCTCCCAGGAATAACTGACAGGGCCTATCATTAGCCTTCTACCTCACATCCTTACATACAGAGATCAGTAACTAGAGTTTTCCTGCCTGGCCCACAGTCAGGACAAATCTCTGTCACCTGCCAGTCCCACAGCCACTCAGACCCAACCACGTAAACACAGAGACTTACATTGCTTATAAACTGTATGACTGTGGGAGGCTACTTGCTAACTGTTCTTATAGCTTAAATTAATCCATTTCCATAAATCTATACCTTGCCATGTGGCTCGGTGCTTACTGGCATCTTCACATGCTGTTTGTCATGGCGGCTGGCAGTGACTCCTTCTACCTTCCTGTTCTTTCTTTTCTCCTCTGTTAGTCTCGCCTATACTTCCTGCCTGGCCACTGGCCAATCAGTGTTTTATTTATTAACCAATCAAAGTAATTTGACATACAGACCATCCCACAGCAGAGATCCATGTTTAGTGAACTATTTTCAATGAGAAAGAAGTCTCTTAGAAGGTAGTGAGCACTGATTTATTCTCTGTTCCTCCATCTTCTATTTGGACCACTCAAACCTACTAAGTCAGGATTAGCTCTGAAGATCTCATGTTCTCCTTCCTGTGGGATCAAAGCTAGACTGGGGAACATCAAAATCATAGTAAAGAAAGGGATTCAGAATTTCATTTGTTCTGAAGCACTATATATAAAATTTGTTCCAGCTAGCATTGTATGTAGTGCAGATATTTCAGTTTTTCTTTCCTATGCAACTCCATCTTCTGTTGCATTTAATAAAGAAGTGAAGAATGCTTAAGTGTATCATTGAAGATATAGAATTTCAGGGATTAAAATCATCAAGATGGATGACTAAAATAAGTCAACTTCTTATACCCCCTTCCCCCACAATGACCCTCCATAAATACGAACACAATTGACAAACTAAAACACCCTAGAGCTTCAAAGGCAAACTAAAGAATCTGTACATTAGAGCAAAATTAATAAGAATACTTGTTAGAAATGTCTGGTGTGACTGTCATACCTGTAATGACAAGAGAGGAAAAAGGACCCCACTGACATCAGTTGCCATGGTACTCAGCAAGTTGTTTTGGAGAAAACACCAACATTTCTCATCATTGAGGTTATAAGGCATACCTTCTGAGAAGTCCTGGAGAAGATGACACACCTACACTCAGCTCTCCTAAGAAGTAGCCTTTCTAGAACCACTGCAACAAAGTAATTGCCATTTTCTCTAGTACTAAAACCCTCTGATCATAGACCCAAGGCTGCCCTGAGAGTATCTGCTCCCAGACCCAGGCTCTGTAGCTAACCTTGGCATTCCCACATCTTAGTAACTGGAGCCATTACCATGGTGACTTAGTGTACACTCTGTCCAGAATCCAAGCCCTTATTTGTAATGCCCATGTTACTAGCAACAGCTCAGTTACCATGAAAAGCTTTTCCCAGTCTTGAGTTGCAGTTATTCTGTATAGGACTGAAATTTAAAGGGGCTGGCCCTTCTAACATCCCAAACACTGAAGATGTAATTCAACAGTCCATACTCTGGAAATTATCTCCATGACTCTGTCCTTCTCCTGGAGCTACTTTAATTGTGTATACATGCCCATCCACTAGTTCTTGACATCTGTGCTTCTCAGACAGCTACAACGATGGCAAAAGGAGTACCCACTCCCCATCCACCATGTCCTCAAATCTTTGAAACTCCAGTGCATCCACTTTTGTTCATATCTGTGGTGTGCACAGAGACAGAGGTTTATAAGTTAAATGTCCATGATGGGTGTGAATATACAAAATTTTGAATATACAAAATTCCCACAAAAACATTTATAAACTAAATTCACCAGTATATTAAAAAGATTTTCCCTAGCTAGCAGGAATGAGTCAGAACATGCAAGTTTATAAATATGATATATCACATTAATAGACTAACAGACAAACCTTATGATACTCTCAATATAAACAGAAAAATAGTCGGAGATATTTCAACATTCTTTCCTGATTAAAATGCTGAATAAATGAAGTATGGAAGGCATAACCTCAACACAATTAGCATCATGCATGATAAATCTACACCTTACATCATAAGACATTGAGAAAAGTTAAAAGTATTTTCTACTAATGCTGGATATAAAGCCAGGGGACTGGAAGGACCGGGAAGGGGGAATGCAACCTCACACTCTGGGATCGAATACACACACACACATACTACAAGCTGAAGGTCAGAAACTACAACAATATTAATAAAGTTAGAATGACCTACATAGATAATTCTTGGTTTCCTAAATGATATCACAGATAAACTCTACTTACTTAAGGCAGGATAAGTTTAACTGTATTCATACTCCTTTCTTGTCTCTAAATAGAAACATGGCACCTCATTAGACCACCTTACATTTTCATTCTTAAGAATTTTTTCAGAGAAATACCTCTGTAGTTTCTGCAGTTACTTCAGGTTATATAGTCACACATACAGATTTGGAGCTAGGATCCATAAGTAAGAGAGAAAATGTGGCATTTATCTTTAAGGATCTGGATTACCTCACTCAGTGTAATATTTTTCAGTCCCATCCATTTACCTGCAAATCTCATGATTTCATTTTCTTTAGAACAGAATTCAATTGTGTGTATGTACCACATTTTCATTATCCATTCATCAGTTGAAGGACATTTAAGTTGTTTCCATTTCCTACCTATAGTGACTAGCATGGCAATGAACATGGCTGAACAAGTATTTCTGGAGTGACATGTCCAACCCTTTAGGCAAATGCCAAGGGGTACTACATCCACATTGTATGAAATATCAACTTTTACATTTTTGAGAATTCTCAACACTAATTTCCACTGTGGCTGCACCAGTTAGTAATCTAATCAACAATGAATGAGGCTTTCTCTTTTCCCATAACCTCACAGCATTGGTTGACTTTTTGAACTTAGCCAATCTGACTGGGGCAAGAAAAAAAGAACTTAAAGTAGTTATAATTTGCATTTCCGTGTTTGCTAAGCATGCTGAACATTTAAGGTATTTCAAAGCCATTTTTATTATATCTTTTGAGAATACTATGTTCAGATTCATAACCAGTGGGTTTTTTTTTATTTATTTTACAATACTATTCAGTTCTACATAATAGCCACAGGTTCCCTTGTTCTCCCCCTTCCTGGCCTCCTCCCCTTCCCCCCAGCCCACTCCCCTTTCCCACCACCTCCAGATCAAGGTCACCCCAGAGGACGGAGGTCAACCTGATAGACTCAGTCCAGGCAGGTCCAGTCCCCTCAGGACGCATAACCAGTGTTTTTAATTGGGTCATTTGCTTTCTTGATTCTTTAATTTTGAATTTTGGGGGAGATTCTTCATACATCCTGGGTATTAATCCTCTTTTGGCTGTATAACTGGCAAATATTCTCTTCTGCTCTGTGGTCTTATGCTTCACTCAGTTGATTGTTCTCTGTGTTGTATAGAGGCATTTTGGTTTTATGAAGGCTAGTCAATTTTGCCTAAATGCCTAAGTGAAAAAAAGTCCTTTTAGAAATGTTTTTCCTATTTTCTTCCCTGTATATGGAGACTTTTACAGAGATCCACAAGCAATCAATGTGCAGAAAGCCAGTGACTGTGATATGCCTTCCTCCCACTGATATATCTATAACACACCTGATATATTGAAAGCTCAGCAAACAGAAGACAATGGGGCCAGAAAGCTTGTAGGAGCCAGAGGACTGGAGAATCTGGTGTAGGGATCTGGTCTAGACATGACAAGAAGCTTCACCCATGAAATCTCAATAGTGAGGCTGCCTAAATGGGACCTGTGTAATGACAACACTAGAGGACATGTCAATGTGGATAAGGGAAATCTTACAAGGTCCTACACCTAGATAAATAGCTATAGGCAGTCATTGGCTACTGAGCAAGGGAGTAACAGTCTTCTCCAGGGATAAGCTACTTGATAGGTTATCCTTTCCCAAGTGGTCACCCTAAACACATGTGCTTATAAGCAACACAAAATGAACTCAGCAGGATACATACATACATACATACATACATACATACATACATACATGCATACATACATACATATACACATATACATCTCTCTATATGTGTGTGTTTGAAACAAAAATATTTAGCAAAGAAGAGATCATGAATTAGAAAACACCAAATAGCCTTATCCTAGAAAAGGTACACAATAGCCATCAGGAATATAAAAGAAGAAATAATGTGTGAAGAAATAATCATGAGATAAATGCAGATTAAACCAATAGTGAGAATGGATACTACAAAAAAAGAAAAGGGAAAGTGTTGGAGGGATTTAAAGAAAAGGAACACTTTTATATTGTTGGTAGGAATACAACTTGTGTATCAAATAAAGCTTGCCTGAGGATCAGAGGACAGAAGAAGCCACTAGATTAAACATAGAGGCCAGGCAGTGGTGGCACACAACTTTATTCCTAGCACTCAGGAGGCAGAGATCCATCTGGATCTCTGTGAATTCAAAGCCACCCTGTAGTATATGAGATTTTTTTTTTCAGTCTAGGAAAGAAACAGAACCAGCTAGTCATGGCATACACCTCTAATCCTGTGCTTGGAATCACAGGCCTTTAATCCCAGAAGTAGGAAGGAGGTGATATGGCTGGGCAGACAAAGGTATATAAAGCACGAGGAGACAGGAACTAAGTTTTTTTTTTTTTTTTTTTGGTTTTTGTTTTTTGGTTTTTTTTTGGCTGAGAACTCAGAGGCTTGCAATCTGAGGATTCATGGAGATGGGATTTCACCTGAGGATTTGGTAGTGGTAAGAAGTTTCTCTAGTGGCATTTTCCTTTTTCTCTTTCAGCATTTAACCCAATATCCAGCTCTGGGTTTTTAATAAGACCATTTCAGATTCATGCATATCTGGTACCCAATGTGGGGCACAAACTCATGAAGAAGTCATTTTCCTGTGGCTTTGCAGCCAGAGGCTCAGTCTCAGACCCAGGCTCAGGCTCCAAACACATTGGAATTAGCAACTCTTGCATGTTCCTCCATGCAGACAGCTGGATCTTTTGCTTCTATCCTGTCCTTGTGGGTTCTGGTCTTCTATGGGCCCCGTCCTCCAGCTGCTTCCACAACATCATCTGAATCATCATTGTCAGCAGATTTGGTGAGTCAATTGGGATTTCTTAAAGGGAGAAATTAGTTAAAAGTGTTTTTTTAACCACATTTAAAAAAAGGGAAACACTGTTACAATGAAAGGAATTTGGTCTCTGTTTGATAATGCAATCTGAAAATGAAACAAACGAGAGAATAATTAACTTAGATGAAATTGATGTAATGTTAATTAAAAACATTATTACTTTGATAATTCTTATTTTATCCCCAAAAAAGTTGGTTTATATGAGTGCCAAGTTGGTTGATATGAGTTCCAAGATACAAGTCTTAGAAAAACTTATTAAAACAGATCATAGAGATATTCTAACCCAGACAGAGGAATTTAAAGGAACACCAACTTCAGTATTGCATTATAAGGTTACAGAGAAACAGCATAAGGCTTTCAAACAGCCAACCTTAATTTATCCAGTATCTTTACAGAAACTGCCAAATGATAGATATTCCCAAGACTATGTATGAGCTGATTGGACTCCTGTGCAAATATATTTGAGGACATTCAAAGAAGCAATAGTCTCATATGGCATCTACTCATCTTTTGCAAAGCAGATGTTAAACTTGTGGTCAACTTGTAATAGAATTATCCCTCAAAACTGGAGAGATTTGGTTACAGCGGTTTGAAGGCTGGTCCCAATTTCAATGGAGGACCTGGTGAAAGGATGAGGCTAAGATCATTGAACAATGAAGTAGAGCTAGAAGTACTGAAATATCCCAAAATAAACTTCTTGGGGAGGGTGATTATGGTGATACACAAAGACAATCTTTATATGATGACCACACCCTAGCTTTATGCTACATGGCAAAACCTTGAATGCTTGGGACAGAATTGAAAAAGTAGGAAAGAAAGTTGAGTCATTTGGTAAAGTTATACAGGACCCAAAAGAAACTTTCACTGATTTCTTACAAAGACTGACTACAGCAGTAAACAGAATGATACCAAATTCAGAAGTCAGACAGGTAATACTTGAATTTCTGGCTTTTGAAAATGCTAATGCATAATGCAAAAAGGTAACTAGGCTGTTAGAGTCAAAATCAGCACCCTTGGAGGAATGGATCTGAGATACAATTACTATTGAATCTCATGATCATGATGACGTTTGGACAAGAGAAAGGATTTCTAGAGGTTTGAAAATAGTCAAAATGACAAATGTTTCAATTGTAGTAAACAAGGTCACCTAAAAAGGGACTGTAGATAACATTCCTAGAAATAATATTTTCTCAAGGAATAATCCCAATAGAATGCCTCCCTTTTTGATTATACAGAAGGTGTAGCAAAGGTAGACATTGGATTAATGAATGTAGGTCAACAAGGGACAGACAAGATAATCCTTTGTCTTTGCCATCTGGAAATGCCCTGAGGGGCTTTTCATAGGTCCCCTTGTCAAATTCCATTTAGTCCTGTCCTATCATTGTGGAAGAAACTCCTTCCTGGAGCAATTAAAGAACGTAATGCCTATCATAAGAAACCATACAGCTCTGGATGATAGAATTGCTTTAGAAAATAAAACAAAAATTTAAGGAGAAACCATAAATCAAAATTGATGATTTGATTTGGAAACTCCCTAAAGTTAGGGTTGGGGAAGGGTTTTTGTTTTGTCTTTCAGGAGATTGAAAGCCAAGGAATCTAAAAACTAATGGACAAATGAGACATCTGAAGAAAAAGGACAAATCATCCAGAAAACTTGTCCCCCAAAAAAGATTTTCTGTAGCAAATTATGACCATGCCTAAGAGCAATCTTTGAAGTCTCCAAAAAAATGAGACCCCACAACAAAAATTCCACATGGACTGTGATAATGCCTTTCAGCTGACAAACACCACCCAAAAATTGACTTTGGACTACAAACTGCTCAGTACAATTTTGAGATGGCCAGTTGAGATGATCCAACCTCACAGACTACTATAGCCAAAATTTGAGACATTATGCAGAGACTAGACAAATTATACAACTGCTTCCCCCAAGACTTGACAGTTAACCCAAATTTTTATTTTCACAATCCTCTCAAGATGCCTTTGCCCCTAGAAAGCAGGGAGTAATTTTAAGAACATGACATCCACATTCCAAAGAGATGGAGTGGGTGGCTTTTTGACCTTTCAATGAGTTATGGATAATTGTCATTGTTTAGGATGGTTGGTTATAAATTCTTATTGGTAATGGTCAGGAAAAAAGCTAGTCAAAGGAGATTAGTATCAAGATTCTTGTTTATAAAAAAAGAGAACATAGGTAAGAGGTAGATTATTGAATCTACTCTGAAAAATAGGTATAGAAATGATAGGATAAAAATGTATTGAATAATTGAAATTGAATAATTGAAAAAAATAATTGAATCTACTCTGAAAAGAAAAAAGGGAGAATAGGGATATGATAAGATAAAAGGTAGATTATTCAATCTACTTTTAAGAAGTGATTGGATTTTTGTTTATTGTATGCAAATTGTATATATTGATACAAATTTGAGATTAATTTTATAAGAAAATACTGTACAAATATTTCTAATCTTATTCAAGGTATTGTATCTATACAGTTCATTTAACAATGTATTACAATTTGATAGTCCTTGAAAGTTATTATTGCCAACTAATGAGGATATAAAGAAATGCAAGTTAGTGATTAGTCATTACAATAAAATTTATAGTCATATTAGGTATCATATTAGGTATGGTTTCAAGATCAAGCAGACATACATTTTAGATAGGTCATCTTCAAACACTTCAAAAATCTACAGAATATGGCATTAACATGTTCTAATAACATAGATTATTATTATTTTTTTTTTACTATGAGAATGTCTGCTCATGGCAGCACCAACCTACTTCAGAGAAGATGATGGGCATTGAAGAAACTCCATATGGAGTTTACTTTCTTTGTGGCAAAAGTTAGTCACTGGGCGATAAAATGTTCTTACCTCAACTGCTGACAAATGGATAAACAGGACATAAAAGGAAGGACTACTGAACTTTGCCAAGACAAGATATGACAGCCCTTCAGAAAAATCTGCTTCATGGATAAGTCTGTCAGATATGCTAGGCCTATAGGCCAAAGATTTATGCCCCAATTTTGCAGAGGAACCTTGGGTGACTGTCTAGGCAGCCAGCAGTTTCTGTCATTTTTCACCCCTGGTTGGACTTGATGGGAAACATTTAAGCCATTGCAAACTGTGACTTGGGACCATGTCCTTGGAAACCAGGTATGGACTTGGCTAGAGTCCATGTACCTAGCCAATATTTAATTAAAGATGGCTTCAAATTTGGCTTTAAATTGTGGTAGCAGTCTTATTCTCTACTGGTAGGGTTAACAGTAGTTGTATAGGCATGGAGGTAGAAGTGTCTAGAAGGAAATGAGGGAGGAGAAAGCATATGGTCAAAATATGCTATATGAAAGGAATTGATGATAAGAAAACATTTGTGCCTTAGAATCTGAGTAAAGGCAAGCTAATGAAACTCTACTTAAAATGATAACTCAGAGATCATAAAGGACTAGAGTATTGACCCAATACTAAATCTTCTCATAAACTGTCATTAGAATATGATTTTGGACAAAGAACTGTGTGTGAAGGTGACAGGTGCAGCTATAGTTCTTCTTAGAGCAATAATAGACTTAACAGATTCTTTCTACTCACTGTTTGCTACTGCCTCTCCACTGAGAGAATACCTTTATTATGAGCCTGCTGAGGATGGTGAAGACATGTAGAGTGGAACTAAAGCAACTCAGAACTCAGCAAAGTGGAGTTGAGCTGAGCCAAATTAGACAACATCCAGAGGATGCCAAGACACTAGATTTAGAAACAGATGGCCTTCGTTGTATAAACTGATGTGATTTGGTTATTTGTCATATAAAATTGAATAGCTTATTCACAAACTCCAAAAGCTCACTTAAATATTGTACTTTCTTTAACAGAATTATATCACAACACAATCAACCAATGCACTTAACATATTTAATAGCATTATGTAATTCTTTTCTTACTATAAAAACTGACTGAGGTATCATATAGGACCCTCTTTTAAGACATATGCTTTGGATACACTCCAAAACCTGTTCACTCTTAGGTTCATTCACCATGAGTTGAAACAATATTTGGAGAATGATCAATAGCTGCTCTATCTTAAAAAAATCTCAGTTCAGAAGAGAGTATTGTCTTATCAAATGACCCTTGTTTGTTCATGCCATAGTTAGGCTTTCTGAGGCCACATGCTTTCCAGAAACAGTTTTGTTAAAAAAAAATAATAATCACCATGATTTTCAGAGCAGTTAGAGAATCATTATGGTTTGAAGCATAATTAATGTGACCAATTTTCTGTCTACCTTCTGTAGATTCAGGTCACCCACCAAGGAAGGTTCAATCTGCTTCCCTTCATAAAACTGAGAGAATTACACAGGAATTATTTATAAAATGGAAGGTTCAAATTCTCACCCAATCCTACCTCTAGAGGCCACAGATAATAGTGTAACACCAATATGCCTTTTACAGAATAACATTTTCAGCAAATACACTGGCAGCTATATCAGAAGACCTTAATGAGAAATGTGTATTTGTCACTTTTTCTGATGAAATGATATGAGTGTGTTTAAAAGGCCAAGCCAACTCAGCTTGTATTTTAGTGCTAAAGTTTCCAACATCCATTTTTGGATAAATCATTTCATCTCTCTAACCTCAGTTTCTTCATGCATTATCTGACTGTATACTAGTCTCTGCTTCATTATCATGCTGTAGGGATTTCAGTTAATAGATGTGAGGAAGTGAACACATTGAAGTCATTGGTCAATGTGTTATCTAATGCATTTTATGATTTTACTTCATAACAGAAAAGCCATCCCCTCAAGAGCCATTTTGTTATTAGCTGACAATTTGGAGGGACATAGAACATTCCTCCATTACCAGAAACAAGACTAGGTGAGATAAAATCATATCAACTTATATGTAATTCATTATATGATGACTTTGTTCCCTCAGCCATTCTAACACGATAGTGTCCACTCATGAAGAGATGACTGCCATGGGCTGAGAACATGCAGAGTGTCAACCTGGGTACAATGCACATATATAAAATGACTCATTAATTCTCACAGCAGATCTTAAACCTAACAAATGGCTGGACTGGGATCACTTCACAGTTCAGCTTTCAAAGCATGCTGTTATTTCAAAATTCTCCTCTTCCCAAAGGTTTTGTTGACTTCATCCTTTTATTTTCTCCCCACCTTCTGCTTCTCTATTATACTCCTGGGAGAGTAGAATTGGACTGAAAATTGAAGAACATTCTACACAATAATTGGTAGAACTTCTCAGAGGAAAAGGGTGAAAGAAAAAAGTACTTAACTATTCTTATAGGAATAGTGGACACAACTCATAGGACAATAAATCTTACTTATTGAAAAGGTAACACATCAAATACCACTGCTGAAAATAGAACATCACGACTCACTGATTTTGAGGTAGGTTAAAAAAAAAATGGGCCAGTGAAGAAGAGGCAGAGGGCTGTGTTTACATTCTCTTTACCCAAATACAAGGCCAGAGCAAAGGACACATGGTCTTCAAACAGGTAGAGTAGAAGATCCTGCTGTGGGATGGTCTGTATGTCAAATTGCTCTGATTGGTCAATAAATAAAACACTGATTGGCCAGTGGCCAGGCAGGAAGTAGGTGGGACAAGGAGAGAGGAGAGTTCTGGGAAGCAGAAGGCTGAGGCAGAGAAACACTGCCAGCCGCCGCTATGACAAGCCGCATGTGAAGACATCAGTAAGCCACAAGCCATGTGGCAAGGTATAGATTTATGGAAATGGATTAATTTAAGCTATAAGAACAGTTAGCAAGAAGCCTGCCATGGCCATACAGTTTATAAGCAATATAAGTCTTTGTGTTTACTTGGTTGGGTCTGAGTGACTGTGGGACTGGCGGGTGACAAAGATTTGTCCTGACTGTGGGCAAGGCAGGAAAACTCTAACTACAAGATCCAACTGAGATGCAGACACTGTTCCACTATTTGCAATGACTTTGTTATGGGGATTCTGCTTTTGTTGGTAAAATTATGATGAGATATACAAAGGCTAATGAGATAAGCTGAACTTGGGAAGAAATAACCATGTAAATGTGTGCAGAGTGATAGTCTTGCATATCACCTGGGAGTTCAAATTCAGAACCTTTGGTGCCAATGTTGGAATTTATTAGATGTGTGTCTCTATTTTAAGAAATCTACAGGTGATTCATTTGCATTACAGTTGCAGGGCTGTTGATCTAGCCATTTTCTCTTTGCTAACCTGGAGCAAAATGTCCTAAAATGAATGTATGGTGGGAAAAGTTTGAAGCAATAAGATTATAAACTACACTGACAAGATTCTAAGCTGGAGTGATTTTATTAGACAGATAAATGTGTGATGTGATATGATTGCATTGATGACTTCTAATATCACCCCCAGACTAGACAAGGCCTATATAACTGCATCAGAAGTGTGGGACTGGGTCTTACTTCACTTAGTCTTATTAATTCCAGTGAATCAAAAGAGGGAACTTCAGCTCATGAAGATGGCTGGGCTCATCTCCTGTTTACTTGACAGGTTGTTCTGTACTTTGTTGCCATTTAGGAATAAGGAAAATTCTGGAAGAAAACCAAGACAGGTTGGCAAAAGCATTAGTCTGGTTTGTTTATATATCTACACACTATGCTAATTTATTCTTCTGTTCTAAACTTACTTTCAGAGATCATGTTCATGTGGGGGGGATGGTTAGTAAAAAAATAAAGAATAACTGGGTAAAATGGATGCCATGATGCCTACAGACTATGAAAAGCTAGGCTGAGCAGCATTTTAATGTAGTTCTAAAGGGTATAATTTACCTCAAACTTATAAACTACAACTTATTAAGGAGTTTCCTTGTTTGATAAATTAAGACAATTTTTGTGGCTGAGTGTCACATACAGATGCACATGTAATGATGCATTGGTGGCAGTCAGAGGACAGAAAACCTTTGGGAGCCAGTTTTCATTTTCTGCCATGTAATCAAAATATGCACCATGGTTAAGTAAAAATTTGTGGGAAAATTAAATCCCAAGTAAAAGAGAAGTAAGAAAAAATAGATAAAAAATAAGTGAATCTAATAACAAGAAACCAATAGGGAAAAAATCAATGAAACTAAAATCATGTTCTTTGAAAATATCAGTAAAATTGAGAAGTATCTGCACTGGTTAAAAAGTAAATCAAAAGAAGAGAAAAAAACAAGAACAAGAATGAATAAGAGACAGCATAAATTCATAGTAAAAATTATTGAGATAGTATCAGTACTGGTGGCATATGTGTTACAAACAATAAAGTATTGTTATAAACAAGCTTATGTCTCAAAATTTGAAAATCTAAATTACCTAAGAAAGACACAATCTATGAAAACACATATAAGAAAAATACAGATAATCCCAACAAATCCACATTATTTTTTTAATGAATTACTAATCTGTATTTTCCTAAAAATACATGAGGCTCAGGCAATTTTACTGGTAAATTCTAATAAATATTTTAGTAAGAATTGACCTCAATTCTTTGATATTTACTCCAGTAAAAAATACAGAGAGAGACACATTTTAACTCTGCTTCTGAGATCAGCATATATTAGCAACAAAGCCCAGAATAAAGAGGTATTACAATAAAAGAAATATCTCTTAGGACTATAATTGCAAATATTCTCCAATAGTGTTAACAAAAGAATGACAAACCATGACCAAGCATGATTTATCTCAAGGCTGGTCTGAAGTAAAACAATTTATAATCATGTCAATGAATGCAGTAAAATTAATATGAGAAGATCTGATCATTTATCATAAAATACTCAGCTGACTAGGAAGAATAAGATGCTCCTTCTTTCAATTTCATAGTGCACAGTAGCAAAGTAACTAATTAAAATCCCAGTAAGCAGTGAGAAAATAGTTGTGTTCCTGATAATATCAAAAACTAAGGGAAAAAAGTTCTAGATAATGTGATACCACAAGAAAAATATTTAAAGCATATAGTTAAGGAAAAAAGATAGCCATCATTGTTTGCAGATGACAGTATTGGGAATCCACATGGAAAACTTGAAACTGTTATGTTATCTTGAAACTATTATGCTATTATCATAGCACAGTTGCAATATTCAAAACCAATATATGTCTATTGCTCTCTTATATACAATCAATGAAAAATTAGAATTTAATTTTAAGATAACCCTCCATTTACATTATTTTACCCCAAAAGGTATTAAGGTATGAACTGATGACATATGTACATGATCTACATATAAGAAACTATAAAATTCATTTTTTTATTGGTTGATTAGTTGAGACAGGGGCTGACCTATGAGACAGGGTACTCCCTATGTGGCTATATATCCTAAGCTATCCTGGAACTCATAATCTTCCTGTTTTAGTGGCCCAAGTGCTAGGATTATAGCTGAGTCCCCACACCCCTTGGTAAAACTCACATGAGAGAAAACAGAAAAAA
Source organism: Peromyscus maniculatus bairdii (assembly GCF_049852395.1). Classification (NCBI taxonomy): domain Eukaryota; kingdom Metazoa; phylum Chordata; class Mammalia; order Rodentia; family Cricetidae; genus Peromyscus; species Peromyscus maniculatus. The sequence continues at coordinate 202,330,751 of NC_134852.1, read as the reverse complement.
ATCCAAATGTTATGACACATATTATATTCATGGAAAAGGAAACTCAGTATTGTCAATACAATGAGTTGTAGACTCATTAAAGTGTCAATAACTCTGTTATAGTCATTCATTTATCTTGGATAATAGATTACATAGTTACTCTTTCATCCCACATGCATTCTTGGTATTCCAAACTAGGTAACTTTACTTGACCTATATTCTATTTTACTGTTTTCACATATGCTGAATCTATTAATAGATGTTTTATATAATATTGTATAGATTTAGTTGATAGATTTCCTGCTTCTATTGGTTTCCATTTCTCTGTTAGTATTTCTCAAGTCATGAATTTTATAATTTTCTTTCTAAATAGTTCTTTAAAAGTTGGCCATAGTAGCTGGGTGGTGGTGGCACATGCCCTTTAATCCCAGCACTCGGCAGGCAGAGGCAGGCACATCTCTGTGAGTTCCAGGCCAGCCTGGTCTACAAAGTGAATTCCAGGACAGACTCCAAAGCTACAGAGAAGCCCTGTCTCAAGAAAAAAAATGTTGACCATATTGATTATTTTAAGGCATCCTTATAACAATTACAAATGTTTATTAAAACAACTTTGAGACTAGGCTTTTCTTTATCCATACATTAATTGTTAAACATTGAACACATGGCCTTGCGTATGCTGACCAAATTCTCTAGTGCTAAGTTACACCCCAGTCCCTGATGTCCCTGGGCTTTTTAATTACATTTTCTTGGTAATTGTTGGTAGTTGGCTCTGTTTTCCTTAATTTCTCTGTGACATCTTTAACTCAATATCAGATATTGTAACAACTCATTCTATATGTTAGAAAATGAGATATATAGTAATGTTATGGAAATCTTGTTTTTCTCAATCACTGAATATAATTGTAAAAATTTCATTAGAATTTGAACAGGGTAGTTTTTGCTTGTTACTATTTATTTGTGATTGTGTGTGTTTGTGTATGTATTTGTTTATTATGTGCAGTTTGGGGGATCAAGGCCAGGGCCTTATGCTGATGAGATAGTCTTTCCACCAGTAGGCTATACTCTAAATCTTTCAATTTTTCTGAGATAGAATCTCACTATGTCATTCAGGCAGGCCAGGGGCTACCTATGTAGTCTTTGTTAACTATGACATTACAATCATTTGGCTCTTTTCCCCAAGATCTTGGATTGCACCTATGTACCAGCATGCCCAGTTTATTGTTAATCTGTGTAAAATTGCCATAGATCTCAAATTTTTTAATAATGCCTGGTGTTTGTAAAGGGGGCTCCAATTATTAAATATTTTCTCATAAATCTTTGTGCTCTACTCCCACCTTTCAGTTATCATTAGAATCTCTACAACAGATGAGTTTGTCCCATTATTATCAGATAATGCTTAGTGTTCACTTATTATAGAAGACAGGAAGAGTTTTGTACTGGTCTGTTCTCGACTTCAGATTATTATTGTCTGATATGAAATATCCCCCATAGATTAATGCTTTTAACATTTTGTCTGAGCTGGAGATGCTGTTTGGGAAGGTTAAGGAACCTATAGGGGATGAAGCCTCAGTGGAAGAAATATATAACTGGGTGTTGGCTTTGATAATTTATATATAGCCTTGCCACACTTCCTCCTCACACTTTTCTTTCTGACTGCTGGTGCCAGGTGACAGGTTAGCCACCTGCTTTTGCTACCTTGCCTTCACTGTCATGCTGCAATGTATCCTTTCTGGAATGGTAAGCCCAAATTGTCACCTTCTCCCTTAAGTTTCTTTTATCAGAGCATTTTATCACAGCCACAGAGAAGTCACTAGACACAGATATAGTTGTTATGTCCCTAGCCTTGTTGGTGGAGTCCTCTCAGTAGTCTCTCTTTCCTTCTTCATGGTGAAGCCCTATCCTTTGTTCTATATCTGCAGTGACTTGTACAGGAGAGTATATTGTTCTTTGCAACTCTTAGCATCAAGAGATTTCTATATCATTACCATGAAATCAATGATTCTAAGAAGAGAGTAAGAAGTTCCTATTGGCAATTATTCTATTTTATATTATGTTTTTTTCAAGTACATCTTCATTGGTCCCTTATAATGTTAAGTTCTTGGGAAATCACTTTGAGTGAAATGTCTTAGTAACAGAGAAATCTAAAGTATCAGAACAAGGCACACAATTCACACTTCACATTTTCAAAAGCAAGCATGTGTTTTTCTCCCTCTAATTTCTGGCTTATAATGTCTCTGGAACCACATTTCTAGAACCTGGACATAATTCTTAAATTTTAACTGGAGAACTGCTTTGCTTTGTTGGAAACTGTTCTACATGAGAGTGGTTAATTATCATCATGGCCATGGTGACAGGCAATTCCCTGGGGTATTCTTGATGTTTTCTAAATCACATACATGTATGGCTTGTTCTTTGTGTGGCAAAAGAAATCAATCAGGAAGAACAATGTGTATGGATAATTTAGAAATTGTATATGAGGACGAGGATTCCACACACAACCACAATTCAAGGTCTTCCTGTCAATGGCCTAGTCTAATCAATCATGGCTCCTGATTTTACCTAGTCTATTTATCTCTTGTGCCGAAGTGCTGAAAGCCAAGATTAATGATGGCAATGGGTACTGTGGCTTTTGAAGTGATGGTGACATGATATCCTTGGAGAAATTTTTCAGTGTTACCTGAAGTTGTATAATAGGCTGGAATTAAAGTAGAATCACATCAGTTATTCCAGTTTCTAATTTGGGTTTAAAATTTTAAATTATATGAATTATTCAGACAGATGAGTTTACCTTTTTTTCCCTATGAGTTAAGTGCTTCATTAATTTATATCTAATCTGTTTGTTTTTGTGTATGCCTGACACCTCTGTATTGATGAAAACAAATTCAATTGACTTCTCCAGGCCCTTTTCTACCACCTTTCACTGCAAATTTGTTCCATCTTATTTCAAGTCAAAATTTTACTTGACATTGAAAATTGAGATAGTGCATAACAAATAGAAATCATAATTAATATACTAATGTTTCTAATTGGCTTCTCTGATTTGGCAAGGACAAATTCATCAACATATTCACCATGTGGGTAATATAATGGGAAATATAAGAAAGATAGGACTTCTGTTTCTGCACCTGTATATACCCCATAAGGAAGATAGTGTAGTATTTTATTAAGTGCATCAAAGTCTTCGGGATAAAAGTTTACCTTCTCACAGTGTGTAAGATAAGAAAAGCCCTAGTAAACATCCTGTTCTATTTTTCTTCACCCAGTCAGTGTTTCTTCCTGTAGATGCAGTTCTTTCTGACATGTAGTACCTTTCAAGGAACTATGATTAGGCTTATGTCACTTTTTTTGTTGATTCTACTCAGTTGTATGCATGCGTATGTGTGTTCATGTAGATGTGCGTGCATGTTGGTGATGAGTTCACGTGCATATGAGTGAACATGCATACATGCATGTGGAAATCAGTGGACAAACCTTGATCTCATTTCTCCTGAACCTTCTGAGACCTTATATTTTGAGATGTGGAGCTAAATAACTGATAGCTGGCTGGCCAGTTCTGGGTATCCTCTAATCTCTTTTCATCCCACCATGTGCCACTCTGCCCTGTTTTTTTATGAGGGTTCTGGGAATTTAAACTCAAGTCTTCAGACTTACATTGCAAGCAATTTACCAACTGAGTCATCTCCCCAGGCCCACATTTGACTTTTTATAACTATCTTGGTTCAGAGTTCTATTACTCCAATAAATACTGGATAGCACATGTGTCAAAGCCAAGGTGACACAAGCTGAAGGTTCTCAAATCTAGCTGTTGCTGCAGATGGTCTCACCAGATTCCAAGAGTCTACTGCATTCAATAAGTCTAACTTACTCTAATACGGTACAAATTCAAAAATCAATATGCCGAACTTGAATGATGATTTTTTAATTTTACAGGCACCATTTAATATTTTGAAGGAGTCAACACTAATTGTCTTACAGAAATTGTCTCCCTTTATATTAGTTATGTAGAGCCTCAAGTATCAGAAGTATACTTGCTAATCAGAATCAGATAAAGAGAACTTGAAGCTATAATATGGGTTGTATAATTAATGTGGTGGGTTCTAATTACCTGCCAGGTAGCCCAGATATTAATATCACTCTGATGGAGCATCCTTTCCACTGGCCAGTGTGAATATACATTACCAGCGTCTTATTTTAGGCTTGCCTCTATCAGCATTGATGATCTACTTTCCTTATGATTGATGTAGTCTTTCTCTCCATATGTTAATATCTTCAGCCAGTCTCTCCTCACATATTTTTCTGGACAAGAATCTTCATAAGGCAGTCAATTTTGAATATCTCTACTATGAACCATTGCAACAACATAAGTTGTTATTTATTGTAGTAATAAACCAAACACTGCACCAAGCATTTTCCTTTTTAAAAATTTAATTTTCTCAACAACCCTTGAAATAGGCGTTTTGTGTTCATCCTTGTTTCACAAATCATAAAGCAGGTCTTGATGAATTTATATATCCTTCCCAGGAGTAGTCAGAGGAATAACCCTCAGATCTAGCTACCTTAACCTTTTTATAATTATGACTTTATTTCATTGCTTACCCCTCAGAGGTCCAGTGTGTTCTTACTTCCATATTCCCGAGGAGTTACTGTTGTCACTCTGTGCCTTTAAACACAGTTATCATTGGAAACTTCACAAAGAAGGGCAGTATGTCTAGCAGAGTCAATGAACAGCCCACACTGCTCAGTGAGGAAGTCTCATAACAGATTCCACTTGAAAACCTTGCTGGCCTGGCTATTATTCCACCTTGATGGTGAAAATTTTCCCTGCCTATTTACCTGAACCAGAAAGGGAGTCTTTTTTTTTTCCTCAGTTGGAAAGACGTTTTTCTAGCATCTGAGTTGTAAGGGGAGAATATTATTTTCGTCTAATGACAAAATAAATTTAGACACTACATTCTGAATTCCCAATACAATTTAGATACTGACAATTTAAATACTTAAAGTAGAAGCATGGGAGACACCCTGGTGGTAAAGTGCTTCCCTTGTAAGCATGACAACCCACTGAAGTTTGATCCCATGAAACCCATGAAATTAAATTAAAAAAAATCCAGGTGTTGTATTCTGGCTATAATCCCAGTGCTGAGGAGGCAAAGAGAGATAGAATGCAAGGTTCCCTGGCCAAACAGCTTACCTTTGGTAAGCTCTCAGCCAATGAAAGACCTTGTCTCAAAAACACACAAATATAGATGGCACCCACTGGGTAAATGCATGTGTGTATATGTGTGCGCGTGTGCACGTGTGTGAGTGTGTGTGTGTTTGTGTGTGTATGTGTGTGTGTGTGTGAGTGTGTGTGTGTGTGTGTATACAGGTGGAGGTCATTAATATACAAACATGTACTTACATAAATAAACAACCTTATATTCCTTCCATGGTAAGTTATGAGATGATGCTTACTTAAGCTTCATCTGTTTATATTGGTAATATTGCCATCCAAACTCCACAGTTCTCTCACATGTGATAGATTTCTATTACACTTTCCCATATACAACGTGTGCACAGCATAGATTGTATTCTTCAAATTCCAATTATTGACAGGTAAATATCTTCAAACAGTTTAATATGTATAGATTACTTTTCTTTGGTTGAAAAATATACATAATCTTGTCTTTTTACACAGTATTTTCCCTGAGAGTTCAAATGCAGAAATAGTTATTAAAACAGTTTTGCTTCTTTATGTTGAGCATATTACATAAAGAGCTAAGTGGATCAATATTTATTCTAGTCACAATAGCAGCATATATAGCTAATGAAAGTAACAACATCACAACTAGGTACACAAGATATGAGCCATTAAATTCCAATTATATATCAGCGGCAGGCACTTCTATGTTTACAACCAACCTATAGACAGTTTTCTTTGTGAGTTCAGTCTACATCAAAGAAGGGATGGAAAGACTGTCAGAGCCAGAAAACAGAGAGGTTGCTGTTAGATTGTGTCTCCTAGGAATGTTAGAAACTGCAACTGCCACAACAAACAACCCATTGAACTGGAAGCTCAGACTTGCTCCTGGACACTTTGGGTTTCTGATGCCATTAAAGCAACAGGCTAAGAAAAGAATATCAGTGTTGGGGGGATTGATCAAGATTACCATGGGTAAATTTGATTGCCTCTCCAAAATGGTAGGAAGAAAGATTATGTCTGTAATGTAGGAGATCCTTTAGGGTGTCTCTTGGTGCAACTATGATCTGTGCTTAAAGTCACTCATAAACTGTAAGACCTAATCCATGCAAGAAGACAAAGGGATCAGACCCATCAGCAATGAAGGTATGGGTCATTCCTCCAGGAAAAGAGACAAGACCTGGTGAGGTTATTGCTAAGGGTGGAAGAAATACAGAAGGGGTATTAGAGGAAGGTAGTTATACATAAGAGAAAAGCCCACTTAGAAAAGAGGAGTATAATAGAAAGAATGCTTATGTTGTATTTTGTTAATATTTGTACAGATATTTGTGTTCTTTCCTCAATTTTTTTATCATGTGATGTAAAATCAATTAAGAGAATATCAATGGTTATCATATTTAAGTTTGAGATACACATAGTATATCCCTCAAGGGACATTGTCACCAATTATAAATTTATAATGAATTTGTGGTTGTGTGAGAGATAGTTATATCATGTTAGTCATTCTTATGATCTTGCTATTAATTTCATTTGAAAATTAATCATGACATACAGAGATATAATTGTGTATCAAGGTGACAAGTGATGGAATTGTGATGGCTATTCTTGGATGACAACTCAACTATATTTGAAATTAACTAAAAATCCCCAAATGGAGGAATTCCTCTAAGGGGTTTTTGTTTAATTTGAAGTAGCAAGATATACTTCTAATCAGGATCTTGGAGGTATGAAGACACACCTTTAATCCAAATATTTTGAGCTAAGAAAAGTCAAGCCTTTAATCTGGATCTTGTGCTGGAAAGACACACCTTTAATCCAAATCATTTGAGCTGGGAAAACCTATCTCTCATCTGGACCACACCTCCTGGAAGCCTATATAAGAACATGGAAGAAGGAAGCTTCTGCTCTTTGCCTGCTTGTTCTTACCTTGCTAGCAAGTCCATTGCTTCACTCATCTTACAGCCTACTTCTTTGGGATTCCAGAATATACTGAAGACCAGCTGAGACATCCAGGCTTGTGGACTGAGCAAAGCAACTACTGAAGTTTTGGAAGTTATTTTCAGAGCCAACCCCTGTTGCATTAGCTAGATGGCAGCCTGCAAGTCATAATAATAAATCCGCTTTATGTGTTTTTTTTTTCCCACTAATTGTTGTTGTATGTATACCTAAAGAAGTAAGTACAACCTGCTCAATTTGTATGTTTCTTGTATATATGTTTTCAGGGTGGACTATATCTATTGACATTTCTCTGAGATTCACCTTATGAATTCTGTTACTCTAGAGAAGCCTTACTAATACAATCACCACCATGACTGCCTAAACAAGAGCTGAACAGGGATGACATCAACAGATGTGGCAACATGGAAGTGGGGAAGCTTAGGAGGCCTCAACCTCAAACAAAGAACTACAGACAACTAAGGAATCCTGAGAGCAGTAAAAATATTCTTCCCCAAGGAAGACCACACCAATTGCCTATCTAATTCCAAGTAGTCAGCTCTGAAAACACATATACAAGTAACATTACACAAACTGAGCAGTTTGTACTTACTTACTTATGTATATACATACTAACAACAACAACAACTAAAAAGGGTCCTTAGATTTGTAGGAAAGCAAGGAGGACCATGTGGGAAAGTTTTGAGGTTGACCTCAGACTTAGAGATCCACCAACCTCTACCTTCCCAGTGCTGGGATTAAAGGTGTACACCACAAACACTCAGCTCTAAGATTTTCTTGAGTTTCTTTGAAGAGTTTGGAAACTTATCTGGGTGAGATCTTATCCTGAGGTCACCACTCTCTATATTCCATTTATTAATCCATTTATCTCCTTGAACATAGGCTTTAGCTCCATTGCTGGTGCTCTTTTTCTTCTCAAAAAAAATATATATATTGTAATTTACCTTGCTCAGCTTGCTCTTTTTCATTATAAATCTTCACTAGAGTTACCACTAAAAACTATATAACAGAGTCTATATTAGGCTGTTTTGAGATTTTTTTTTCTGAAAATGTAATTAATCCAAAACTTTCATTGTAGTCTCAAGCAGACTCTTCAGACATAGGTAGAAGTCAGCCACTTATTTCACCAAAATATCACTTGAGTGATCTCTAGGCAACATACTAAACTTCTCTGAAACCTCTTGCGTAAGCCCCCAATAGATCAAATCACTCTTAGCACCTCTGTCTTCCATGTTCCTACTGGTATGGTCCATTAAGCACCACTTAAAGCATTCCACTGCTTTCATAATCCAAAGTACCAAAGTCCAAATTCCTCCAAACAAAATCTGGGTCAGACCTATCACAGCAATACCTCAGTTCCTGGTACCAACTTTTGTTTTAGTTAGGGTTTTCTATTGCTGTGAAAAGACACTATGACCACAACAACTCTTATAAGTGAAACATTTAATTGAGTTTGTGGCTTACAGTTTCAGAAGTTCAGTCCATTATCATCATGGCAGGAGGCATGGTAGTGTGCAGGGCTGTGTGCAGGCAGACTTGGTTGTGGTGATAATCTAATTGTACTGAATTATTATTTTGATTGTATGTTAATAAATAAAGTTGTCTGGGAGTCAGAGCTATTAGAGCCATAGCAAGAGTGTGGCGGTGGTGGCTCACGCCTTTAATCCCACAGATATCTGTGTGTTCAGGGTCAGAGCTATTAGAGCCATAGCAAGAGTGTGGCGGTGGTGGCACACGCCTTTAATCCCATAAGATCTCTGTGTGTTCAGGGATACAGCCAGCATTGGAAACATATGCCTTTAAGACCTAGGGGGCTATACATTCAGACAGTGACGAGGCAGTCATGTGTTTGGGTTTACAACCAATGAGAAGGCAGAACAACATACTTTAAAAAAAACGAACCGACAGGAAGTAGGTCTCTTTTCGCGAAGCTGGGACAGCAGGAGGAAGGGTGAGATTTTAGCTCTGAGCTCTGACTTCTCGGCTTTCTCTTTTACATTGTTTCTGTGTTTCTTATTTAATAAGACGGTTGGTTACATCTACATCTGGCGCCCAACGTGACAAGAATCCATTAAAAACTGCTTGGCTTGGCGGCAGGTCCGCTTTCCCGCAAGGGCGGCAGGCGGCCCACGGCGGCCGGCGGCGATCGGCTTCTTAGTTCGAGCTGCTGGCGTCCTAGTCCGGGTAGCAACTTCTAGCCCGGGCCTAGGTCTGTGAGCAGCTTGCCTAAAGCCGGTGCTACAAACAACTCAGACCTGCCCTGCCGAACAGGGCCCTGCCTGTAAAGCCAACGCACGTGGTCGGAGCTTAAGGAAGCCAGACCCAAGCCTTGACTCGGCACAAGAGGGAACATGTGGCTGCATTTAAGCTTTAGCCGGCTACGCTTTCTTGTGCGTTCTCTCTTTCCTCTCTCTCTCTCTCTCTCTCTCTCTCTCTCTCTCTCTCTCTCTCTCTCTCTCTGGATTTACACCTGGGACACTAGGTGGCTGCTTTGAAAATCCCCTCGGATTTCTACTGTTCTACGCAGATTTGGTAAGTCATAATATATCAGATATTTTAAAGGAAACTATCTAAAAGAGAATTTTTTTCCACATTAAAAAACAAATGGGTTTTATGTGTACATTGGAAGAAAATTGGTTTTTGTTCGAAATTTTAGGCAGTCTGGCAATGGAACAACTATATAATATTAGTATTGGTGGAATTATGCACCTCATCACTATAATAATCCACATTTTAATATTTAAAAAGATAGTCAATTTAAGTGCCAGGATAACAGCGTTAGAAGAACTTGTTAAACCTGTAAAAATTCAGACAGAAGAAATTAACAGTGAAGTTGTTTCAAGTCGGGATCATAAGGTTGCAGAAAGAAAGCCTGTTTTCACACAGTCACCCTTAATTTATCCTGTAACCATACAGCAGATGCCTGATCAAATGGCTACACAAAATAATTGGGCTCCAATTGAAATGTTGGATTTAAAAAGATTTAAGGAGGCAATAGTATCTTATGGCATGCATTCCCCATATGTAAAGCAAATGTTAAACACTTGGTCAACATATAATAGGATAATACCACAGGACTGGCGGGACCTTGCACAAGGTGTTCTGGAACCCAGCCAGAGACTTCAATTTCTGACTTGGTTTAAGGAGGAAGCTAAAAACATAGAAAAACAATGGAGGGATAAAGGAATACAAGTTTGCCAGGATCAGCTTATGGGCGAAGGCCAATATGCTTCAGCACAAACACAATGTTTATATGATGTCCAAACCCTAATTTTATGTCGAACGGCAGCCTTGAATGCATGGGACAGAGTTGAGGAACCAGGAAAAAAATCTGAGTCATTTACAAAGGTGATGCAAGGCCCAAAAGAGTCTTTTACAGATTTTTTACAAAGACTGGCTTCAGCAGTAAAGAGAATGGTCTCGGATTCAGAAGCTAGTAAGGCAATAATTGAATCTTTGGCCTTTGAGAATGCGAATGCAGCATGCAAAAGAATAATCAGGCCATTAAGGGCAAGATCTGCACCTATGGAAGATTGGATTAGAGAAACAATTAATGTTGAAGCTGATGAGCATGATGATACATGGGTAGGAGAAGTAATTTCAAAAGGTTTGAGGAGTGTTAGATGTTTTGGATGTGGAAAGCAAGGACATTTGAAAAGGGACTGTAGACAGGTCATTCCCAGAAACAATGTTTCTTCAAGGAACAATGGCAACAGAATGCCCCTTCCTTCTGGAGTATGCAGAAGGTGTGGTAAAGGAAAACACTGGACCAACGAATGTAGATCAACAAAGGACAGACAGGGTAATCCTTTGCCTCAGTCTTCGGGAAACTCCCAGAGGGGCCTCAGGCAGGCCCCCAGTGCAAATCCAGTTCAAACCTTTCCTGCAGCCATAGAGGAAATGCCTGCTCTGGAGAGCGATTAAATAACCAAATGCCTATTGGAATAAATCATGCTGGTCAGGATGATGAAACAAAGAGAATAGAAAATTCAGGAGAAAACATAAAGAAAATTTTTTGGCAAACTTCTATTAATGAACAAAGACCAAAATTAACGATAAAAATAAATGGTGTTTTGTTGTCTGGTCTGGTAGACACAGGTACGGACGTTACCATAATTGCACCAGAATTTTGGCATCCAACTTGGCCTCTTCAGGAGGTAAACGTTCAACTGTTAGGAATTGGGACATTATCTCAGGTGAAACAGAGTGCAAGATGGCTCGAATGTATAGGTCCAGAAGGACAGAGAGGAAAATTAAAACCATATGTGGCTAACATAACTATGAACCTGTGGGGTCGAGACTTGTTGCAACAATGGAATACTCAGATTAACATCCCTCCAATCTCAGAAACAAATCATAAACTAGCACATGTTACTGAGAGAAATATTAGAAGATATTGTTCTAATGAGTGGTCACCAGCCATCCATATTATACAAGAACAGGGCACAATAACTGATGATCTTCCAAAGACACCAACAGCTCTACCTTTAAAATGGTTAACAGACAAGCCTGTATGGGTCCAGCAATGGCCTTTAACAACAGAGAAACTCCAGGCTTTAGAAGAGCTGGTAGAAGAACAGTTAAATGCTCAGCATATTGAAGAATCAACCAGCCCTTGGAATTCTCCTGTATTTGTTATTAAAAAGAAATCTGGTAAATGGAGAATGGTAACAGACCTTAGGGCAATTAACAAAGTAATTCAGCCAATGGGTTCTCTACAATCTGGGATGCCTTTGCCTACTCTGTTACCAAAAGGATGGCCTCTCATAGTTATTGATTTAAAAGACTGTTTCTTTTCAATACCCTTACAAGAAAAAGACAGAGAAAGATTTGCTTTTACAGTGCCTACTTATAATAATTCTCAACCGGTTAAAAGATTTCAATGGAGGGTCCTCCCACAGGGAATGTTGAATAGCCCAACTCTGTGCCAATATTTTGTACAACAGCCATTGGAAGTGATACGTAAAAAATTTCCTAAATCTATAATTTATCATTATATGGACGATATTTTACTAGCTGACTCAAATGCAGATACTTTAGAAATAATGTTTGAAGAAGTAAAGAAAATTTTGCCTTGCTGGGGATTACAAATTGCTCCTGAAAAGATACAAAGAGGAGATTCTATTAATTATTTAGGATATAAAATAGAGCTACAAAAAATTAGACCCCAAAAGGTGCAAATTCGGAGAGATAGACTACAGACTCTTAATGACTTTCAAAGATTATTTGGAGATATTTCTCATCTACGAACTATTGTTGGGGTAAAAAATGATGAACTGACTAATTTGTTCAAAACCTTAGAAGGTGACAAGGACTTAAATAGTCCAAGAGAATTATCACCTGAAGCTGAGAAAGAATTAGCCTTGGTAGAAAAGAAAGTGCATGAAGGACACGTGAATCGTATTGATCCAAAGCTGGATTGCATTTTGGTTATCTTACCTTCTAGGCGTTCTCCTACTGGAATATTAATGCAGAGGGAAGATATTATATTGGAATGGATATTTTTACCAAATAAACCAAATAAAAAATTAAAAACTTATGTGGAAAAAATCTCTGACTTGATTTACAAAGGAAAACTGAGACTTCGTCAATTAGCAGGCATAGACCCAGCAGAAATTGTCGTACCATTAACTAAGGAGGACATTGAAAAATTATGGACAGAAAGTGAACCTTGGCAAAGAGCTTGCAGTAATTTTTTGGGAGAAATTAACAGCAAATATCCCAAAAGCAATAGAATTGATCTTATAAAGAGAGCTGATTGGATCTTGCCTCGAATTGTACGGCAAAAACCCATATCTGGAGTTCGTACATTTTATACAGATGCCAACAAAGAAGGAAAGGCAGGTTACAAATCAGAAAATTTAAGTAAAGTGGTTCAAAGTCCGTATAATTCAGTTCAAAAATCAGAATTGTATGCTATTCTGTTGGTATTAATGGATTTTTCAGAACCTCTCAACATAGTAACTGACTCTCAGTATGCTGAAAGAGTGGTGTTACATATTGAGACTGCAGAATTTATCCCTGATGCTTCAGAATTAACTTCACTATTTATTCAATTACAAGATACAATCAGGAAAAGGAATCATCCTTTATATATAACTCACAATCGATCCCATACTGGTCTGCCAGGCCCTCTAGCACAAGGCAATGATGAGATTGATAAATTATTGATAGGAAATGTGCTGGAGGCCTCAGAATTTCATAAAAAACATCACGTCAATAGTAAAGGTTTAAAAAAGGATTTTTCCATAACCTGGCAACAAGCCAAAGAAATAGTAAAGAAATGTCCTACTTGTTCCTTCTACAATCAAACGCCATTACCAGCAGGATGTAACCCAAAGGGTACTCAGAGAAATGAAATCTGGCAGATGGACGTGTTTCACTTTGCAGAATTTGGAAAATTGAAATATGTACACCACACTATCGATACTTATTCAGGATTTCAATGGGCAACTGCTTTGAGTTCTGAAAAAGCTGATTCTGTAATCACTCATTTGCTAGAAGTTATGGCCATCATGTGTGGTGATATTTTATTTGTACTGAAATGTTATTTTAATTTTATGTTAATAAATAAAGTTGCCCTGGGGTCAGAGCTATTAGAGCCATAGTAAGAGCGTGGTGGTTAGAAGAGCTAGGTAGATTTCTGTGTGTTCAGGGATACAGCCAGTATTGGAGACATACGCCTTTAAGACCTGGAGGGCGGTACTTACAGGCAGTGATGAGGCAGTCATGTGGTTGGGTTTACAACCAATGAGAAGGCAGAACAGAAAGATTATTTAAGCAGGGACACAGGAAGTACCTCTCTCTCTCGGGGAAGCTAGGAGCACTGCAGGAGGTAAGATTTTATCTCTGAGCTCTGACCTCTCGGCTTTTCTCTTTTACCTTGGCTCTGTGTTTCTTATTTTAATAATACGATTGGTTACATCTACAATCATGGGTATACCTGCACAAATCAAAACTGACAATGCTCCATCATATGTCTCTGTTAAAATGAAACAGTTTTTTGCTTATTACAATATAAAGCATATTACAGGCATACCACATAATCCTACAGGTCAAGCAGTTATAGAAAGATCAAACAGAACTCTAAAGGATATGCTAAATAAACAGAAATGGGTAACAAAAACCCCCAGAAATAGACTGCATAATGCTCTTCTAACTTTGAATTTTCTGAATGCCAATGAGAAAGGAACAACAGCTGCAGAGAGACATTGGATAATAGAAAAAACTACAGAATTAAATCAGCCTATATACTTTAAGGATGTGCTGACCTCAGAATGGAAACCAGGGTATGTATTACATTGGGGTCGTGGTTTTGCTTTTGTTTCTACAGGAGAAGATAAGCTGTGGGTACCGTCAAAATTGATAAAGGTTCGATTTGAACAAGAGAGACCTCTTAATTAGAGGAGGTGATAGTTCATTAACCAGCATGAACATCCAATTTAAACTAACTTGTATCAATAAAACATGCCTTTTCATTTAATCAGATAATAACTTGTCAAAAGGAAACATCCCCAAAATTAGTCTTGGGGAAAGGTTTTTGTTTTTGTCTTTTAGGAGAATGAAGGTTAAGGAATCTGAAGAACACTGGACAAATGAGACAACTGAAGAAAAGGGACAAATCATCTATCCCAAGAAACAGAGTGAAACGGTGTATGGGTATATATTATCTAAAAAAATTTTATGTCTTCCTAAATGTTTGTTTCTGCTTTTCTCTAAAGATTTAACACTCTTGGTTTTCTAATAGTCCCAGTTCAATTAAAATTTAAAGCTGACTTTGGAGTTGGAGAATGGCTCTCTCCTTCTTTAAAATCAAGCATGTTGTTAAAAGGAAAATGCAAACTCCCTGTATCATGCCAGAATAAGAGCCATCTTCTGCTATGGTACAGGACAAAAGCAAAATTAATTAAGGGACTATTCTATTACTAATCTCAACTCTTTGATTCTATTCTGATTCTTTAAACTTTTCTCAAAGTATAAATTTTATATCAAAATTTACAAGATTAATATATATATATATATATATATACATTTTAAACTTTGTTAAGATATGAATGGTCACATAGAGTACTAACTAATTCTAGAAAAAAGGCTAGCTGCATATATATGTTTTTGTGTTCGAGTCTCTTATCAGTTTTCTGCAGGAAATCATGGCCAGGCCTAACATCAACTGAAGTCTCCAGAAAGAAGATGGGGCCCCACAACAACAACAATTCCACGTGGACAATAATAATATCATTAAGCTGACAAACATCATCCATAGATCAGCTTTGAACTACAAGGTGCTCAGAGCAAATTTGAGATGACTAGCTGAGATGATCCAGTCTCAAAGACTACTTGAATAAGGACTTGAGATAAACCCTGAAGTTTGGCATTATACACAAACTGGATAATGAAGGATATAGTTACCTCTCTTAGAATTTGACAATTAACCTAAAATTTTACTTTCAGGATAAAGAAAACTTCGCCCATACCCAGCAGGAAGCAATTTTAAGAATACGACGCCCACATTCCCAAAGAGGTGGTGTGGGGCGGGTGGTTTTTTGGTCTTTTTAATGGGTTTTGGGTCTGGGATAATTTTCAGTATTTAGGGGGGTTGGTTACAAGTTATTGTCAAGGGTTAGGAAAAAGGCTAAGCAAAGGAGATTAGATTTAAGGTTCTTGTTTAAAAAAAAAAAAGAAAGAAAGAAAGAAAGAAAAAAAAGAAAGAAAAGAGAAAGACAATTACTAGTTTTAAATACTTTACATTGGATTGAATTGTTTTATATTGTACACAAATTTGAAACTGATATTGTTAGAAAATGCTATATGTATATTTCTAATTGTATTTATTCCATCCATTTAACAATGTAATGCAAATTTCTGATCCTTGAATGTTATTATTATCAACTATTAGGATATAAAGAAATGAAAGCTAGTAGTTAGACATTATCATAGAACTTGTAGTCATATTGGATATGTTTTAAAAATTGAGCAGAGATGTTTTAGACAGGTCATCTTCAAACCCTTCAGAGATCTACAGAATATGGCATTTAAAATGTTTTAATAACTTAGAAAATTTTTCTTTTTTGAGACATGTCGGCTCCTGGCAGTACCAATCTACTTTAGAGAAAATATGGGCATTGAAGAAACTGCATATGGAGTCAACTTTCATTCTGGCAAAAGTTAGCCACTGGACAACAAAGTATCCTCGAATCAACAGGACAAAATGGACAGACAGATCACGAAACAAGGGACTACTGATTCTTGCCAAAACAAGTGTGGTTATGGCTTTATCAAAAGGCATCTTCTGAGGCCAGGACAATATGGCCCCATCCCTGAAGTGGCCTTCGCATCCGGAAAAGGTACGGTGCCCTTTTCTTCGAAGGCAGCTTAACAGGCAGAGGGCCGATGGATTCTGTTGTACAATGGAACAGCAGCTGAAAGCTCATGCCTCTCAAAAGTAGACTGGCATTTAATAGAGGGATGTGGAGAAGAAGGGGATGCTGAGATGAAGCCATATATACACAGCCAAGAAGAATGGACAGCTGAATTAAAAAACTGTCAACAATTTCCAGAATTTAAAATCCTGAATCATGACAGGACACTAGTGGAATTCAGGTGTTTCTGGTACGTGGACTGCTCTCACCCAATGTGAGGTTGAACTGTTGACCTTGTGTACATCCTACTTCACAAATGAGTCTGTCAGATACACTAAGCCTATAGGCTGAAGATGATGCCCCAACACTGCGGAGAAACCTCAGGTGACTGCCCAGGCAGCTGGCTGTTTCTGTCAACTCACAAAATTTTTTTGGAAGTTGCTTGCATGCACTTCCTGTTTTTATTTTTGTTAGCTAATATTATTCCCTTCTTGGGTCTCTGAGGGAGTTGAAGATTAGTTAGTTATGGTTGAAGATTAGTTAGTTATAGTTGAAAATTAATTAGGATAGAAAGTACATTAGATACATCTTGGAATTATCAAAATAGGATAGATAATGGAATTATTTTCTCTGATTCGTCAAATACCTGTTTAGGTATTTATTACTTGTATATATTGTATATAGTTATTGTACTTTTGTATATAGTTTTTCTTTTGTTAGTTATAACCTTTTGCTTTCTTTTTCTTTTTATTAAAATAGAAAAGGGGAAATGTGGTGATAATCTAATTGTACTGAATTATTATTTTGATTGTATGTTAATAAATAAAGTTGTCTGGGAGTCAGAGCTATTAGAGCCATAGCAAGAGTGTGGCGGTGGTGGCACACGCCTTTAATCCCATAGATATCTGTGTGTTCAGGGTCAGAGCTATTAGAGCCATAGCAAGAGTGTGGCGGTGGTGGCACACGCCTTTAATCCCATAAGATCTCTGTGTGTTCAGGGATACAGCCAGCATTGGAAACATATGCCTTTAAGACCTAGGGGGCTATACATTCAGACAGTGACGAGGCAGTCATGTGTTTGGGTTTACAACCAATGAGAAGGCAGAACAACATACTTTAAAAAAAACGAACCGACAGGAAGTAGGTCTCTTTTCGCGAAGCTGGGACAGCAGGAGGAAGGGTTAGATTTTAGCTCTGAGCTCTGACTTCTCGGCTTTCTCTTTTACATTGTTTCTGTGTTTCTTATTTAATAAGACGGTTGGTTACATCTACACTTGGTGCTGGCACTGAGAGTCCTTACATCTTCGTAGATGGGCAATGGGAAGTGGAGTGACTGTCACTCTGGGGGAATGTTGAGCAAAAGAGACCTCAAAGTCTGCTCCCACAGTGACACACTTTTCAACAAGGCCATACCGCCTAATAGTGCCATTCTCTTTGAGAGCCATTTTCTTCCAAACCCCACCACACACACACACACACACACACACACACACACACACACACACACACACACACCATATGCAGAGAGAAGGACAGATACAGAGACAGAACACAACGTTGAGGATGTGGAGAAGGGACAGATCTGGGAGGAATTAAGGGGAGTATTTGGTGTGAATATAATCAAAATTCATTTGAATGAAATTCTCAAGGAGTTAATAAAAAATGAAGAACAAAGATGTGTTCATTTGGGACAAAAACTTTCAATGTCTGAGGTTTTATTTCTTTGTTTCAGGGAATATATAAAAGCACCTTGGCTTCAGAACTTGTCTAGAACTTTAGAATCTACATATTCTGAAGCTGTTGTTTTAGATTTTTTAAACCCTTATATTTATTTATTTATTTATTTTGGATTTTTAAGTCTTTTTTTTCCTTTTATTTATTTGACAATACCATTCAGTTCTACATACCAGCCACGAATTCCCTTGTTCTCCCCCCTCCTGCCCTCCTCCACTTTCCCCCAGCCCAACCCCCATTCCCACCTCCTCTAGGGCAAAGCCCCCCCCCCACAGGACTGAGATCAACCTGGTAGACTCAGTCCAGGCAGGTCCAGTCCCCTCCTCCCAGACTGAGCCAAGCGTCCCTGCATAAGCCCCAGGGTTCAAACAGCCAACTCATGCAATGAGCACAGGACCCGGTACCACTGCCTAGATGCCTCCCAAACAGATGAAGCCAATCAACTGTCTCACCTATTCAGAGGGCCTGATCTAGTTGGGGGCCCCTCAGCCTTTGGTTCATAGTTCATGGAGTCTAATTAGTGAGAAAGAGGGTTTATATGAGCGAGAATTGTTGAAACCAAACCGTTATATTTATTTAGCCATAATTTTCATTGCTTTTTGTTTGAATGCTGACTTGTTTGTAGATTGTTTCATGTACAAATCATAAAACTACAAGATGAGAATGGAAGTGTTTATTATAGATTTAATTCTAAACAGTCTTATTAAAGAAGAAACACAGAGCCAAATAAAGAGTTAAAAGCCCAAGAGGTCAGAGCATTCGTGAATAGCCTTTAGCTTACCAGCCGCTGCCATCCTTCCCCTAAGAGAGAGACCTTCTCCTGTGTGACCCATCTTTTTATTGACTTTCTGTTCTGCCTTCTCATTGTTTCTAAACCCAACCACATGACTTCCTTGTCACTGCCTGTCTATAGAGCCTCCACGTCTCTGTGGTTGGTACTGGGATTAAAAGCATGTGTCTCCATGCTGGCTGTGTCCTTGAACACACAGAGATTTTGCCTGCCATGTGATCAGATTAAGGGCGTGTGCTACCACTGCCAGACTTCTGCTAAATGGCTTACTATTAGCTCTGACCCCCAGACAACTTTATTTATTAACATACAAATAAAATCACATTTCAGTACAAATAAAATGTCACATTTATTTTGGTTTGTGCTCATCCTAAAAGACAGATGTATGTCATATTGAGCTCACATTTAGGAATTAGCACTTCACAGTCTCTTGTTTTCTGTACCTTGAGCAGTTGTTGATCTCCATGTTAGTTTCCATCTACTGAAAAAAAAATCTTCTCACAGGAGGTTTAAGAGATTCACTAATCTATGGGGTTATACCATAAATCAGTTTAATCTGTCCATTTGGCAGCATTACAGTAGTAACACCCCACCCCAAGGCCAGTGACTTAGAGCAAAAGAGAGAGGATGTGAGGACCATGAAGGTTCTAAAAGTCACCATCAAATTATAGAAAATAAACCCCCTTGTAATCATTTGAAGTATTGACTCATATGTCCCATGTGATGCAAATTTACTTTGTTTATTATGAACTAATTTGTCAACTCATCCACGAGTTGTGTGTGTGTGTGTGTGTGTGTGATTTATTATACAATTAAATTGGAACATGATCCTTATTTTAACCAGAGGAGGAGAAAGATAGATGAAGAGTCCCCATCATAGCTATAACCTCAAGAAAATACTTATGCATTGAAGTTATATCAACCAAGAACTATGCCATGGAGTAGGATGGTAATATCTTAGCTCATGAAAGTGCTAAATCAGTGTACACTTAGAATCTGAGCAAGCCATTAAAACATAGAATGTTATTGCAGGAGATTTGTTTGTATTGTCCCTCTGAGACTGCCAATGGAATTAAACACTGATTCAGAGGGCAGAGTCCACATTCAGCTGCCTGGAATAAACCATAGAATTTTCTGGCAGACCCAGATTAAGATGCAGAGACACAGGGAGGAATAGGGAGGGGCTGGAAAAGGTTCAGATTCTTTTCAATCTGGGAAGGTGGAGAGGAAGGTCAGCTGATTGTTTCCTCTATCACTCTGTGGTTCTATGAAGTTTTTACCCTAATATATGACTTCCAAGCTTTATGTATTAATAAAACAATAAAAGTAACCACTATAGAATGGCATTCTAGTATGAACAATATCTGGATGCTCTTGTCCCAAATCTATTGGGCTGTACTATAGTAGGCTGGGAGTACTATACATGCAGGTACAGACATGAAGACATGTCCTAGAGGAGTCAAGAAAGGACAAACCAGAGGTGATTTGCTATCAGCACTAGTTCCAATCAAACCAATGAATGCTAACTCAGTTTAAATTCCCAGGCAGCATGAAGATCTGTAGACTGAAAATGCTGGCTTGGATCTTTAATCCAAACAATGATACTTTTACTCAGGGGATAAAAACAACAATAGCTTCTTGAGAAATGGCTTGCTAAATGTACTCAGGACAGAAATATCTCTTCAAACAAAAGAATAGGCCACTGACACTAGAGGATGAGTATCTACCAGGTAGCTGGCTATCCATTTCCACCTGAATCAACAGACCTCTTCCTTTGCAAGCATACAAGAGAAGACTAACTGTCCAAAGGAACAAATAAGACTATGGCACAAAAAAATATTTCTCTCTTCTGAGGAGATGAAAGGAAAACTGGAGGCCATTTCAGCGGGCTTCTGTGGTCTTTTGGGACTTGAAAGTGACCTCTGTCTCTGCTCTCTCCCAGCTTATTTTGTACATGTTTTCTTTTTCTGTACACTGTAAGATACTCTAAGTTCATTTTATATTACCTCTTCCAAGCTCAGCATCAACCCTTTCAATAAAATGACACTTCATAAAATGTTAATAATAATTAATAAAAACCTGACCGAGGGATTCATACCTATAACCCCAGGACTCACTGTGAACTCCCGAAGAGACCTGGCATGAGACCCACTCAGTACCACTCACAGCACTTCTCACTTGTCCCTTACCCCAAGCCTCTCCAGGCCAGGGCTGGACTTGACTTCAGCCCCCCTCCCCCCCCCGCCAGCTTCTGACTCCTATATAAACCATCCACTTTGGCCACATGATCTCTTGGTTCTTCTCCTCTCCTCTCCTCTGCTCTTGGTTCTTGGCCCTCTGCTCTTGGCTACAGGCTGGCTCACTCTTGGCCTCTTAGCTCTCTTCTTTCTCTCTCGTCTCTTCTGCCCCCCCCCTTCTTATGGCCTAGTTCAGTCTAGACCCTTCCAGATCCCTCTGACTGTACTCTTTCTCATATTAACAATAGAAACCCTCTCCTCCACCCCATTGCAAAGTGGTCATGTCCTCATTTTCATTCATCAGAATACCTACGAAAGAGAAGGAGGATTTCTACAGGTCTGAGGCTATCCTACAACAGGATCATAAACTTCAAGACTGTCCAGCTACAATGTAAGACACTGTCTATCTCTTTCACGCAAAAGTACAAAGTAAAACACACTAAAAAACAACCAAACTGAGAGGGAGGAAGGAAGCCAGGAGGAAAAGAAGGAACGAAGGAAAGAAGGGATGAATCTAGATCCAGGTATTTTATGTGGCCATTTTTTAAATACACAATTTGTTACAGAACCCAGACAACAGAGTAACTTCCACAGCACAGCTTCTCTGAACCTCACTTTGTACTTCAATTTTGTGTTAGCCTGCTCACCTCCTATTCATCTATATGTCAGAAGAGGAAATAGGTCATTAGGACATTCTCTGGAGCACTTCCTCATCCATCTTCTCCATTACTTATAATGTATGCCTTCAAACAGGTTGCCTGTATGCCTTGGGGACATTTAAAAATGACCTTGAATCATTCATTGCACATGCCTCTCTGGACTCTAGAGTAATCCAGTTCGCTTTTCACTGGCTCTCAGAAGATATCCTATTCTATCTTTGAGTTCCTTGGCCATGCGACTGCTACATTATCAATCTCATGCATGAGTAAACTATAAGTGAGCTGCTGAACCTGTCAGTGCTTCATGCTCACTCTGGGTGAAACACATGGCCAGCATCCTCCACCCTTAATTTTCTGTCCTCACCTCTGCACAGGAAGTACCATGACCATATGCTAACATTTCAAGTAAAAGAAAGTTGGCTTCTACTTACTCTCTGTCAAAGTTTAGGCAGAATAATATGATAATACTATACATATGTTAAAATATCAGTTTTATTTGAGTTTTTAAAAGTCTGTCTTATCTAAGAAAATGTTGAATCTTGCTCTTTTCTAGCTCACAAAAATAGTGACCTTTGGTTCTTCCCATTTTAATTTATTTCCCAAAGTGAAAATAAACAAAATTATAAGAAATGGTTCTCTGCATGTCTCTTGAAATCCAGAAGCATCTCTGATACTTGAATAGCTTGTCCCTTTCTATCAAAGGTTAAGACATAATTGTTTGAGCATTGAATAAATGGATAAGAAACACAAGTAAGAGAGAAAGAAACAAGATTGAAATGCCTACATCCTATGTTATTTCTAAAGGTTAGGAGAGAATGCATATTTTCCTTCTAAATGTCAATTTAATCTGAATGGCAGTGAACCTCGAATAACATTTACATTCAATGTAGAAATTTTGAAAATGAAGCAATTGTCTGGCTAACTGCCTGTTTTGTTTTTGGGTGAACTTCATGTTTGGTTTTCAGTTGATAGATGGCTGAAGTATCAGTCCTATTTGGAAGTATAAACATAATCATTAGGCAGAAGAATGAAGCTTTATTTGTTAGCTAGTAATCAATCCAAGATTGCTGATGCCCAATGGGCAAGATAATGAGAAAGCTTTGCAGTTCATCTGACTGGATGCCTCATTATGATTAGAAAGGACACGTGTTGAGCTTTAGTCTGGACATTAAGTCTTCTAGTTCTATCTGTTGCCTCAAAAAAATAAAAAATAAAAAAAAAATGCTTCCCGAAGATAAGGATCACAGAGAATCTAAGCACATTGCAGAGTTTTCTACAGGCCATGCATAAAAAGAAAAGTTTTGGCTAGATGAAGAATGTGATTGACTACAGGACAGCAACTGCCTGTGAATTCTGGGGATGAGATGAATTCTTTTGTTTGAACATTTTGACCATGACTATATTGTCAATAGAAGGGATTTCTTTTTCCAAATTTGAAAAACTGACCCTCTGTTTTATCTTATAAAGAATAGATTAGTAAATATAACTTAAAGTCTTAATTATGGGTTGAATATTTAATATCTGTGTATAAATTATACTAGGCCATTTTCTGGTATATTTGCTACATAAAAGATGGGCATGAATTCTGTGATATCACATGGAAATCAATATATCATTTAATTTATGTTTAGTAGTCACATATCCTCACATATAATTTGTTTGTACCTATTAGTCACTGACACATTCTTTATGAATGCCTTCCTCTTGATTTCAAAATATGTCATGGTAGGCCATCAACATGAACTATTTTCCATACTCAGAGGAACTACTTTCACTAAACTGTTACTATCTTTCTTAATTTCTTATTTTCATTTAAACGTGATTGTTTTAAATGCAAACTATTAAAAATCTATGAATATTTTCTTTAAGATTTCTCTTTTATTTCAAATATTTTCATTCCTCTACAACTTTGGTAAATACTATATTCAAATATTATGATCATTTTTATAATTTGTTTTGAAAATTGATATTTTAATAAATTTATAAGTTGTAAGTGTTTGGTATAAGACTAAGAACTAAATTTTATACTTAATTTATCATACTCTTACCTAGTTATTAATATTGCTGGTTGGCAATTAAATAATCAACCCAAATTTCAATATCCTTTTCTAATTACTCCCAAAATAACATATTTTACTGACTTCATAAAAAACAGAAAAAAATTTATGTTTATAATTCTGGAATAAATTTTAAGTAATGTAGAGATGTTATTATTTATTTATCCCTGAAAAGATCTTTAAAAAAAGATTGCTAGTGAATTTTCACATACTTTGTTTCATATAAATATAGGAAATCATGGCAGAAAGCATGTCCATCAAGTACAAATAATCAAGAGAATGTGACCTTTGGATGTCCCACTTTATTTTCAATTTCCATAGAAAGTTACTTTAGGAAGGATAATACTGGATAGATGACTTCCACAATCCTCTGAAGCCTTAGACTTATTTAAAAAAAAAAAAGCAAAATTTTCTAAACATTGCTTTTCTAGGACCTAATGACACTCGCTTAGAGAGATTTAGTTCATAGCTCTATATGATATTGTATCATGAATCTAATTAAGAAGAGTTATGTTAATGCAAAATCTATTCAGAGTATTTCATTTTTTCTTTTGTTCTTTGAACAGAGATATCAATACACAGAAATTTGAATTAAAGCACAGAGTTTATTGCAGCAGGAATCTTAAAGAGTCTTATTAATAAAATCAAACCTGAAGCCAGGTACTGGGGTGAATGCAGGAAGATCAGAGAAACAGAACAAGGCACAGCTACCCTCAACAGTTCCTCAGCTGATCCTGATTCCTCAGACTGGAAGCCTCCGAGTCCTTATCTGAATGGCTCTCAGCTGAACTGATGCTCAAAAGCGTAAAAACTTAACCAGGCCAAAAGCTTCTAATTTCTGGTCCTCATGCCTTATATACCTTTCTGCTTTCTGCCATCACTCCCTGGGATTAAAGGCTCACTTCCTGGGACTAAAGGTGTGAGTCACCATGCCTGGCTGTTTCCAATGTGGCCTTGAACTCACAGAGATCCAGAGCGATTTCTGCCTCTGGAATGCTAGGATTAAAGGCATGAGTGCCACCATTTTCTAGCTTCTATATCTAGTGGCTGTTCTGTTCTCTGACCCCAGATAAATTTATTAGGGTGGACAATATTTTGGGGGAACACAATACCACCACAGTTTATTTTTAAAGAATTTAACTATCTAGAATTTCATATTTTAAATTATGTACTATATATTAATATTCATATATAATATAATAATTATATATGACAAATTTAATTTCAAAGGAAAAACCCATACACAGGAGGCAGTCTAGTGGTCTGATGGCCTGAATTCCATCCCTGGAATCCACATGTTAGACAGAGAGAATTGACCCCTGAACGTTGCCCTCTTACCTCCACATGTGACATGCACATGCCCTCCCCTACACATACAAACAT
This sequence comes from Peromyscus maniculatus bairdii, assembly GCF_049852395.1. Taxonomy (NCBI): domain Eukaryota; kingdom Metazoa; phylum Chordata; class Mammalia; order Rodentia; family Cricetidae; genus Peromyscus; species Peromyscus maniculatus. Next base: position 202,305,421 of record NC_134852.1, on the reverse strand, counting down.
ACACAATCTAAAGCTACATAAATAATTCAATTTAAAAAGTGAGCTCTTACAAACTATTTGACACAGTCTTCCCAGAGAAATCAATATATTCATAAAGCATTTGCAGTGATATTTTAACCAGTCTCCCTGTGTCTGCTCTCATTTTTTTCTGACGCAAATGATGTCTTCCCTTCCATTAGAAATATCTCAGTTATTACACCTGACACAGGTCTTATGCCCTGGTCATTCACTGACACCATTTTGTCTTAGATCACTGAGTTCTGAGGCAGGCTCAACTCTCTCTAGCATAGCTATATAATGTATCATTATGGATAACAAAATTTCTGTCACACCTAAGCATTCCATTCTATAGTGGATTATGTTTTGTATGGTTGATAGAAGGTCTTTAGTAGGCAATTAGAGCAGTTCATAAGGATCACTAGTTAACCTGTGTGTACTGAATCACAATGACTCCTGATAACTTCATATGGATGACTGAAAAAGTGCCACCACTGAAAAAAACGTGTACACAGACATAAGAGTAAGTCGTAATGAATTTTGATTTTGATTACGTATATGGCTATACAAACATTGATATAAACTTAATAATAACCTTAAGTGAGAAAATTTAGAATTTTATTGGGAAGGGGTAGGTGATGTAAAAAAGAAGTGTAAATTTGACAAAGACGAAACAAATAAAACAAAGCTAAAATGTATGTGGGAAAGTTAGGAATGTTGAGGAGTGAACATCCTTGAAATCTGTAGGATTCAGTGAATACCTCGATGTAATTGACAGACTGAGAGGAAAGAGAGGTCTTTAGAAGGAGCTTTGCATGTAAGGTATCATACCGAAATGGCATTGATAAGAATGTAATTGTGAGTTATTGAATATTCTAATCTATGAAAGATTATCAAGAATAGATTCTAGAGGCAAAATAATGACCCACAGAGTTTTCTGGTCATGCAACCTAAAGGGTAATGATGCCACTAAAAACTAGGCAAATTAGAACAGAGATGAATGAGTATTGAAAGCACTAATCTGCTGGGATTACAATGTGACTTGTGAGAAAGGTGAAAAGAAGCCCAGTCAGGATCTGGGAAGGATGACACCAGGAAAGTGAAGTCAGAGACAGTTCTTCGGTGGATGGATTAAATGTGAAAGCTCGTGGGGATCACTAAGGGTAGGGTGTGGGGGGCAACAACAACATTACAAAACAAAACAACAACAAAACAAAAACAAAGCCCAGGAAACTAGAAATAAAACAGATGAGGGAAACCCCACATTTAATTTAGTTGGCTGTTTCTGATTTCTTTTTCATGTATTTTTCTTGAGGGTAAAAAGGGTTTCTTTTACATTTCTTTGATGGATTCATTCTGGTGTTCTATTTAAGGTATTGGAAATTTAGTGTTAGGTAAGTAGAATTGTCTTAAGGACATTTTAAGAAGGCTAACTGATAAGATTTGAGACTAGCTATCATTTTGTAGCTCAGCAAAAACAGACTGACATTTAGTAAATGTGATAGGCAATGGCCAGAGAATTAATGTCAAAGTCACATGAAGGGTGCTTTTGTAGTTGCATGATGTATGTTACCATTGGCTTGGTGTCAGCGCAGGTTTGCAGAAGAGAATTTATGTGGATGAAAAGTTATGACTGTTTCCATAGTTACAGATCTGTAAAGTAATGAAAACCATAAGAATCATATCTATAATTATTTTATAGTTCATTATCATGTCTGTAACTCCCAAGAGATTGGTATTCAGTAAAGTAAATATTTTCTAAAAGAATTGTGATTCTAACTCTACTGTTGTGAGAACACAGATGTGTAAAAAGCAAAAAGGCACCTGAGCTGCAGAATGTCTGTGTTGTACCCATGAGGGAATTGAGTTTGCTGCAGTGCAACAAGTCCCTGTCTGGAACTGAGCTACAGAACAGTTCTTTTACTAAAGCAGTGTAACTAAAAGTTTTCCTGTGCCCACCCAGCTCCCACGGCCTCACTGTTCCACAGCTGCTCAGACATAAATGAACACACAGAGGCTTACATTAATTACGAACTGTATGGCCTACTAGCTCAGGTTTCTCACTAGCTAGATCTTACATCTTAAATTAACCCATTTCAATAAATCCATACGTTGCCACATGCTCCTGGCTTACTCATATCTTTATATCTTGCTTCTCATGAAGGCAGCTGACAGCATCTCCTCTGTTCTGTCTCTTTCCTTCCTCCTCTCTAGTTAGAATGTCCCACCTAGCCCTACTCTGCTTCACCATTGACCAAACAGCTTTATTTATCAACCAATCAGAGCAATGCATATTCACAGCATACAAAAAGACATCCACAGCAAAGCAGTTTTGGGTTTATGTTCCTTAAGTCACACAGTGACACAAAGAATTGAATAACAGATCACAAAGTCCCAATTATTGTACTATAAACATTTATGGATGACTTTAGATAGAACAGACTAAATAAATATCATAATATTCTTTCTTTGACATAGAAAGAGAAATTCCCATGTGGTAGGTAAAATAACTGACATGATGATTAAATTCTGTTCTGGTAGTCTATATAAGACTCGAATTAAAAAAAATCAATTCTCAAGATCAAGAATGATTTCATATTTGTCTGTATTTTTCTCCAAATTCTATAGTAAAGTTTAATCATACATTAAAAAAAAACACAAGTAATTCTCAAGGCTTTTCTATGTATAAATTCTTTGCCCTTGAGGGGACTTGGACATCTATGATATTACTGATGTTCTTAGTTATGGTGGTATTTTATTTGTACTGAAATGTGATTTTAATTGTATGTTAATAAATAAAGTTGCCTGGGGGTCAGAGCTATTAGAGCCATAGCAAGAGCATGGCGGTGGTGGCGCACGCCTTTAATCCCAGCACTTGGTAGACAGAGCTAGGTAGATCTCTGTGTGTTCAGGCATTGGAGACATATGCCTTTAAGACCTGGAGGGCTGTACTTACAGGCAGTGACTAAGCAGTCATTTGTTTGGGTTTACACTTAGTAACAAACCTCATTATTATTTCACATTTGAGTATTAGAGTTAAAAAATATGTTTTTGTTAAAAATACAATAGCAATCTTGTTTATGATTTAAAATATCAGCATTCCCCTCACCTGTATTCCAATAAATCTTCATTAAAATTGTGACATAATTGTCTTACACTAATCATTTCATCTGACCCACTCCATTTTGCATCTTGCTTTTCTTTTCTTTCTTTCTTTTTTTTTTTCCTTTTTCTTAAGACAGGGTTTCTCTGTATAAAAGCCTTGGCTGTCCTGGAACTCGCTGTGTAGACCAGCCTGGCCTGGAACTCACAGAGATCCACTTGCCTCTACCTCCTGATTGCTGGGATTAAAGGTGTATGCCACCACTGCCCAGCTGGCTCTTGCTTTCTTTTTATCTACAGAAAAAGATCAAGTTTCTTATTTTAAATATGAAAAGATTTTTCTTAGCATGTTAATGACTAGAGTTCCTTCCAAAGATAATAATTACTTTTCTATTTATATGATATCTCATGTACATCTATCATTAGTAAACAATTTTCTGTTTTAGGAACTCTAGATTTAGCCTAGTAAGAATCCTCTAGCTTGGAGCAGCAGAGGATGTCAAGTGTGTTGATTGTTGTTTTTCTCCTAATCTAGTAATCTCTAACATCTTACCTTTCATTCTATCTGATAATAGATACTGAGACTAACAGAAAAGAGTGCCAGATAACCAGTGATCCCTCACTAACCATAAGAATTGAAGAAGACACCGAGTTCCTTCTGGAATCTATCAGCTAAGTACTCCATCTCTTCTTCTCACAAGAACTTCCCACATTTTAATCAAACCTCACCCTTTCTTTGATAACATAATGTTTTTCCAGTTAAATTTTCTCTTTTTCTGCAATATTTACTATCTTTAAACCCAAAGCACAAAATTCAGGCACCTTGACTTAGGAAGTTGTTATTCCTTCATTTCATCTTTTATACCAATATTTAAAGTGTTCAGTACACTGTTCTTGGCTATCCCAGCAAACTGGAACCATTAGACTCAGGCAGCTACAAAGATACACATAGTTGAGTAGTGAGAGGAATCCTGTCTCACACAGATAACACACAACTCTGTGACAAGTGAGATGCACATGGACCCTGTAGCTGGCATTTTGTGTGCGGGTACATGAAAGTATATTATAGTGATGACCAGTATGTGTTGCTGAAAAATTATCACATGTGCAAGACATCCTGCCAGCCTGCTACACTGAACAAACAATGTTGACTGCTCATAGCCAACACACAAGATAGCTCATAACTCTTTCATATTTCACAGAGGAAGAAACAGACAGTGAGGGTCCAGCAACTGTGATAAGGGTCATACGGATGGATACTATAGAAGAAAGTGAAGATTGGAATCCAGGTTTTGAGATCTGCTATATTATTTCTCCCTTAGACTTTATATGTTCAAATAATAAAATAATCTTTGAAAGAGCTAAATCGGCAGCCTGTGACCTATGACAAAAGAAGCTTCATAGAAGCTCCATTAAAGTCAGGCTATGAGAAAATGTTTTCCTTTAGAGACTGATTTTAAACCAATAATAACGATGATTAATAGCTAATTAAAAATTAAAACATCAGATAAATTGCATACTAATTTAATAAGAAGGATGTTGATCTCATCTTTAAGGTCTAGAGAACTTGCCACATATTTTCTTGTGTCCCATTCACCCTGGAAGCAAAGGATATTGCTCTTCATTGAGAGATATTGACAACAATATGTGATTCATCTTTGTTCAAAGAAAATTATGTTTCACGTCCTTCTGGAAGATTTAATCATTAGGGTGAATTCTATCTATATTTACTCTTTCTAGGGAAACTATATATTTGTCAGAATGAATGACCACCTTCCATGAAATATATACTTTGATACGGATTACAGTGGCTTCCTCATTTATCTCTCTGCCAGCAGGTTAGTCATCTGTGTTACTTGTCTCTGACAGTTAAAATAAATTACACAATCTCAGTAGCTTAAAACAATTGAAATTTATTTTCTAACAATTGTGTAGATTACAGGTCTACAGAGCGAAATCCAGGACAGGCACCAAAACTACAGAGAACCCTAGTCTCGGAAAAAACAAACAAACAAACAAACAAACAACAACAAAGTCTTACATGGGTTTCATGTGATTAAAATCAAGTTTCTGGTAATTTTATTTCCTTTCTACAGGCTTTATTGGGTGGATCTGTCCTCTTGACTTCTCTTGTTTCTACTTCTTTGGATCAATGCTATCTCCCCACCACCATGAAATCCAGCAAGAGTGGGTTATGTTCCCAACTATTTCCTTCCTGATACCTTCTTCTGCTTATCTTGGTAATCTAAGATCCTTCTCTTCACTCTTTAAGACCAACTATTACATCTCCCATGCTATCCCTCATTCACAGCAGCTGACCAGAGCTTTTCCGATGATCCCTAGTTTTACTCTTATCCTGACTGAATTGAACTGGCTCAGTGCCTATTTACGAAGCCCATTCCCTATTCAAAACCCAGTTTATTAAAGCAATGGGGATGGAAATGGTAAGTGAAGCAATACTATATCTATGCAGCACCTGATCCTGAAAGACTCCCCTCTTCTCCACATTTCCTAGAGACCCAGGGTTTTGTCTCTGCAGGCCTTTAAGTGTTAAGGACAAGTGCTTCACCCTTTTAAGACTCAGTGTTTCTACTTCACAATATCAAAGAGTTGTTTGGACTCTACTTTCTGGACAGTTGTAGTACCTTCCTCTACTCCTATAAAAAGATACAACCAATTTCCAACAGCCTCATAGGATCAAGACCCATTAACTCATTAATTGTGGTGAATGTTGTGGTTATATTATTTCATATGGTAAGGATAATTTCTAATGATAATCTAGATATAGCAAAAGGAAAACAGCAATAGCAAACATTCAACTCCCTTTCTAAATTTTTCATACAATATATTTTGATTATATTCTTTTCCTGTCCCCCAACTTATCCCAGGTCCTCCTTCTCAACATATTTCATATTCTTCCTTTCTCTTAAAACAATAACAAACCCCAGAAAAGCACAGATGCATAAAAATACACAAACTCACACTTTCACATACTCACACACACAATTACATACTCTCACATGCACACACACACACACACACACACACACACACACACACACACACACACACAATGAAGGTAAAGTTCATTTTGTATTTGTCAACTACTCCTCAGGAGACTTGCCCTGGATTGTGGTTGATATGTCAAGCATCATTTCGTTGAATCCATTGGAGAATATGAACGCATCCTTTCCTGGCATCTCACTGTGGTATCATACTCCATCAACATCTGGAGGACTGTGAGTACCTGAATAGAATGGAACTTGTATCCTTCAATAGGAATCTCTGGACTCTGGGAAGTAATTCAATACAAAAGGATTCTGACTTGTCTAATTTCACTACTTACAGCTAGATTTGTTTCTGACAGAATGCAAATTAGAGCTTAATCTGTGTACATAAAGGTTGGTAGGGAAAGAGGAATGAAAAATAGTCAAATAATAGATTAGAAAGTAAGTTGCAAAATGCAACCAAGAAAATCCTGGTGAATAACTTCTCTTACTAGATATCTAATATTATCCTATATTTCTATGACTCAAGGCAGTGTGAGCAACACACTTCAAGTCACAACTGGCACCAATTCCCTGCATTTCAGTTACACCAAAGAGTTTAGATCACCAAAAGAAAGTGCAACCTTCTCACAAAAAAAGCAAACAAACCAAAATTTTAGTCATCTACATGTAAGATCAAGAGTCATACAGAATAACAGGGAGAGATAGAAAAGTAAATTGAGTGAATACAGAGAAAATTCAAAACAATGAAAAAAATCAAAATAATTTAGTAATTTACATGCATCAACTTGGCACAGATGAATTAAAACTCAAGTCTGGTAAGGTTGAAGGATGGTACAAATTATTACAGGTTGTTGGTTTGTGTAATTTCTTAACATTTTGGGAAAAGGAGGTATTATTCCCTTGAAGTAAAGGTGTATGTATCTTGTATTTACATAATTACACTGCTGGACATTTCTCTAAGGAAAGTCTAGGCATGTATACCTCACAACATTTTACAGTAGTTACATATCTATCATCTATCTATCTATCTATCTGTCTATCACATATGTATAATCTCTATTATACACAGATTACTGTGTATTATTTTATATTTGTATTTTATATTATATACTTCTATACACTTATAAATATATAAATATGTTCATATATTATATACATGTATGTGTATATAATATATATAACATAATGTGTAATATAATAAATATAATGTGCATATTATATGTGATATGTATGATATTATATGTTATATTTAATATCAAATATATTATACAGTTTATAATAATATATTTTTTAATTTTTAAAGTTTTGGTATAATAAATGATTATATATATAATTAATTATATATACATAGATTATATAAATATATATATTTATTATACAAGCACATTTAAAAGGTAATGCAACCTACAAGCAAGGCAGAGACAATAGAAATAAGCAAAGGTTTCTCATGGAAGAACAGCAATAAATAAGCATTTTGTGGGAAGTCTATCATATTCTGTTCAGGAAGCAAGTCAAGAGGACTAGATAACTGTGCACAAATCAGCATGGAAATAACTCCATAATATAATGCTAAGTGAAAGAGCAGCATTGGAGAATGAGTCTATTTATATGTTCCAAAAGTGGTAAGCTGGATGGTCATTTACTTAGAAATGCCGAGAGTAAAATATTTCACAGGAGCATTCTTCACAAGGATAATATGTTATAGCATACTTATGTTTCAGAAATTCTTATTTTACATGTTTTAAATGTAAAATCCAGATATGAGATGGAATAATATAAGGAAGAGAAACTTGTGACTTCAACATTTCAGTCATGTTCATTTTCATTATTTCAATATAGGAATAAATATTTAAAATCTTTATAGTATTTGATAATTTAAAATAAAAAATAATATGAAGTTTTAATTGAGGATGTTAAACCCTTTCCTCTCTTTTATGAAATCTTAAAGTAATTTTAAGGAATAATTTTTAGTTTGCTTATGTTTTAATGTTTATTCCAGGTAAGATAAAATAAAAGCTAAATGAAATAGAGGATTCATCTAGCATATTAGGAATGAACTTGAATTTCTATTTTTATTGAAAACAATCCATTATTTCAATATCTTTATTGAAATAATCGGTTTATTGAAAATAAAATAAACAATGTATTGAAAATAACCATATCTACCATATGGATTTAAGTCATTTGAGACTTTTTACTTTAAAATATTTCACTGACAAATATTGAATGTTTTCAAGTTATAAAATGTATCCATTTGATACACACCTGTATCTTGTATTGATTGTCACAATCAAATTCATGGCAACCTTCACCACCCATGCAATTCTTTAAGGGCTCCTACTAGCCCCTCTGCTCCCCATTTCCACAGTCTCAATTAAGCTGCCTCTTCTCTTTCTGTAATGGCCTTCTGAGATTCTTTAGCTCAAATGTGTCCTTTTATGCTTTCCCAGGCAATCTTTCTGCCTCATGGGTGAGTTACTTCCACTGAACTAGATTTTCAGAGCCCCTACACTATGTGATGGGCTGGCAAGACCAACCATTTCATTAGAGGGCACCAAGCTCGTTAGGGAAGGAGAACTGTTCCTACAGTGATGTTGATGGCTGAAATTTATAGTGTCTGCTTTGCAGGTCACAGATCCATCATCTCATATACACACTCTCCTACATTCTAGGATTTTATTATCCTCTAGGGCATTTTGCTGATAGCTTCATTCTTCCAAAATGTATTTGTTACATCAAGTTTTGATGCTGGCACATAAGTTTCAAGCCACAAATAATGTGAGTTTTACCTGTAGTACCTTTCTCATTTGTAGTGAATAATCCCCATGAACAAACTTTTAAGTGGAAAAAAAAGCAATGAGTGATGTGGTTTGCATTGCTAAGATAGAAATCTTCCAGCAACTTATATGGGCATGCTTATAGCTGAATAATAGTCAAAGACAACAGATTAAGGGGAACTCTCTTTCAGAAAGACTCCTTCAGTCTGACTTTACAGTGAAAAAGGATTGTCAAAACAAAAATGAATCTTGCTTTTCTAAGTTTTAGCATCCATATTTTGATAATTCAATTTTTTATACATACTCTACAAGTAGTTACTGAGCATGTAAGACCCAGAATCAAATGAATTAGTTAGAGGGCAGCCACACTGTTTAAAAATGATGGTCACATCATTAGTATTTAATTTGATACTACAGGTTATCTTTCCCAGTCATCCAAAAACTACATCTTAAGATTATTGGAAAGAATACCAGAAGAACCAATGGAATTCTGTGCCCCATATGAAGTATTGAGCTCCCATGTGTAAATTCTCTAAGTGACCAATCAGCAGACACATAAGGCTAATTTGCAGATTATATTGTCAGTGTTGGTGAAACCAGAAACAATCAAATTACCACCCTTGGTTTTTTTTCTTCTAAAGGGGCAAGTGACCTTCTTCCCTCAAGCATATTCTAGGGAAGTCACTTAGAAGGTTTCCCTCAGGGTTCAACCAAGGAATAAAATATCCATGTTCTTCAAGTAGTCATGAGTGTCTTGACCTGTTGCCTTATGTTTTCAGCTTCTTTAAAGAAGGATAGAATCAACGTAGGCTGGAAGCAGAGAACTCTAAAATGCACTTCAATTTCCAAAAGGGAGGTTTAGATTCAAGTTCTGGATGTCACTTCAACCAGCAGAGTTCAAGAATTCACCAAAAGTCTGCAGCCCTCCATTTCTTCATTTCAAAAAGTAGCTACATGGATTTTATGTTCTCTGCAGTTCTTTCCAGAGCTGCACACTATGATCATCATCATTGGGATTTCTAAATGAGGGTCTTGATTGTAGCCAATAAATTTAAAATTTAAAACCATCTGTACCAGCCCATTAAGTCATTATCTAAATATATAATATCCACAAATGGTACTATAATTTTGAAAGATAAGAGTCCCTGCTCTGCAGGAAGGCATCATCACTCAGCTGCCTTTAAAGTAGGAATTTGATAAGAAAGTTCCCTATTGTCCTTATTTCTTTTTCATCCTGAATATATAATAGTGATATAAGTGTCATATATAGGAGTTGTACAAAAATATTTCAAAACACAAATAGGTTGATGCCTTGTTTTGATATAGCAAAATGAGCCACGCATGTAACATAAGCTATCTTTTGGATATTGGTTGTAGACATCCATCACTTTTGCCAAAATCAGTAATTTTTGAAGAGCATGAGATTGCCTCAAATAAGAAGATTAAACCCAATGTGACACATTGTCACATTGAAGCCAAAATTCATACTTTTTAGTTAAAACAATATTGCTAGTGACAACTCTAGTTCTCCTTCATTTAAAGTTCTGAGATTCTGAAAACTAAACTTAATAACAGAAGATTTACATCTAATCATTCTCCTTTACTTGATATCCAGCCCACATTGTGCTGCTTTTGAGGAAGACAGTCACTCAGCATCCTAATTTGTTTTTCCTGGTCTGTGGGTTAATTGTGGGTCTTTGTTTAACATACATTTTTAAAGAATGTTAGATTTATGGAAATTAGAATATGTAAGCATAGAAGATAATATTTGGTTTTGATCCTGAAATGAAAGTCATTAGCTTTAATTATTATAGTAAATGTTCTTTCTACTTCATATAATTATTGATGAGATCTTCTAGATAAAGAGTTTATTATAGTATCTCATGGGGTTAGCCAAAGCTATGTTTCAATAAAAAATTTCATCATATGTCCCTTGTTGATACTGTGTTTATTTTTCTCTTCCCTTTTTCTTATATTTCAAACTTAGGTGTCACCTGAAATTTGCTGTTATTTAATCTGGATCAGAGAGTTCTTAATTCCCCCATTAAGTTTGCCTAATGGAAAACAGCTTAAGGTAAAGTAATTTAGTACTATCAGTGGTACAGAGTTCAGGATTAGCCTGCATATAAGAAGTCAATGTCAATGGCTTCATGAGTTTGTTCTGCTGGAAGAAAGAAATTTGCCGTTGTCCCAGATTGTGGTGGTAATCTAATTGTACTGAAATATTATTTTGATTGTATGTTAATAAATAAAGTTGTCCGGGGGTCAGAGCTATTAGAGCCATAGCAAGAGTGTGGCGGTGGTGGCACACGCCTTTAATCCCATAGATATCTGTGTGTTCAGGGATATAGCCAGCATTGGAGACATATGCCTTTAAGACTTAGGGGGCTGTACATTCAGACAGTGACGAGGCAGACATGTGTTTGGGTTTACAACCAATGAGAAGGCAGAACAACATACTATAAAAAAAAACAAACAGACAGGAAGTAGCTCTCTTTCGCGAAGCTGGGACAGCAGGAGGAAGGGTGAGATTTTAGCTCTGAGCTCTGACCTCTCGGCTTTCTCTTTTACATTGTTTCTGTGTTTCTTATTTAATAAGACGGTTGGTTACATCAGTATCTGGCGCCCAACGTGACAAGAATCCATTAAAAACCGCTTGGCTTGACGGCAGGTCCGCTTTCCCCGCAAGGGCGGCAGGCGGCGGAGGAACAAGAACAGGGCACAATAACTGATGATCTTCCAAAGACACCAACAGCTCTACCTTTAAAATGGTTAACAGACAAGCCTGTATGGGTCCAGCAATGGCCTTTAACAACAGAGAAACTCCAGGCTTTAGAAGAGCTGGTAGAAGAACAGTTAAATGCTCAGCATATTGAAGAATCAACCAGCCCTTGGAATTCTCCTGTATTTGTTATTAAAAAGAAATCTGGTAAATGGAGAATGGTAACAGACCTTAGGGCAATTAACAAAGTAATTCAGCCAATGGGTTCTCTACAATCTGGGATGCCTTTGCCTACTCTGTTACCAAAAGGATGGCCTCTCATAGTTATTGATTTAAAAGACTGTTTCTTTTCAATACCCTTACAAGAAAAAGACAGAGAAAGATTTGCTTTTACAGTGCCTACTTATAATAATTCTCAACCGGTAAAAAGATTTCAATGGAGGGTCCTCCCACAGGGAATGTTGAATAGCCCAACTCTGTGCCAATATTTTATACAGCAACCATTGGAAGTGATACGTAAAAAATTTCCTAAATCTATAATTTATCATTATATGGATGATATTTTACTAGCTGACTCAAATGCAGATACTTTAGAAATAATATTTGAAGAAGTAAAGAAAATTTTGCCTTGCTGGGGATTACAAATTGCTCCTGAAAAGATACAAAGAGGAGATTCTATTAATTATTTAGGATATAAAATAGAGCTACAAAAAATTAGACCCCAAAAGGTGCAAATTCGGAGAGATAGACTACAGACCCTTAATGACTTTCAAAGATTATTTGGAGATATTTCTCATCTACGAACTATTGTTGGGGTAAAAAATGATGAACTGACTAATTTGTTCAGAACCTTAGAAGGTGACAAGGACTTAAATAGTCCAAGAGAATTATCACCTGAAGCTGAGAAAGAATTGGCCTTGGTAGAAAAGAAAGTGCATGAAGGACACGTGGATTGTATTGATCCAAAGCTGGATTGCATTTTGGTTATTTTACCTTCTAGGCGTTCTCCTACTGGAATATTAATGCAGAGGGAAGATATTATATTGGAATGGATATTTTTACCAAATAAACCAAATAAAAAATTAAAAACTTATGTGGAAAAAATCTCTGACTTGATTTACAAAGGAAAACTGAGACTTCATTAGTTAGCAGGCATAGACCCAGCAGAAATTGTCGTACCTTTAACTAAGGAGGACATTGAAAAATTATGGACAGAAAGTGAACCTTGGCAAAGAGCTTGCAGTAATTTTTTGGGAGAAATTAACAGCAAATATCCCAAAAGCAATAGAATTGATCTTATAAAGAGAGCTGATTGGATCTTGCCTCGAATTGTACGGCAAAAACCCATATCTGGAGTTCATACATTTTATACAGATGCCAACAAAGAAGGAAAGGCAGGTTACAAATCAGAAAATTTAAATAAAGTGGTTCAAAGTCCGTATAATTCAGTTCAAAAATCAGAATTGTATGCTATTCTGTTGGTATTAATGGATTTTTCAGAACCTCTCAACATAGTAACTGACTCTCAGTATGCTGAAAGAGTGGTGTTACATATTGAGACTGCAGAATTTATCGCTGATGCTTCAGAATTAACTTCACTATTTATTCAATTACAAGATACAATCAGGAAAAGGAATCATCCTTTATATATAACTCACATTCGATCCCATACTGGTCTGCCAGGCCCTCTAGCACAAGGCAATGATGAGATTGATAAATTATTGATAGGAAATGTGCTGGAGGCCTCAGAATTTCATAAAAAAAATCTCGTCAATAGTAAAGGTTTAAAAAAAGATTTTTCCATAACCTGGCAACAAGCCAAAGAAATAGTAAAGAAATGTCCTACTTGTTCCTTCTACAATCAAACGCCATTACCAGCAGGATGTAACCCAAAGGGTACTCAGAGAAATGAAATCTGGCAAATGGACGTGTTTCACTTTGCAGAATTTGGGAAATTGAAATATGTACACGACACTATCGATACTTATTCAGGATTTCAATGGGCAACTGCTTTGAGTTCTGAAAAAGCTGATTCTGTAATCACTCATTTGCTAGAAGTTATGGCCATCATGGGTATACCTGCACAAATCAAAACTGACAATGCTCCATCATATGTCTCTGTTAAAATGAAACAGTTTTTTGCTTATTACAATATAAAGCATATTACAGGCATACCACATAATCCTACAGGTCAAGCAGTTATAGAAAGATCAAACAGAACTCTAAAGGATATGCTAAATAAACAGAAATGGGTAACAAAAACCCCCAGAAATAGACTGCATAATGCTCTTCTAACTTTGAATTTTCTGAATGCCAATGAGAAAGGAACATCAGCTACAGAGAGACATTGGATAATAGAAAAAACTACAGAATTAAATCAGCCTATATACTTTAAGGATGTGCTGACCTCAGAATGGAAACCAGGGTATGTATTACATTGGGGACGAGGTTTTGCTTTTGTTTCTACGGGAGAAGATAAGCTGTGGGTACCATCAAAATTGATAAAGGTTCGATTTGAACAAGAGAGACCTCTTAATTAGAGGAGGTGATAGTTCATCAACCAGCATGAACATCCAATTTAAACTAACTTGTATCAATAACACATGCCTTTTCATTTAATCAGATAATAACTTGTCAAAAGGAAACATCCCCAAAATTAGTCTTGGGGAAAGGTTTTTGTTTTTGTCTTTTAGGAGAATGATGGTTAAGGAATCTGAAGAACACTGGACAAATGAGACAACTGAAGAAAAGGGACAAATCATCTATCCCAAGAAACAGAGTGAAACGGTGTATGGGTATATATTATCTAAAAAAATTTTATGTCTTCCTAAATGTTTGTTTCTCTTTTCTCTAAAGATTTAACACTATTGGTTTTCTAATAGTCCCAGTTCAATTAAAATTTAAAGCTAACTTTGGAGTTGGAGAATGGCTCTCTCCTTCTTTAAAATCAAGCATGTTGTTAAAAGGAAAATGTAAACTCCCTGTGTCATGCCAGAGTAAGAGCCATCTTCTGCTATGGTACAGGACAAAACCAAAATTAATTAAGGGACTATTCTATTACTAATCTCAACTCTTTTGATTCTATTCTGATTCTTTAAACTTTTCTTAAAGTATAAATTTTATATCAAAATTTACAAGATTAATATATATATATATACATTTTAAACTTTGTTAAGATATGAATGGTCACATAGAGTAATTCTAGAAATTACTAACTAATTCTAGAAAAAAGGCTAGCTGTATATATATGTTTTTGTGTTCGAGTCTCTTATCAGTTTTCTGCAGGAAATCACGGCCAGGCCTAACATCAACTGAAGTCTCCAGAAAGAAGATGGGGCCCCACAACAACAACAATTCCACGTGGAAAATAATAATATCATTAAGCTGACAAACATCATCCACAGATCAGCTTTGAACTACAAGGTGCTCAGAGCAATTTTGAGATGACTAGCTGAGATGATCCAGTCTCAAAGACTATTTGAATAAGGACTTGAGATAAACCCTGAACTTTGGCATTTTACACAGACTGGATAATGAAGGATATAGTTACTTTTCCTAGAATTTGACAATTAACCTAAAATTTTTCTTTCAGGATAAAGAAAACTTCGCCCATACCCAGCAGGAAGCAATTTTAAGAATACGACGCCCACATTCCCAAAGAGGTGGTGTGGGGTGCGTGGTTTTTTGGTCTTTTTAATGGGTTTTGGGACTGGGATAATTTTCAGTATTTAGGGGGGTTGGTTACAAGTTATTGTCAAGGGTTAGGAAAAAGGCTAAGCAAAGGAGATTAGATTTAAGGTTCTTGTTTAAAAAAAAAAGAGTAAAAGAAAGAAAGAAAAGAAAAAGACAATTACTAATTTTAAATACTTTACATTGGATTGGATTGTTTTATATTGTATACAAATTTGAAACTGATATTGTTAGAAAATGCTATATGTATATTTCTAATTGTATTTATACCATTCATTTAACAATGTAATGCAAATTTCTGATCCTTGAATGTTATTATCATCAACTATTAGCATATAAAGAAATGAAAGTTAGTAGTTAGACATTACCATAGAACTTGTAGTCATATTAGATATGTTTTAAAAATTGAGCAGAGATGTTTTAGACAGGTCATCTTCAAACCCTTCAGAGATCTACAGAATATGGCATTTAAAATGTTTTAATAACTTAGAAAATTTTTCTTTTTTGAGACATGTCGGCTCCTGGCAGTACCAATCTACTTTAGAGAAAATATGGGCATTGAAGAAACTGCATATGGAGTCAACTTTCATTTTGGCAAAAGTTAGCCACTGGACAACAAAGTATCCTCGAATCAACAGGACAAAATGGACAGACAGATCATGAAACAAGGGACTACTGATTCTTGCCAAAACAAGTGTGGTTATGGCTTTATCAAATGGCATCTTCTGAGGCCAGGACAATATGGCCCCATCCCTGAAGTGGCCTTCGCATCCGGAAAAGGTACAGTGCCCTTTTCTTCGAAGGCAGCTTAATAGGCAGAGGGCCGATGGATTCTGTTGTACAATGGAACAGCAGCTAAAAGCTCATGCCTCTCAAAAGTAGACTGGCATTTAATAGAGGGATGTGGAGAAGAAGGGGATGCTGAGATGAAGCCATATATACACAGCCAAGAAGAATGGACAGCTGAATTTAAAAACTGTCAACAATTTCCAGAATTTAAAATCCTGAATCATGACAGGACACTAGTAGAATTTAGGTGTTTCTGGTACGTGGACTGCTCTCACCCAATGTGAGGTTGAACTGTTGACCTTGTGTACATCCTACATCACAAATGAGTCTGTCAGATACACTAAGCCTATAGGCTGAAGATGATGCCCCAACACTTCGGAGAAACTTCAGGTGACTGCCCAGGCAGCTGGCTGTTTCTGTCAACTCACAAATTTTTTGGAAGTTGCTTGCATGCACTTCCTGTTTTTATTTTTGTTAGCTAATATTATTCCCTTCTTGGGTCTCTGAGGGAGTTGAAGATTAGTTAGTTATGGTTGAAGATTAGTTAGTTATAGTTGACAATTAATTAGGATAGAAAGTACATTAGATACATCTTGGAATTACCAAAATAGGATAGATAATAGAATTATTTTCTCTGATTTGTCAAATACCTGTTTAGGTATTTATTACTTGTATATATTGTATATAGTTATTGTACTTTTGTATATAGTTTTTCTTTTGTTAGTTATAACCTTTTGCTTTTTTTTTCTTTTTATTAAAATAGAAAAGGGGAAATGTGGTGGTAATCTAATTGTACTGAAATATTATTTTGATTGTATGTTAATAAATAAAGTTGTCCGGGGGTCAGAGCTATTAGAGCCATAGCAAGAGTGTGGCGGTGGTGGCACACGCCTTTAATCCCATAGATATCTGTGTGTTCAGGGATATAGCCAGCATTGGAGACATATGCCTTTAAGACCTAGGGGGCTGTACATTCAGACAGTGACGAGGCAGACATGTGTTTGGGTTTACAACCAATGAGAAGGCAGAACAACATACTATAAAAAAAAACAAACAGACAGGAAGTAGCTCTCTTCCGCGAAGCTGGGACAGCAGGAGGAAGGGTGAGATTTTAGCTCTGAGCTCTGACCTCTCGGCTTTCTCTTTTACATTGTTTCTGTGTTTCTTATTTAATAAGACGGTTGGTTACATCAATACCAGATACCTCCCCTTCTCTGTTTTATAATAAGAACATTTACATTTTACCTTAACAACACTATGGAAGACATAAAAATTCTTGTTGAAAATTAGCATCTTAACTGTAGAGTTTAGTTGTTTTGATTTTTAATTGCTGTGAGGCAGATTAATGAGACGCATGAGATCAATGTTGAGCGGAGCACGTGTGCCTTTTAGAAAATCTCTACACCAACGTGAATATATTTTAAATTTAAGCCATTTTCCATCAGTAATATTTAAAAGAAGTTTGGATTGTACTTTACATCTACTTTCAAGTGAGCTGCTTTAGATAAAAGTATTGTGCAAAGATGATGTATAGCAACAGAAGAAACAATGAAAGTCACTTAAGAATGACACTGAAGAAACACTGGAATAAGGAAGCCTAATGGTCTTCGGGGATTCTGTAATGAGCACATGCTCAAAGACATGAAACAAATGCCTAAGTCACAGAGCAAGGTGCAGATAATGAAATGCATGAGCAGGTAGCAGGAGTTTCTTCAATAGAGAAAAGGGCATGCATGCACAAGAATCAAAGGAGATCAGCCTTCCCTTTCTCCAGATTCCCTGTTCTTTAATTTTTCCTTTTATTTTATTTTACAATACCACTCAGTTCTACATATCAGCCACAAATTCCCTTGTTCTCCCCCATCCTGCCCCCCTCCCCTTCCCCCCAGGCAACCCAAACATTCCCACCTCCTCCAGGGCAAAGCCTCCCCTGAGGACTGAAATCAACCCAATAGACTCAGTCCAGGCAGGTCCAGTCCCCTCCTCCCAGACTGAGCCAAGCGTCCCTGCATAAGCCCCAGGGTTCAAACAGCCAACTCATGCAATGAGCACAGGACCCGGTACCACTGCCTAGATGACTCCCAAACAGATCAAGCCAATCAACTGTCTCACCTATTCAGAGGGCCTGATCCAGTTGGGGGCCCCTCAGCCTTTGTTTCATAGTTCATGTGTTTCCATTCGTTTGGCTATTTGTCCCTGTGCTTTATCCAACCTTGGTTTCAACAATTCTCGCTCATATAAACCCTCCTCTTTCTCGCTAATTAGACTCCGGCGCTCCACCCAGGGCCTAGCCATGGATCTCTGCATCCAGTTTCCACACTCCTTGGATGGGGTTTCTGGCACGACATCAAAATGACCAACAGTCCCATTAAGAAATGGGCTATAGATCTAAACAGAGAATTCTCAACAGAGGAAACTCAAATGGCTGAAAGACATTTAAGGAATTGCTCAACATCCCTAATCATCAGGGAAATGCAAATCAAAATAACTCTGAGATACCACCTTATGTCTGTCAGAATGGCTAAGATCAAAAACACTGAAGATACTTTATGCTGGAGAGAATGTGGAACTAGGGGAACACTCCTCCACTGCTGGTGGGAATGCAAGCTTGTACAACCACTTTGGCAATCAATATGGCACTTTTCTAGAAAATTGGGAATCAGCCAGGCGTTGGTGGTGCACGCCTTTAATCCCAGCACTCGGGCGGCAGAGGCAGACAGATCTCTGGGAGTTTGAGGCCAGCCTGGTCTCCAAAGCGAGTTCCAGGAAAGGTGCAAAACTACACAGAGAAACCCTGTCTCAAAAAACCAAAAAAAGAAAATAAAATAAAATTGGGAATCAATCTCCCCCAAGATCCAGCTATACCACTCTTGGGCATATACCCAAGAAATGCTCAATCATACCACAAGAGCACTTGCTCAGCTATGTTCACATCAGCATTGTTTGTAACAGATTCCCTGTTCTGTAGAGGAACTATGCCAGTCATCCCATTGGCTTCCTGCTTAAGATGTGATTGTACTTCACTAGAAAAGAATGCAGCGCTGTGTATCTATCTGTTATCTATCTTGGCCCTCCCCTATAGTAGTATCTCATTTTCTATAAACGCTTGGTTTTTAGAAAAATAAAATAAAATTGAACAGATAAAGGCAGATTGAGTCACTCCAAAACACAAGTTAGCCTGAGAGTACACGAGAGACAAGTTCACCAGTTGCTTTTTTGCAAGAACATCTGTAAGCGTGTTTGTATCCATCAAAGTTCTTCCTCAGTTATGTTTTTTTAACTTTAAAACTTGTTTGAAATATGTAAGACTGGAGCACATATCAGACTTGTGTCTCTCAAACTCTGTTCATTTCCCAAATAAATGGTCATTGTTTCTTAATCCATCTGGGATTCAATTTCTAATAACCCACATTTACTGTAAATTGATATTTTCTCTTAAAGAATATGTCCTTTTGATGGTGAGTTTAAGTTGCTCATACATATCTTAAATAAGACAATGCTTCACGGCAGTCAGTGTTCTTGTGTTGCAAGGGCATTCTTTAAATCTCTAATATCAAGAAAGACTGGATTTTCCACTACATTCTAGTGATGAAAATGGATGCAGACTCAAGGCCAGAGAGGGCAACAGCATCTCATTTCTGTCACTGCTTTAGAATGTGAGCGTGTCTGGGAAATACTTTAATCATACAATGATACAGCGTGTTTGAGGAGTTAACTCCCTAGACTCTTGTAGAGTTACGAAGCCATTTAAGTAGATTGTTCCCACTCAGTCTCTGGTGTGTACAGAAAATCCCTTTGGAAGAGAAGGTTATTGTTTCTAATTAGACCTCACAAATTGGAAGAACCAGAAAATATGGACTTGGAGGCAAGCTTGATGTTAGCAATTGTGATCTGTTTCTATGTCAAGCACAAAACAGCAGCTACAGAACAGAATAAACCATAATTTTCATGATAAGAAATGATATAGGAAAAGGAAAAGAACTTCACAGATTTAAAATGTTTTGTGATCTTGGCCCAATGTATCCATTGTGACACAATGGGGGACTGACTGGTTTCTAGACTGGTCTCCTGAAGCAGCCAAGTGGAGACAGCAGTGCCTCCTCCTTTGAGGAAGGAGGAGGGTCAGTGAATTATTCCTTCTGGAACAGAGGTTCTCAACTTTCCCAATGCTGAGAGCCCTAACACAGTTCTTCATGTTGTAGCAACCCCCAACCATAAAATTATTTTCATTGTGACTTCATAACTGTAATTTTGTTGCTGTTATGAATCATAATGTAAATATGTGTTCTCTGATGTCTTAGGCAACCCCTATGAAAAGATTGTTTGATTCCCCCATAAGGGTCATGACCCACAGGCTCTCAACCACTGTTTTAAAGTGTCACATTAGCATTACAAAAGTTTGTTCAGCTAAATCAGAGTGCCTACTGAAAAAAAAAAAACGCACATACTTAAAACTAATTACTTGAACTAACTGGTGCCTTTCCTATATGTGACTTAATTATGCATGGGAGAGGATCATACTAATTTGTTGAAATCATTTTTGGTCAGTTACTAGGTGCAGTTCTAGACTTTCATCGTCTTGTCTGTTAAAATACTTTTTACTGTTTGGCTCATTTCAGGGGGAAAAAAGACTAGACTCCTGATTTAGCTATCTGATTCAAATAGTAAAGTCCCATAAGTTGTTTCTTGTTGTTTTTTTTGTTTGTTTGTTTTGTTTTGTTTTTAATGGAATGTGGAAAAACAGTGCAAAATTTGGAAAGAATGTATGATAACTACTTTATAGCAATTACCAGCCTTGTGTCCAGAGTATAATAAACACAGGGAATATATTCATTAAAATCTTTTCCTCAGTTTTGAATTGTGGTAAAACAATGGGATAACCTTCAAAATATGCTTTTGCTGATATTTGAGATATTTTCCCCTCTAACTACACAGTCTATCTTTGTTAGCATATCATCCCTTTTGTGTACACAAGGATAATTTTTAGAGGAAAGATGCACAAGTCACTTTAATGGAAACCAAATGTTCTGGAGGCTGGAAGGGCAGCATAAACTTTAGGAAGAAATGTATGAACATTTTGCATGAACAGTGGGTATGGTATGAGGCTAAAAACAGACATATGAACACATACCTAAAGATAGAAACATTTACTCTGTTGCTACTTCAGCACAGAAAGAATAACACTATTGGATAGAAAACACATCCAAGAAAAGGTCCCTCTAAACTAGATGTGGAAATTTCTCGAAGTCATTATCATGATCAATGGAAGATCCTCAAATGATTTCAAATCAATGTTGAATGTTATTATTCTAAATTCCTTTGGTCTGCCACGAGTTGTCTCTTCTGTTTGAGCTAACCAGAGAAACCGTGTAAAAACAGGTCTGTCCTGTTCAGTGCAGCAGGAATTACAAATTGAAAAAGACCCTTTGCTAGTCAGAACTCTTGCCTCTGCAACAATCTCAACTCACAATGATTTAGGATGGCAGGCACTGGCCACTGCTCCCTTCAGCAGGAGGAGCCCTGTGACTCACTCTTGTTGCAGTTACTTCAAGGTTAAAGCCTTTTCACAGCCAACCTTCCCTTACAATAACCTTCAGATTCAGATTGACTGGGGTTTAAGTTCTCTTCTTATTGCACATAACCTTGGAAAAATTATGTTGCCTCTCTAAACTCCAATCCATTTGCCTATAAAATGGGTAAAATTATATATTCTACTTAAGGCTATAGAGGTTGGTAGAATGCTTTTCAGAGAATGGGGATCTAATGTCCAGCAGGCTTACTCCCGCTTCACTCTGTAATTACATGTGTAACAGAGCAGAGATGTGACAAACCAGTTAAAATACTGCCCATGAAGCTAATTATAGCAGAACTATAGTCAGAAGCCAGGTTATCTGGTCCTCAGAGGGCATTTCTTCAGGAGGATGCTTCCTTGGATCAGATTTTCAAGAACAACAACAAAAATCCAATTTGAGGATGTGAGATCCCAATTAAAATTCATCTATTTGTCTCTAAAAAATTAGGTAAAGGGTATCTACACTTATAACACCCAGGCCAAAGTAATTTACCACAAAGATATTTGTGGTTGTTGTTGTTATTATTGTTTAAAATTAAACCACAGAGGTTTACTTCAAGCGTTATAAGGATTCATCAACAATTGAAATGTAGCTGCATTAGGAGATCTCCACCTGTGGATCTAGTTTACCTCTGATCAGATCCCTTTCATCTTCACTTGAAAATTCAGATGGAGAAGAACACTTGACTCTCTGAAGTCTTTTTTTCTTTAATATGTTACTTTAAGTATCATTCCCTGTAACAACGGCAGGCTGCAAAGATCAACGTGAAACAAGGATAACCAGGGTTAACAGCAATTCACAACATCAATCATTTTTATTGCCCCTAAGGCAGAGCTTCCATTATTTATGCTGCTGGGTGATCTGCTGTATTTATGATATAGCTAGTTGTCATGGCTTTAAAAATATGATGGATTCCTAAATTAATCCCACATTCATTGTCTTGGGCTTGAAACATGGGAAGTCACAGGAGAACAGAGCTATCTATAATCATGAAATTAAATGCCCACGGGTCATGATAAAGAAAAGACTGGCCATTAAATTCCATGTGGTTTTGTGTCAATAATGCTAAAGTTCCTGACCTAGTGCTTATATACTGAGCACTCAAACTTATCCTATTGCTATTTTTCAGTATACTGATATTTTCCTTCTTCTTTGGGAGAAATTAAACCATTAATAAGATACATATTTCCTTCCAATGTATCTTGAGTCCAGTCATTATTAATATTTGACAGATTAGCATCTATTTTATGAGAAATAAAAGTGCTGAGTATTTGAAAAAGTAAGGGTTGATGATAAAATGACAGAGGTTTTGGAAGAACTGAAGAATGAATAATATGTTGTTGACTAGACAAGTTGGAAAACAATTCGCATTTAGATGATAGAAGCAAAGACAGAGAAATTAGAGAAAATGATTTAAAAGTGGACAAGAAATTATCAAGTTGAAGTGTACAGAGAAACCAAATCCAACAAGGTAGGTTTGCTTAGTTTGAGAAGAAACAATAAGCCTGTATTGTTCAGTAAATCTTCTATGAAAGTTAATATGAATTGGGTTGATCCAAAGTGTAAATTAGAGATCTTCCTGAAGACTTCAAAAGTATGGAATAGAAAAAGGGCAATGCTTGAAGATCATCTGCTATGGAATATTCCTTTACACTGTGTGAATATATGTCTCTGTGATTGATTTAATATAGAAGCTAACTGGTAATAGATGAACAGAATAAAGTTAGGCAAAAAGCCAGAATAGGAGAATGCTGCGAGGAAGAAGGGCAGAGTCAGAGAGTCGCCCGCCAGATGCAGAAGGAGCAAGAGAGGAATATGCCATGTTCATAAAGGTACCACCATGTGGCAGAGTGTAAATAAGGAATATGGGTTAACTTTAAAATGTAAGAGCTAATGAGTAACAAGCTTGAGCTATAGGCCAAGCATTTGTAATTTGTATTAAGCCTGTGAGTGATTATTTGAGAGTGGCTGCAGAACAGAGACCTTGACCTACAAATGGTAGCCAAATGTTCAGCAAGAATTTCCACATAAAACCCGAGGGAGCTCAAACAAAGGTTCTAAACATACAGAAACAGAGACAAAGGCAGCTTCCTAGTCTCATAGTCTCACGCCAGCCACAATGTAGAGACACATCTCCTGACTCCTGCCTGTGAGATGAAGTCAACCACCAACCACCATGAGGTAAGCAGCATGGCAGGTTATTGTTTCATAGGGGGAAAAAAAGCTAAACAAGAGTTAAATTCAAAGATCTCTTTCTAATGGAAAAAAGGGGGATATGATACAAAAATGATATGATGAAAGAGTACATTATTGAATCTGCTTTAATCCCAAAACAACTATTAATCTCAAAATATTTTGCATTGATACAGATTTTGATTTATTGATAAAATTTAAAGTTAATTTTACCATACTGTATGTATATTTCTACTCTTGTTTAGAGAATTGTGCTTATACAACTCATTTAAAAATGTAATATATAAATAAGAAATATAGATTAATAGTCATCTATAATAATCAAATTTATAGTCCTGTTAGGTATGTTTTCATGGTCATACACAGACATATTTAGATAGATAGATGATCTTCAAATACTTCAAAGACTTAATAGAATAAGCTATTTTATATGTTTAATAATTTAAGATTTTTTATGACAGTGAGACATGTCTGCTCCTGGCAGCACCAATATATTTGAGAGATAATGGGCATTGAAGAAACTCCATACAGATTGTTTTCTTTATGGCAAAAGCTAGCCATGTGGGCAGAGAAACTGCCTTTGCCTCAGTTACTGACAGTGTACTGTCTGAACTGGACCAGTAGGATGCAAAAAAGGCTGTAGCTAGAGTTTTCCGGCCTTGCCCACAGTCAGGACAAATCTCTGTCACCCGCCAGTCCCACAGCCGCTCAGACCCAACCAAGTAAACACAGAGACTTATTTTGCTTACAAACTGTATGGCCGTGGCAGGCTTCTTGTTAACTGTTCTTATATCTTAAAGTAACGCATTTCTACAAATCTATACCTTGCCACATGGCTCGTGGCTTACCAGCAACTTCACATGCTGCTTGTCCTGGCAGTGGCTGGCAGCGCCTCCTTCTGCCTTCCTGTTCTTTTATTTCTCCTCTGTTAGTCCCGCCTATACTTCCTGCCTAGCCACGACCAATCAGGTTTTATTTATTGACCAATCAGAGCAACTTGACATACAGACCATCCCCCAGTACAGCCAAGTGCAGACCATCTCAGACACCTGCACTCAGGCCCATGGTCCTAATCATCCTCTATGCAAACCTGCTGGGTAACGCCACAAGGAACCCAAGAAGGGCTCCCACAGGACATACATTAACATCCCACAGCAAAAGGCAAAGGCCAAACTTTGTCAAGACAAGGTAGTACAATCCTTCAATTTTTTTTTGCTTCTTAAAAATGTCTGTCAGATATGCCAGGCCTGTAGGCCATAGTTGGATGCCCCAACATCACAGAGGAATCTAGGGTGACTGTCCAGGCAGTCTGATGTCACTGAAATTAAGTAACATTTCACCTTCTGGGGTCATTGACGGAGTTGAAGACTAGATAGTTATAATTATAGTTTTCCTTAGTTACAATTAAAAGGTAAATTACACGTAAAATTTTAGACTCACTAAGATAAGACAGATAATAAAAGTATTTCTTCTAATTTTGCTAAAAAGAAATGGACTGGATATTGTAACTGCAGTTCTTACTTGATAACTGTTTTTGTTGTATATAATTTTACTATGTTAAAGTTAAAACCTTCCTTTTTTAGTTAGACAAAACCGGGAAAATGCTAAAGTATATTTCTTTACACTGTGTGATACATGTTGCTGTGACTGATTTAATAAAGAAGCTGACTGGCCAATAGTTGAACAGAATAAAGTTAGTCAGGAGAGCCAGAGAAGGAGAGTGCCGAGAGGAAGATGGGCAGAGTCAGAGAGTCACCATCCAGATGCAGATGGAGCAGGAGATGAAAATGTCATGCTGATAAAGGTACCACAACATAATAGAGTGTAAATAAGGAATAGTGGTTAACCTTAAATGTAAGAGTAAATTAAGTAACAAGACTGAGCTATTGGCCAAGCACTTGCAATTAATATTAAGCATGGGAGTGATTATTTAAGAGTGGCTGCGGGATAGAAACTTCTGTCTACAATCATCAGTTATGTGAAAATGAATGCTAAGGAGAAATGAAGAGAAAACAGGCAACACAGCTTCAAAATATAATCCTATGTTAAGTACCAAAAGCCTATCTCTGGTCTCTGATGACCCCTGGATCAGTACCTCTCTTAGTTTCATATGCACACACTCTATAATTTTACCACCTGCCCACCCCATGCTAGCTGTACTGTTTTGCAGTCTTTTAAATGTAGCAAGCTTCATTAAAGCTTAGCACAGAAAAATAAAGTGCATCTCCCTAATAGCCATAGAGGTTGTCCCTCATGTTTACCAGAATCTTCAAAAAAAAAAGAAAAGCCTCTATTATATGAGGATTACTTGATGGTAAAACTAATATTGTGATCCACCTCATTCCCACCAGTTTCATAAACAATCCTTCATCCTATTGTACTATGACTTTGAGCACCTCCTATTTTCCCACATCCAGAGCAATGTAACCAAGGATATGTGTGTGTGTGTGTGTGTGTTTTGTGTGTATACACGTATGTGTATAAATGCATTCATGTGAGCATAGGCAGGCAAATGATATACAATACCATAGTATTGAGGTCAGAAGACAACCTCAAGTGTTGGTGTTCATCTTCCACCTTGTTTGAGACAGCGTTATCATCTTTGTCATATGCTTCTGCAAATTTCAGTCTAGTTGTCCAGAAAGCTTCTGAAGATTTTCCCAACTCTACTTATCATCTCATCATAGGAGTAAATGGGTTCCAGACATGTGTTAACATGCATGCCTTTCATATGATTCCTGGAGATTTGAACTTAGAATCTCATTCTTGTATGCAAGTGCTTTCTCCATAGAGCTCTCTCCAGCTCTTGATTTATTTGATACATTATTTCTTATCAAATCTAGGAGCTTTTATATGGATTTAAAAAGGACAAATAATTCCTTTAATCGTATTTTCTAATATATATTAAGGACCTAGATGTGTATTAATGGAAACTTCCATTAATGTGCAACAGGCCAACAATCAATCCTTGACAAATCAATAAACCCACACCTCATTTATTATATTTCTTTGCTATTCTTAGATCCCATGCAGTGCCTCTACACAGCATATGGGACCTTACCAACTTGTTTCATCACTAAAAACAGTTCCAAGTTTGACTATTCTGGATGTAGAATTAGAATTATCTGACACATTTTTACTAATGAACCTCCCTCTCTATACTGGGCTTCTTACAATGGCTTAACACATTGTAGGCTGTTGTAAAGAAATCCCAAAGGACACTTCACACTACCACAAAGACACTTGTGCAGCCATATTTACTGCTCCTTTATTCATAAAAGCAGAAATTGGGAACAACTTGTGCTGGTGGCCTTGTCAGAGGAGCAGCAGGTGGCAATTGAAATTCAAGGTGTCAGCCCTCCTGGAAGCAACCCCCTGATGGGGGAATCTCAGTTAGGCAAGGCCCTGAGACCACAAACCCTGGAATGTCTTTTGCTTCTGCTGTGCCTTTAAATGTTTACTGCTGCTATCTATCTCTGGTATCTTACATGGTGTGAATGGGTGTAGAGAGATCCCCACTGCCTGTAATGTAGTGTGTTTATCTCATGGAAACATCCATTCTACTTGGCATTTTTACCCGTGGATTATTATGAAGATGATTTCTTCCTAAACTGTACTGTCTAAATAATAATAATGTTATTTTAAATGGAGTTTTGATGATTAAAATGTAAATAAGGAAGTGTCACATTGCTACAAGCATGAGTTTCCATTGAGGAACCATATAGGCTGTGGCTTAGGTTAGTAATTAAGAAAAATAAGTGAGTCCTGGTATCCCAGCTCCTTTAAATTCTTTTAACCTGCTCGGTGGTGGTGGTGCATGCCTTTAATACTAGCACTCAGGAGACAGAGCCAGGCAGAACTCTGTGAGGTTGAGGCAAGCCTGTTGTCTACAGAGTGAGATCCAGGAGGGCATCACAGCTACACAGAGAAACCCTGTCTTGAAAACAACAACAAAAATTCTTTTAACCTTAATGTTGAATGATCTGTAAATGGGTTTTGGAGTATATCACAGCTGAAATAAAGCTTTGAAAATAACTTAAAGTTAGACTAAGATGTTTTTGTCAAATAGCTTTGAGGTGAAAAACCCAAGAAGATAATCTAAAGTTTTGGAAAGGCACACAGTTGAATGTGGAACTCTTTAAGATCAGGGAACAAGAACAAAGCAGCCCAATTATTACTAACTAACTCACTTTTCTTGCTAGGATTGGTTGATGACCAAAAGTGATGATTAATTTCTTGTACCCATTTCTGTCCTCAGTCTACTGATATAAAAATCTATTGATGAGCAGGTATGTACCCTAAAGACATAAAGTATAGCTGACTGATTCTTTTTTATATATAGAAGTTTAGATTTGTGATTCCTTTAATATTCCTTATAAGATTACCTTTCGTGATAAGTAATAAAATAATTGGCCTTTTCTTTGTAACTGCAAAAAAAATGGCAGCCTGCCAGTAAAAGCCTTGGCTGAGAAGACTATATTGCTTCCCTACACAGTTGCTTGGGTATGAATGTATGTAGCTTCTTGGGATAATTTGTTTTTCACCTGCAATATGTAAAATGTTTAATCATGTAATGGATGTGGAAATCATGCCATTTTTTACTGTTTGTTTTGTATTCATTGTAATCATTTATTTGAAAAACAGAATGTAACCACATTATAATTCCTGTATTGCTTAAAAAACTTTTTTGGGGTATATAAGCTGTGAAAAAATGTATACAGTAGAAAGAACACAAAAACAGAGAAGAATAGAGAGAGAATAAAGAAGGAAACCATCAAATGAGGGTCTGAGTGTCTTTTTCCCTAACCTCTTTAGATAGAAAAGCTTAGTATATGCTGCTGCTGTTGATTTTACTTTGACCTCAGTGCTGCTGGAGGCTGCCCCCCCAGACAGTTATAACCTAGATGTCCCTCAACTGAAAAATGGATAAGAAAATGTAGTACATTTACATCATGAAGTAGTCCTCTGCTATTAAAATAAATGATATTATGAAATTTTCAGGCAAATAGATTTCCTGAATGAGGTATCCCAGACCCAGAAAGATAAATATGGCATGCATTTGCTTATATGTAGATATTAACTGTTAAATAAATGATAACCAAGCTACAGTCCATAGAACCATAAAGAATAGATATACAGTAATGGACTAGAGGGAACAGACAGATCTCATTAGTTAAATGAAATAGAATAGATAATTATGGATGGATGGGAATGTTGGAAGAAGGGAGAATTAGATAGGGGAGAGTGGAGGGAAGGAGGGAATATGGGGAGAATCAGCTAAAAATAAGGAGCATTTGGGTAGTAGTATGGAAACCTGAAAAAGTAGAAAGCTCCTAATATACATACAGATATGAAGGCTATCTAAATGGAATCACCAAAGAAGAGGGGAGGCAGTCTCAAGTGCCATCTCTTGCCACCAAAAGAAGCTTCAAGTACCAAGTTTGGGTTATATCTAAATGAATTATTGGTCAAAATTGTTCCAAGGGAATCCCCAAACAACCCAGGCTGTTTCCAAAACAATATATTGTGCTTCATAAACTGACAGCAAGGCCCCATTGCTTAAGACAATACCTACATAACTCACTGAACCTGGAAAAGTTGAGCTGATGCCTACACAGAACTTTCACCCCTATATTCTAGTGACTTTGGTATAGGAAGGGTCTCTGCACATTTCCAAAAGAGAAACATAAGCATCAAGCCAGCCACAAACCTTTTGATCTACAATGGTATCCTGCCTGCAAAAGATGCTAGGGCAATGGTGGAATAAAGCTTGTGGTAGGAACTAATCAATAACTGATTTGACATGAGGCTCACTTCAAAAGATGGAATCCATGCCTGACGCTATGTGAGTGAGCAAGAACAAGAGACTAGATAGCCCAAAGACCTAGGTTAAACCAACACTACTGGTCTAATAAAAAAGAAAAGTAGTGATAAACTGACTCCTAATGACATTCTGCTACACTTGTAGATCAGTTCAGCCATTTTCCAAGACGCTTCCTCCTGCAACAAATGGGAACAAATACAGAAACTCACAGCCAGAAATTAAAGAGAGATTGAGAGGGTGAGAGACCTTGGAACACTCAGCCCCAAATGGGATATCTCCATCAAATCCCTCCCCTCCAGAGCTCAGGAACCCTGCAGAAGAAGAGAGAGAAATATTGTAAGAGCCAGAGAGAGTGAAGAACAACCCAAGAAAACAAGGCCATCTAAATCAACATGATCATTGCTGGTACGAACTCAAGAAGCCTGAAGCAAGATGCACAGGGCTTGCACAGGTCTGAACCAAGTCCTCTGCGTATGTATTATGGCTTCCACTTTAGTGTTTTTATGTGTGTGAACAAGTAGGTCTCTGATTTTTGTGCCTTTTCTTGAGTACTTTTCCTTCTGTTGATCTGTCCTGTCCAATTTCTATATGATAGTTTTTAATCTTCTTATATTTGATTTTGTAAAATTTTAATATTATTATCTCTTAAAAGCTTGTTCTTTTCTAACGAGAGATAGAAAGGAAGTGGATCCAGATGGGAGGTGAGGTGAGGAAGAACCGGGAGGAGAAAAGGGAGGGGAAACTTTAATCAAGATATATTATATGAGAAAAGAATCTATTTTTAATAAAAGGAAAAAATAATAATATAGAAACTCCATATTGCCTCATAATTCAAGTCTTATATTTAGCATACTATGACATTTTAATTAGGAAATCTCTTTAAATTTAGTCCTCAGTAATTAATAGCTATGATTAGAACATTTTCCATTTTCATCATATTTCCTTTAAATCAAGTTAAATATATTGGCAGAATTTGGCAGAAACAAAGGAAGTAATATTATTGTGATTTGCAGCTACAAGTAATTTTCATGTGCCCTCTATTGTCTTCTCCATAATTTATTCATCATCCTAGAACCTACTGCCTGCCCTGCACATCAGTACCCTAGGCTAGTCAAAATTATGGTTGTTTTCAAGTGGATAGACTTGAGTTGGGGCATAAAAAGTTTTGAGTCATAGCCATTACACTCTTTTATTCCAACTTCCATAGAAATTCTGCCAAGCTTTCTCTCTTAGCATGCACTACACCTTAGGACCATGATCATCTTTGAAACATAAACTTCAGGAACTATACAAAGTTGAATGAGCAAATCTTGCATTTGTTGATTTCAAGTAGATTAACAGTATTCTTAATTTTCCTTCCATATAATAATTCACTTAGAAATGTAATAAACAGATAATTGAAAATCTATCAACAGGTGGTTATTCAATACCCATCATTTGCCTAAGAAAGTGTTAAGACATGTGATGTTTACAAGTACTGCCAGAAAAAACAAACAAAGAATAACAAACAACCAGGGAACAAGGAAGAATAAGAAATCACCACAAATGTTAGAATTATACATACATACATATATATGTATGTATATTTGTAAAATATACATATATATTCCCCAGAATTAAAAAAAAACCACAGAAGTAATTTATTCTGGGCTTTTGAAAAGTCTTATTATTATTTAAACTACTTAGAAAAACAGATATTTGGAATGTAGAGGGGGAAAATGTTGTTATAATATCATCAGAAATGCATCAATTGAACAGTTGGGATCCGTCACGGAATTGTTTTTCTGCTCTTCTCTATTGTGGTGTGATAAGTATTTTCCATGCTTGTTGAATACTTCCTGAAGTAAGTAACAAAACAACAAACAGCATCCATGATAGCCTTTGAAGGACCTGAAAGAAAACAGTGATTCAATCCATGCCCCGTACTGACACTTACCTAACTCAGAACATGATTGCAGGATGCTTTCTGGGATTGAATTTTTAGACATTGTAAAATTATTTCAATAACTACAGGATTGATGTCAATGTTTTCATCACCATTGAGAGTTTCTGAAGGACAGCTTCACTCTTATAAAATACACACAACTGAGTATACAGCGTATCTGCCTGGAAATGTCATCAATAATAGAATGTAACATTTAGTGAGACTCAAATGTACAGTGCCGACCTTTTGGTTAATAGACAAGCAAGAAGCACTGGGCATATGCATGGAAGCTTCTTAGGAATATAGAAATTCTATCACTGCTGTGGATTCAGTGAGTAAAAACATACTCTTTTCTTTTTTTCTTTTGCATACAAGGTCCCAAGATTTAGCCCAAGTTGATTTCCAATTCATGATCCTCCTGGCTCAACTTTTTGAATGCTAGGATTACAGGTATGTATCACAATGTCCAACTAAGAATATGCATTTTTTCAAGAATCCTGATGTCTTATTTGCACATAAAATTTGATGTGTATGGACACTATTCGTTGAAGGAGAGAGTGGATGTTAGATAGGCTTAGAAATCTTCTAGATGAGCCACAAAGAAGTTTAGCACAAATAGTTAATAACAAACAATAGCAAAAGAGTCCAACATAACTCAAAACATATAATCACACTTTAGGAGATGGTAGGTATATATGAGGTCTAGAGAAGGTCTAATATAAATAATAAATGCCTAAATTGAAATAGAGACATATAACTAGTAATTTATTTTTTCCAGTGACATTTGAGGTCAGGTAGACTTAACACATTTAAAAGTGTATCTGGAAATTACTAACTAAAGGTCATGGTTTGGTTATGTCAAGGCTGGCTAAAAAATAAAGGTTTTCTCTAATACGATTAAAATTTTATAATCATGTGATAACTAATTTCCATCCAAGAAAAATAGAAACAGAGAGACACACACAGAGAGAAACAAAGACACAGAGAGAGAAAAACAGAGAGGCAGTCAGTCAGTATGTACAAAGCAAGCCTAGAGAAACAAGGTTCCTAGAAGAACTGAGACTATCTTATGATTCCTTGGGTTTACAGGAAGAAAATAGTGCAACTGAATTTCCCTGCTACTTATTGGTCATAGTATTATTTTGGATAGTTTAAAATCAATATGATAAATGGATAGTATATTTAAATTTAAATAGTCTACTGATAAAGATAAACTTGTGTCCTAGTTAGGTCAAATGTCAACTTGATACAGCCTCGAGTCATCTACAGGAATTTCAAGTAAAGGATTGCCACCTGTGAGATACTCTCTGCATTTATGATTGATCAGGGAGGTCCAAGCCCACTGTGGGGGGCACTGTCACTAGGCAAGGGAGCTTGTGTTGTACAAAATGTAAGCTGAACAAGAGCCAATGAGTAAGCTGAAGAGCAAGCCAGAAAGCATTGTTTATTCATGGTCCTGCCTCTTGGTTCCTGTCTTGAATTTCTGCTTTGATTTCCCTCAATGATAGATGAGACCTGGATGTGTAAGATGAAATAAACACTTCCTCCCCAAGTAGCATTTGCTCAGAGTAACAGCAGCAGAAAGAAAACTAGAGCAACTTCTTATCACAATATTGTATGTCTTGATCTCAATATGTTTAAGAATTTTACATTAAATATGTACATTTTTATACTTAAAATTTTATCACATTCTTCCCCCACAAGTTTGCCAGTAGTATACTATTTTTTTAAGTACTCTAGTCAGTCTATGAGATAGTGTGATGATTTTGTTTGTTTTCCACTTGTGTTTAGAATGCTGAGTCTCCTGGTGCAAGCAATTGAGTTTTTAAATAGTTTTGTTTTGTTTGTTGTCATTTTGTAATTTTCACTGGTAAAGTATGCCATTAAGTGTATCTGAAAGTTTTCCTGTGCCCACCTGGCTTCTGCGGCCTGTGGGCAGGACAAATCTCTCTCACTCACTCCCTAGTCCCCCAAGTAAACACACAGAGGTTTATATTAATTAAAACTGCTCAGCCATTAGCTCAAGCTTACTACTGACTAGCTTTTACACTTAAACTCAGCCCATTTCTGAGTTTATGTCACCACGGCTTTTCCATGGCTTTACCTGTGTGCCATTACATGCTGTTCCTTGGGTGGATTACTGGCATCTCCTGACTCAGCCTTCCCCTTCCCAGAATTCTCCTTGTCTGCTTATCCTGCCTATACTTCCTGCCTGGCTACTGGCCAGTCAGCATTTTATTAAACCAGTGTACAAAAGCATTATTTCACAGCAATTAAGCCATGCTTTTACTATGTACAATATCAAATATAAGACACCAAACTTAACTAATTTACTAGACAAAGGAACAGCAAGAGGAAAGTAAACCCAAGCAAGTGGGTACCACATTCTTGCTCTATGCACATATGTTTTAGAACATAGCTGCTTTTAAGTATATATCAATTATTTGTTTGATTGATTACTTAGGTAATTACTACTTAAACATGATGAAGATTTTTCCCAAAGTAGAGTGCTCAGTTTGTCTGAACCAGATCCAACTAGACTTTACCAGTATCTCTATTACTGGAATTCATTAATTCATACTTACTTAACTGTACCCCAGATGATTCTCATGTGCATTAAAACTTGGAAATCACTCAGATCTTTACCTTAATATAAAGAGTATTTGAGACAAATTATAGCACAAAATCATTGCAATCTTTGTCCCTTGAATTTCCGTATCATTATAATGAAATTATTCTAGAATCCTCATGAAGATTATTGACAGCTAATTTTTGGTAGTTTTGCAAGCATTAAGATGTATTGCAGCATGAGGTAAATATTGACTTTAGTGTTGGCCCATTATTCATCCATTACTTGTGTTCATCTTCTTTGCCTCAGCAAGAGACATCTGATACATCTCTACCTACGGCCACACTGCTTTAGCAATTTACCTGAATCACATGGGAGGAATTGAAAAGCAGCAGTATTGATGAGGAAAGGAGAAGAAAAATTGATTTATGTAGCAAGATAAATAGCTAGCATTTAAAAAATCAAATGACACTTTAAGAAAGCAACTTGAATCATACAACTGAAAAGCAAAAACAACTAAAAACAAAGCAAGTTTGATGTTGTTATAGAAGCATATTGGCCTTGTTAATAGAGGTCAGCTGATCTTTATGGAATGTGTGAACCCATTTCCAAAGGAAATGACATACATTCATATTACTGAATATATATTTTCTAGGAGGAAGCCCTGTAAAGAGAGTTCACAATAAAGAAAGGAAAACAGGGTAGGTAATGAACACTATAGGCTCACAACTGAGCCTTCTAGAGAAACAATGAAAAAAATGGCTCTTCATTTTAAGTAAAGCTGAGCAAAAGTGAGAGACTTAGTATGAGGATTAATGTAATACATACCCCGAGGGCCAAGTAGGTGAAGCAGGGCGCAAAGAGGCAGAGCTTGGTTTGGGCCAGAGTCTGCAGCTGTTCCTCCTCCAAGGTAAGACCGATTCATAAGCTGTGCACTCACTCACACTGCTCTCCAGAAAAGAACACTGCAGATAGGTAGGGCTTTTGCTACTGTTTGGCTTTAGTTTTTCTATTTTAGAGCTTGCCTGCTTATATTTTGTTTTGAACATTCTCTATATATGATGTGATTTAGTCTTTCCTTTACTAAACTCAGCAAAATTGGCCCAAGGAGATAGCTAAAGGGTTAGTTTGATTAATTCAAATTGTCAAGGGAAAACAAAATCACTCATGAAGAGTCCCAGTGAGTGATTGTCTTCATCAGCTTGGCCTCTGGGCTTGTAGGTGGGTAGTTGTCTTGATTCCATTAACTAACGTGAGAGTACCCAGTCTAAAAGTGCGCAGCATCACTCTCTAGGGTTTGTTCTTGGTTACATAAGAATAAATCTGGGTTATACAAGTGCATTTTCACACGAAGAAGTACCATACTTAGAACATTTCCTCTGTAACCTCCTTCCCCATTCTCCTCTTCTATCTTCTCTTGGTTTCTACTGCTCCCCTAAGAATTCTTGCTTCAACTTCTATGTCATACACAGATAAAGACATGTATGTATGTATACGTGTGCGTGTATGTGTGTGTGTGTGTGTGTGTGTGTGTGTGTGTGTGTATGATTGTTATAATATCTAGGAACCACAAATGAGACAGAAGATGCATATCATATTTTCATAGATTAATTTATTCAATATGATTATCTCCAACTGATCTATTTTTCTGCAAAGTATATGACTTTGTTTTTCTTTATGGAAAAATTACTGCAAGTTAGCTACTGTGAATAAAATACAGAGTCCCTTGAATTCCATACTGCCATTCCCAGAAGTGTAATGAGGACTCTCCAAGGAAGAAGATTTTTCTCTTAGCCTTCTACAGCCTTGCCTGACTTCTACTTGTAGCAGTCTGATTTGTTCTAATGGTGCTTGAGGGACATCTCAGAAATCTGATTTCATCTTTACATAAAGTGGCTGCCAAGAAGTCACCAGCATATGACATAATAGACAGTGAGCTGGAGGAAAAGAACCAACTGTCATGTCCTTCTGAGGTTTCCCTAGTGGTATTTTGGGCTAACTTTCGTGTGTGCTGCTCCCAACTGTCAGCCTTTAAGGATATTCTTCTGGCTGTCAAACCCCAATGCTGCCTAATTTACACAGCTTCAGAGTTCCAACAAGATGCTTAGGAAAGTCACTTATACCATAAGGTATTCACATTACCTCCAGACATTTCTATTCACCTAATAGGAGATGAAAGTGTGGATTAATGCCTTTCGCATGACATTAAAAGCCTGAGAGAGAAGCCTCATTTCGGCCACCAGGGGCCTCCTCCTCATTTCGGTTCTCTGCTGCCTCAGCTAATCGCTTTCCATGCTTTCAAACTTGAAGGATGAGTTTTGACTTCACAGAAATTAGTTTAAAACAGAAAGTCCGCGTGGCCTCCAAATTTTGGATAGTTGCCATGGCACACCGTGTTTCACCTGTAATTTAAAGGAAGACAACATGTGGCTTCCTAAAAGTAAAAGGCGCTTGCTTGATTCCCAAAGGGCTAACACTAACAGCTGCTAAACAGAAACGAAAAAACAGACACCAGAATTTCAAGTAAGTAAAGTTTTATGAAACTTGGTTAAGAGTTAACCCCATGTAACCCTGAGAAGCAAGAATGTCTTTTTCAAATATGTCTTTATTAGTCCCAGCATCAGAGACATTATTGACATATGTCATAACTGTAACCTTTGTAGGAGGTAAGTGGCATGAAAAAATAATAACCACTGTTAATATTATCAACTAATGTTTGTGAGTGATCAAGAACCAGACACTTAGGCTAAGCATACTAAATGTCTAATGTATACTATTTTACTAAATTCTGGCAAGTTTGTGAGATAGAGTTTAGTATTATGGTGCCAATTTAACATAAGATGAATGAAGTTACTGATTTAGTGTTATACTATTACTAAGACAGGAGATCACAGAGAGAAATAAATCAAATTCTTTAATGAGGAATAACTTTCTTCCTTTTTAAAAGATTTATTTATTCTTATCTTTTTTATGTGTATGAATGTTCCATGTGAATGCATGGCAGGCCCCTAAGGAAGTCGGGAGAAGTTGTAGGATCCCCTGTAATTGGGGTTATGAAGGCTGTGAGTGCCATGTGGGTGTTGGGAACAGAACCAGGGTCCACTATAGAGCAGCAAGTGTTCTTAACTTCAGAGTCACCTCTCCAGCCCAGAAGTAAATTTTTTAAAACTGTAATTCTTGAAATACATAAAGTCTTCAACAAAGCTCCCAAATAACAGATTTTACAATCATACAACAAACTGAATGTTCTAATAGGGAACACTTGAAGCGCAACAAGTTCTTTCCATGAGGCCAGTGTTGGAAGATCACCTCTCAGCTGAACCAGCCTCTTTCATGTGAAGACTAAATGACCACTCAAAGACATTAGAAATGTGTTTGAATGAAACAGGTGAGCATGGAAAGCCAGGAAAGGATGCCTTTTGGACAGGCTCAGGAACGGGGCCATGTGCTTCCTCACACAATAATCACCAGTTTCCTCAGTTTCTCCTTTTTGAAAGACAGCTTTTGGTTGGTGGACTCCAAGGGCTGACTTCCCCACATGAAACCTCTCTCTACTCTTCCTCGAACCTGATAAATCCTGCTCCTTCCCCAGAGCCCTGTTTCATGAACTCCAAAGGGCTGAGATTTGTAGACCATCTGCTACCCAGGGAGCATCGATCCTGCCAAGGCTCGCTTTTTTTTTTTTTTTTCCTTTTCCCTTCTTAGACCGTGCCTCCTTACAGCAGAAGCGCCAAACTGGCTTTTCAGTGCAAAGAAAAGGCTTAGAATTAGGCTGTGAGGAGAAGCATGCCATAAAGTTACTAGCTTAATTAAATCATTACAGTTTTTAGGGTTTTTTAAATACAGGCAATTTGAATGTATAATTGAGCCTGAGAACAGCATCATCCTGTGTTTTTCTTGGGTCTGCTCAGAAGCAGATTGTGAATGGAAACAGCTGGGATAAGATCCTGTGCAAAAAGCCAGTTCCTTTTTTTCCCAGCAGCTCCAACATGGATTTAAGAATCATTTCCTGGTGCATCTAGGACTGAGGGCTCAAGATGACAGGCTGGGAGGCCAGCCCCAGGGGTAGTGTTTTGCTTGACTGTGAACCATTCCCTGGTGGTTCCAGGAATTACATCTGGCTTATGCTTCAGTAGAGAAGGCTAAAGAATATGCTTAGGGAATGTTCTCTTTGGAAAAAAAGGATTCTGAACATGAGCCCTGAGGTCAGAGGGGAAACCAAAGAGAAAGATTACAACTCAATGCTCTTCAAGTTTGAGTAGCAGAGGATACGGTCAATTTAAACCTCCCTTTGGGGAGGCATATGTTTGGGAAAGTCCAAAAAGCCAGAGTGCCTGTGCTGTGAACACAACTCCTCTCTCACAGCCTAGGTGATTTTACTAGCTGTTCACTCAAACATGTCATTTTTCTTTCTTAGAAGCAATTCAGCAGATTAGTTTGTAACTCAGTTAAATGGCTTGTCCAATTCCAGTCCACATGGACATATGCAAACACACAGGCACAGAGGAATGCTAAAAGGAATGGCTGGACACGAGGAGTGAAAGGAACCTGAGTCCAATACACATTTTTCATTTGTGGGTAATAGCATCTACTTCCTTCAAAGCCAGTTCAGAATGAGCAAGTTGATGTGGAGAAAATCTTAAGCATTTCTAAATTCTAGAAGATTTCTTTACCTTGTAATAATGCCTCTGTTTGTTTTCAACTTGTTATGTAGACAGCCATGACCTTGATTTCTCAATCCTCCTGCCTCCTCCTCTGAAGTGCTGGAATGACACCATCATGCCTGGTTGAGTAATTCTTTAAACTAATATACAGATGAAATCCTTTATCAGGTCATCCTAATAATTCATGGAACTTGACATGGGATCAAAGGCAGCCTACCAGTTAGGAAGTAAACCTCAGAAAAGAAGTATATATACATTTAAAATTCACACAAATGTTATAATACTTCCATATAAGTGACTATGTGGACGTTTGTGTGGTTAGAATCTAAGTTTTCTAGTTTCTAATACAAGTCTGTGTCAGCTAGAACTTTAATTTTACTTGTGTTTAACTGGGACTCCATGCCTTCTTGTATTGTAGCATCCCAGGAAATGTTTCTTTAAGCTTCCAGTCATATGAACATGGTCTTTTTCCTCCTAAATGTTGACTTCATTAAATCTTACTTTATGCTAATTTAGTGTGAGAACTTAGATTTCTTAAAATAAAACATATAGCATTGAGTACATTTAAAACAGATCCTCTGAGGAAAAAAAATTGAAAGAATTTCTTTAATGAGCTTAAATTCTTGAATTAAAAGGAAACTAAGATGAATGCACAGTCTTCCAAGTAAATACTGGCCCTGCATTATGCAGGGATAATTATCCCAGAAAGATGTAGTTGTGATGGCATGGATGGACGCCAAATGCATGAGTTAAGTTTGAATTTTAAATAATGTTTCTTGGGAACATATTTACATACAGTAAAAAAGTTCTTGGTAGATTGCCCTAAAATTAGGCTGGTATATTTTGTAGATGGTAGTTTTTGTCCGTTTATGTTTGTTTTAGATAGCCATTTTTCTGTGTATATTACAAACAATAAAACCTCATGAATCATTGTCTTGAGTCAAGATGCTTGTGAAGAACACTGAAAAATTAACTATGTGATAAAATGAACTATGAAGAACAGACAGGCTGAGTAGGTGTTGATATGTCTGTAAGAGTCTTCATTCCTCAGACACCCATTCCTTCCATTGCCAGCCGCAGGCTTGATCTGTTCACATCAATTCACATGAAGAAACTTGTGGTTTTCTTTCGCTTCCTTTAACCACATAGAAAAAGATTTTATATATTTCCAAATGCACTCAGACTTCAGAGAATTACTCCTCACTGTGAGGACATTCACTCCCATAGACTCAGACTTTATTGAGGCTGGGTTAGGGATTTGCCCTTTAGTGTCCTAAAGTACTCTTGAGTTTAAGGCAAAATACCACTGGTCTAAATATCCAAAGCAATGGTTCTCAAATGTTAGGGATTGTCATTGTCACCTCAAGGACTTGTTAAAATATAGCTTCAGCAGATCCATAGATGATGGTAAATCTGATGTTTCTAGTCTAAATTGAAGACCTCATTTTTAGGGTCTATGATGGTGAGGACCAAATTGCCTGGGAGAAGTCCAGTAGCCATTCTAGACATGCTTGTCAGTGAGTCACCTGTGCTTGCTGTCTGGCCTCAATGAGGCTTTGAGTGGGCCTAGTAGGAAGCATGGGCTATGAGCAGCACATGTCAGGGTTAAGTGAATTATATTTCTACCCCATCCATCTTCAAGCTCTTTGGCAATAACTAGAGTTATAGCAGGTGCCTAGTGGTTTTTCAGGTTATTAAGCTTTTAAAGGACGAACTCTGCAAGCTCACCAAGTCTTGTGAGAGGTGAACGAAAAGATATGGCCTCAAGATGCTTGCCCACGGTTTTGAATTTATCTTATATAACCAGGTCATGACTTGAGGGGGAAGAAACTCAGCTTGCTATAATGATCAGTTGCATGTCTTAACATTTAGAAAGAAGACCCTAAGGGAAAGAGGTTCTTTCTAAACTCTATAGATTTGTGGGTTGCCTCTCTTTACAGGTGAAATCTTTTGAGCTCAGACAATTAAGAAGAATGGGAGAGTTTAGGAACATCTGCATAAGGCATTGGGCGATTGGAATGGCTCACAGATCCACCTTAGAAAAAGTAATGCTAGATATATGCAATTGTAGTTTGATAATCAAGCTATGGTGTATAAAAATTCAAATGGAGCTTGCATACACTAAGGAGAGACTTGGGGCTCAGAGCAAATAGAATTCTTCAAATAGATCTTTGCTGTTGTATTTACCTTTAGTATTTAAATTTAGAAGTTTAAATTTAAATTTTGTACTGTTATAGTCTTTGTGGGGCCTTTATATTTTCTTATCTTTTCCTCTTTTGAGGAAATAACCTGTTACTACTCTGTACAAGACAGTGTATAAAACCGTTTGCTTGGTGTTAAAATAAGTTGAACATAGTCTATAGTACTGAGTTCAAATTAGAACTTCAAATGTGAAGCTGCAGTGTGTATAAAATTACTAAAAAAAATACTGCAATGTTTTAAGCACATGGAGAGAAAAACATAATATTGTCTGGATAATGCAAGGAATGCTTCACTATTACATAAATCCCCCATTAAGAAAATCCCAACTAACATGTAAATTGATTGAACTTAAAACAAAACAACACAACAACAACAACAAAAACCTATATTGAGTGAAGTTGCCCAGTTCCCTAAAGACCTTATATGTCCTTTCGTGTGTGGGTCCTGGTTTTAAGTCTTTCATTGTTTGTTCTTAACCTTGGGCACACATGAAATCCATGAACTTAGAAAAGGACCATTGGTGGGGGAAGATGAATATAGGGAAGGAGTAATAATTGAACATAGGTTAAATGAAGATGAAAAGGAATACTAGAAGTAAAGATGTTCAAGATGGTATAAAAGTGACGGTGGTGGGGAATAGAAACACTAACCAAAACTAATTATACATGAAGAAAATATCTGGGAATTGATGATCCTGCAACTTCCACAAAATATAATTATACATATAATTATAAGTATACATCATGTTATATGATAGAACAGGGGGAGATAATGTTAAATAAAAGGTTAAGGCAGGATGGGAACAGAGGCAAAGGGAAAAGGAGATATAGGCAACGAGTAAACCCAAACTAGGAATTTATGAAGAAGCCTTGGGAAACCCCCAAAATCTGTAAGGCAATTAAAAATATAATTTAAAAAGGAGAGAATCCCACAAGGGCTTCAAAGAGATAAGGACTGCACAGGTTAGTGTCAACTAGATTAATGGTGGACTTTCCATGTTAAAACAATAATTAGCAAGAGAGCAAACTAGGGCCCATTTTCATAAACACATGACTGAATATTATTCATTCATCTTCTTCCTTAAATCCTTCCTTAATCCTCGCAGGCACCTAATTCCTTTAGCAGCTTTTTGGAGTACAGCCTGTCAGACTTGAATCTAACCCTTTAACCAAAGTATCTGGGTTGTCTATATTTAACTTGCTATTCTCCTAGTTTAGTCTGGGTTATATGCATATATTTCGCTTGTTTTGTTCACTGCAGTGGATACAAAATCTCTTTATTGCTTTTTGCCTCCATTTCAGAACATCTCCTCTACTTCTTTCTTTGAAAGGCCAGCTAATTATATAGTTTTTCTTCTCTCACAAACATAACTTTATTTTAATTGCTTGCTCAATAGAAGTAAAATGTGCTATCCTAAATAAAGATGCTATGGGCTAATTAGAACCCCCTTTCAATTTGGGGTGATCCAGCATCTCTGAGGAGACAAGGATAGATAGAGAATGGGAATGTCCTCAGGTAAACCTTGTAATTATTTGTACATGGGAATTGGTGTTTAATAATACTTCAAGTGATTGATAACACTTGAGACACATTTGAAAAGAAATTTGGATTCAGATTGGGATGTATTTACTATGGTGGATTACAAAGAAATGTCCCCCTTCACTCAGATATTTGAATATGTGGTCCTCAGTAGTGGTGGGAAGGTCATAAGAAAGTCTAGCCTTGATGGAGGAAGTACATCATTGAAGCAGTCTTTGAGAATTCATGGCTAGGCTTCACATCTAGTTGCCTCACTCTGCTTTGTGTTTGTGGATAATGCTTCCTATTCCTGCTGCAATGTGGGCCATGTGCTACCATGCTTGCCCACACAGTGGACTCTCACTGCTGGAACAGTAAGTTGTAATGAGCTATTTCCCTTGAGCTGCCTTTGGTCATGATATTTTAACACAGCAACAGAAAAGTAACTAGTGCATGTGCTTATACAGATAGACTGAAAGATAAAGTGAAATGTAGGTACCTAAAAATTTGTATTATTGCAATAGTTAGCTTATTTAGTCTTAGGTCATGGGACTGCAACTCTGTGGTGATATTTTATTTGTACTGAAATGTTATTTTAATTTTATGTTAATAAATAAAGTTGCCCTGGGGTCAGAGCTATTAGAGCCATAGTAAGAGCGTGGTGGTTAGAAGAGCTAGGTAGATTTCTGTGTGTTCAGGGATACAGCCAGTATTGGAGACATACGCCTTTAAGACCTGGAGGGCGGTACTTACAGGCAGTGATGAGGCAGTCATGTGGTTGGGTTTACAACCAATGAGAAGGCAGAACAGAAAGATTATTTAAACAGGGACACAGGAAGTACCTCCCTCTCTCGGGGAAGCTAGGAGCATTGCAGGAGGTAAGATTTTATCTCTGAGCTCTGACCTCTCGGCTTTTCTCTTTTACCTTGGCTCTGTGTTTCTTATTTTAATAATACGATTGGTTACATCTACATCTGGCGCCCAACGTGACAAGAATCCATTAAAAACTGCTTGGGGCCGGCTCCCTAGCCGGAGCAGCCGGCTCCCTAGCCCCAGCCCAGGTCTGCTTGGGCTCAGGCCGGACTGTGAGCTGCTTGCTTAAAGCCAGTGCTACAAACAGCTCAGGCCTGCCCTGCTAAACAGGGCCCCTGGCTGTAAAGCCAAGCCTTGACTCGGCTCAGAGGGAACAAGTGGCTGGCTTTAAGCTTTAGCCGGCTACCCTTTCACTTTCACTTTCACTTTCGCTTTCGCTTTCGCTTTCGCTTTCGCTTTCGCTTTCGCTTTCGCTTTCTCTCTTGCTTTCTCTCTTGCTTTCTCTCTGTCTCTCTGTTTCTCTCTCTCTCTCTCTCTCTCTCTCTCTCTCTCTCTCTCTCTCTCTCTCTCTCTCTGGATTTACACCTAGGACTCTAGGTGGCTGGTTTGAAATTCGCTCGGATTTCTACTGTTCTACGCAGATTTGGTAAGTCATAAAGGAAACTATTTAAAAGACAAATTTTTTCCACATTTAAAAAAATGGGTTTCCTGTGTACATTGGAAGAAAATTGGGTTTTGTTTGAAATTTTAGGCAGTCTGACAATGGAACAACTATATGAAAAGATTAGTATTATGGGAATTATGCAGTTAATCACCATGCTTATTCTCATTTTACTATTTAAAAAGATAGTCGATTTAAGTGCCAGGATAACAGCTTTAGAAAAACCTGTTAATTTTAACAGTGAAGTTGGTTCAAGTTTGGATCATAAGGTTACAGAAAGAAAGCCTGTTTTCACACAATCATCCTTAATTTATCCTGTAACCGTACAGCAGATGCCTGATCAAATGGCTACACAAAATATCTGGGCTCCAATTGAACTGATGGATTTTAAAAGGTTTAAGGAGGCAATAGTATCTTATGGCATGCATTCCCCATATGTAAAGCAAATGTTAAACTCTTGGTCAACATATAATAGGATTATACCACAGGACTGGCGGGACCTTGCACAAGCTGTTCTGGAACCCAGCCAGAGAATTCAATTTCTGACTTGGTTTAAGGAGGAAGCTAGAAACGTAGAAACACAATGGAGGGATAAAGGAATACAAGTTTGT
Organism: Peromyscus maniculatus bairdii; assembly: GCF_049852395.1. Lineage (NCBI taxonomy): Eukaryota > Metazoa > Chordata > Mammalia > Rodentia > Cricetidae > Peromyscus > Peromyscus maniculatus. Next base: position 202,260,781 of record NC_134852.1, on the reverse strand, counting down.
CAGGATCAGCTTATTGGAGAAGGCCAATATGCTTCAATACAAACACAATGTTTATATGATGTTCAAACCGTAATTTTATGTCGAATGGCAGCCTTGAATGCATGGGACAGAGTTGATGAACCAGGAAAAAAAAACATGAGTCATTCACAAAGGTTATGCAAGGCCCTAAAGAATCTTTCACAGATTTTTTAGAAAGACTGGCTTCAGCAGTAAACAGAATGGTCTCAGGATCAGAAGCTAGTAAGGCAATAATTGAAGCTTTGGCATTTGAGATTGCGAATGCAGCATGCAAAAGAATAATCAGGCCGTTAAGGGCAAGATCTGCACCTTTGGAAGATTGGATTAGAGAAACAATTAATGTTGAGGTTGATGAGCATGATACGTGGGTAGGAGAAGTAATTTCAAAAGGTTTGAGGAGTGTTAGATGTTTTGGGTGTGGACAGCAAGGACATTTTAAAAGGGACTGTAAACAGGTCATTCCTAGAAGCAATGTTTCTTCAAGGAACAATGGCAACAGAATGCCCCTTCCTTCTGGAGTATGCAGAAGGTGTGGTAAGGGAAAACACTGGACCAATGAATGTAGATCAACAAAGGACAGACAGGGTAATCCTTTGCCTCAGTTTTCGGGAAACTCCCGGAGGGGCCTCATGCAGGCCCCCATAGCAAAACCAGTTCAAACCTTTCCTGCAGCTGTAGAGGAAATCCCTGCTCTGAGCGATTAAATAACCAAATGACTATTGGAATAAATCAGGCTGGTCAGGATGATGAAAAAGAGAGAATAGAAAATTCAGGAGAAAACATAAAGAAAATTTTTTGGCAAACTTCTATTAATGAACAGAGACCAAAATTAACGATAAAAATAAATGGTGTTTTGTTGTCTGGTCTGGTAGACACAGGTGCGGACATTACCATAATTGCACCAGAATTTTGGCATCCAGCTTGGCCTCTTCAGGAGGTAAACGTTCAACTGTTAGGAATTGGGACATTATCTGGAGTGAAACAGAGTGCAAGATGGCTCGAATGTATAGGTCCAGAAGGACAGAGAGGAAAATTAAAACCATATGTCGCTAACATAGCTATGAACCTGTGGGGTCGAGACTTGTTGCAACAATGGAATACTCAGATTAAAATCCCTCCAATCTCAGAAACAAATCATAAACTAGCACATGTTTCTGAGAGAAATATTAGAAGGCATTATTTTGAGTGGTCACCAGCCATCCATATTATACAGGAACAGGGCACAACAACTGATAATCCTCCAAAAATACCAACAGCTCTACCTTTAAAATGGTTAACAGACAAGCCTGTATGGGTTCAGCAATGGCCTTTAACAACAGAGAAACTCCAGGCTTTAGAAGAGCTGGTAGAAGAACAGTTAAATGCTCAGCATATTGAACAGTCAACCAGCCCTTGGAATTCTCCTGTATTTGTTATTAAAAAGAAATCTGGTAAATGGAGAATGGTAACAGACCTTAGAGCAATTAACAAAGTAATTCAGCCGATGGGCTCTCTACAATCTGGAATTCCTTTGCCTACTCTGTTACCAAAAGGATGGCCTCTCATAGTTATTGATTTAAAAGACTGTTTCTTTTCAATACCCTTACAAGAAAAAGACAGAGAAAGATTTGCTTTCACAGTGCCTACTTATAATAATTCTCAACCGGTTAAAAGATTTCAATGGAGGGTCCTCCCACAGGGAATGTTAAATAGCCCAACTCTGTGCCAATATTTTGTACAACAGCCATTGGAAGTGATACGTAAAAAATTTCCTAAATCTATAATTTATCATTATATGGATGATATTTTACTAGCTGACTCAAATGCAGATACTTTAGAAAGAATGTTTGAAGAAGTAAAGAAAATTTTGCCTTGCTGGGGATTACAAATTGCTCCTGAAAAAATACAAAGAGGAGATTCTATTAATTATTTAGGATATAAAATAGAGCTACAAAAAATTAGACCCCAAAAGGTGCAAATTAGGAGAGATAGACTACAGACTCTTAATGACTTTCAAAGATTATTTGGAGATATTTCTCATCTACGAACTATTGTTGGGGTAAAAAATGATGAACTGACTAATTTGTTCAAAACCTTAGAAGGTGACAAGGACTTAAATAGTCCAAGAGAATTATCACCTGAAGCTGAGAAAGAATTGGCCTTGGTAGAAAAGAAAGTACATGAAGGGCACGTGGATCGTATTGATCCAAAGCTGGATTGCATTTTGGTTATTTTACCCTCTAGGCATTCCCCTACTGGAATATTAATGCAGAGGGAAGATATTATATTGGAATGGATATTTTTACCAAATAAACCAAATAAAAAATTAAAAACTTATGGGGAAAAAATCTCTGACTTGATTTGGAAAGGAAAATTGAGACTTCGTCAATTAGCAGGAATAGACCCAGCAGAAATTGTCGTACCTTTAACTAAGGAGGACATTGAAAAATTATGGACAGAAAGTGAACCTTGGCAAAGAGCTTGCAGTAATTTTTTGGGAGAAATTAACAGCAAATATCCCAAAAGCAACAGAATTGATTTTATAAAGAGAGCTGATTGGATCTTGCCTCGAATTGTACGGCAAAAACCCATATCTGGAGTTCGTACATTTTATACAGATGCCAACAAACAAGGAAAGGCAGGTTACAAATCAGAAAATTTAAGTAAAGTGGTACAAAGTCCTTATAATTCAGTGCAAAAATCAGAATTGTATGCTATTCTGTTGGTATTAATGGATTTTTCAGAACCTCTCAACATAGTAACTGACTCTCAGTATGCTGAAAGAGTGGTATTACATATTGAGACTGCAGAATTTATCCCTGATGCTTCAGAATTAACTTCACTATTTATTCAATTACAAGATACAATCAGGAAAAGGAGTCATCCTTTATATATAACTCACATCCGATCTCATACTGGTCTGCCAGGTCCTCTAGCACAAGGCAATGATGAGATTGATAAATTATTGATAGGAAATGTGCTGGAGGCCTCAGAATTTCATAAAAAACATCATGTCAATAGTAAAGGTTTAAAAAAGGATTTTTCCATAACCTGGCAACAAGCCAAAGAAATAGTAAAGAAATGTCCTACTTGTTCCTTCTATAATCAAACGCCATTACCAGCAGGATGTAACCCAAAGGGTACTCAGAGAAATGAAATCTGGCAGATGGATGTGTTTCACTTTGCAGAATTTGGAAAATTGAAATATGTACACCACACCATTGATACTTATTCAGGATTTCAATGGGAAACTGCTCTGAGTTCTGAAAAAGCTGATTCTGTAATCACTCATTTGCTAGAAGTTATGGCCATTATGGGTATACCTGCACAAATTAAAACTGACAATGCTCCATCATATGTCTCTGTTAAAATGAAACAGTTTTTTGCTTATTACAATATAAAGCATATTACAGGTATACCACATAATCCTACAGGTCAAGCAGTTATAGAAAGGTCAAACAGAACTCTAAAGGATATGCTAAATAAACAGAAAGGAGTAACAAAAACCCCCAGAAATAGACTGCATAATGCTCTATTAACTTTGAATTTTCTGAATGCCAATGAGAAAGGAACAACAGCTGCAGAGAGACATTGGGTAATAGAAAAAACTACAGAATTAAATCAGCCTATATACTTTAAGGATGTGCTGACCTCAGAATGGAAGCCAGGGTATGTATTACGTTGGGGACGAGGTTTTGCTTTTGTTTCTATAGGAGAAGATAAGCTGTGGGTACCATCAAAATTGATAAAGGTTCGATTTGAACAAGAGAAACCTCTTAATTAGAGGAGGTGATAGTTCATCAACCAGCATGAACATCCAATTTAAACTAACTTGTACCTGTAACACATGTCTTTTCATTTAATCAGATAATAACTTGCCAAAAAGGAACATCCCCAAAATTAGTCTTGGGGGAAGGTTTTTGTTTTTGTCTTTTAGGAGAATGAAGGTTAAGGAATCTGAAGGACACAAGACAAATGAGACAACGGAAGAAAAGGGACAAATCATCTATCCCAGGAAACAGAGTATATGGGAGTATATGGCATATGGGTATATATTATCTAAAAAATTTTATGTCTTCTTAAATGTTTGTTTCTGCTTTTCTCTAAAGATTTAACACTATTGGTCTTCTAATAGTCCCAGTTCAATTAAAATTTAAAGCTGACTTTGGAGTTGGAGAATGGCTCTCTCCTTCTTTAAACTCAAGCATGTTGTTAAAATGAAAATACAAACTCCCTGTATCATGACAGAATAAAAGAGCCATTTTCTGCTATGGGACAGGACAAAAGCCAAATTAATTAAGGGACTATTCTATTACTAATCTCAACTCTTTGATTCTATCCTAATTCTATTCTGATTCTTTAAACTTTTCTTAAAGTATAAATTTTATATCAAAATTTACAAGATTGATATATATATATATATATATATATATATATATATATATATGTATATACATTTTAAACTTTGTTAAGATATGAATGGTCATATAGAGTACTAACTAATTCTAGAAAAAAGGCTTCAGTTAGCTGCATATATATGTCTTTGTGTTCGAGTCTCTTATCAGTTTTCTGCAGGAAATCACGGCCAGGCCTAACATCAACTGAAGTCTCCGGAAAGAAGATGGGGCCCCACAACAACAACAACAACAACAATTCCACGTGGACAATAATAATATCACTAAGCTGACAAACATCATCTACAGATCAGCTTTGAACTACAAGGTGCTCAGAACAATTTTGAGATGACTAGCTGAGATGATCCAGTCTCAAAGACTACTTGAATAAGGACTTGAGATAAACCCTGAACTTTGGCTTTATACACAGACTGGATAATAATGAAGGATATAGTTACCTTTCCTAGAATTTGACAATTAACCTAAATTTTTCTTTCAGGATAAAGATAACTTCACCCATACCCAGCAGGAAGCAATTTTAAGAATATGACACCCACATTGCCAAAGAAGTGGTGTGGGGCGGGTGGTTTTTTGGTTCTTTTAATGGGTTTTGGGTCTGGGATAATTTTCATTGTTTAGGGGGGTTGGTTACAAGTTGTCAAGGGTTAGGAAAAAGGCTAAGCAAAGGAGATTAGATTTAAGGTTCTTGTTTTTTTTTTAAAAAAAAGAAAAAAGAAAAAAGAAAGAAAGAAAAGAAAAGAAAAAGACAATTACTAGTTTTAAATACTTTACATTATTACCAACTATTAGGATATAAAGAAATGAAAGTTAGTAGTTAGACATTACAATAGAAATTGTAGTCATATTAGATATGTTTTAAAAATTGAGCAGATATATTTTAGACAGGTCATCTTCAAACCCTTCAGAGATCTAACGAATATGGCATTTAAAATATTTTAATAACTTAGAAATTTTTCTTTTTTGAGACATGTCAGCTCCTGGCAGTACCAATCTACTTCAGAGAAAATATGGGCATTGAAGAAACTGCATATGGAGTTAATTTTCATTGTGGCAAAAGTTAGCCACTGGACAACAAAGTATCCTCGTATCAACAGGACAAAATGGACAGACAGAACACAAAACAAAGGACTACCGATTCCTGCCAAAACAAGTGTGGTTATGGCTTTATCAAAAGGCATCTTCTGAGGCCAGGACAATATGGCACCATCCCTGAAGTGGCCTTCACAATCTGGAAAAGGTACAGTGCCCTTTTCTTTGAAGGCAGCTGAACAGGCAGTGGGCCGATGGCTTCTGTTGTGCAATGGAACAGCAACTGAAAGCTCACGCCTCTCAATAGTAGACTGGCATTTAATAGAGGGATGTGGAGAAGGGCATGCTTAGATGAAGCCATATATACACAGCCAAGAAGAATGGACAGCTGAATTCAAAAACCATCAACAATTTCCAGAATTTAAAATCCTGAATCATGACATGACACTAGTGGAATTCAGGTGTTTCTGGTACATGGACTGCTCTCACCCAGTGTGAGGTTGAACTGTTGACCTTGTGTACAACCTACTTCACAAATGAGTCTGTCAGATACCATAAGCCTATAGGCTGAAGATGATGCCCCAACACTGTGGAGAAACCTCAGGTGACTGTCCAGGCAGCTGGCTGTTTCTGTCAACTCACAAAATTTTTGGAAGTTGCTTTTGTGCACTTCCTGTTTTTATTTTTGTTAGCTAATATTATTTCCTTCTTGGGTCTCTGAGGGAGTTGAAGATTAGTTAGTTATAGTTGAAGATTAATTAGGATAGAAAGTGAATTAGATACATTTTGGACTTACTAAAATAGGATAGATAAGGGAATTATTTTCTCTGATTTCTCAAATACAAATGGACTAGACATCGTTTAGGTATTTGTTACTTGTATATATTGTATATAGTTATTGTACTTTTGTATATAGTTTTTCTTTTGTTAGTTATAACCTTTTGCCTTTTTTCTTTTTATTAAAATAGAAAAGGGGAAATGTGGTGATATTTTATTTGTACTGAAATATTATTTTAATTTTATGTTAATAAATAAAGTTGCCCTGGGGTCAGAGCTATTAGAGCCATAGTAAGAGCGTGGTGGTTAGAAGAACTAGGTAGATTTCTGTGTGTTCAGGGATACAGCCAGTATTGGAGACATACGCCTTTAAGACCTGGAGGGCGGTACTTACAGGCAGTGATGAGGCAGTCATGTGGTTGGGTTTACAACCAATGAGAAGGCAGAACAGAAAGATTATTTAAACAGGGACACAGGAAGTACCTCCCTCTCTCGGGGAAGCTAGGAGCACTGCAGGAGGTAAGATTTTATCTCTGAGCTCTGACCTCTCGGCTTTTCTCTTTTACCTTGGCTCTGTGTTTCTTATTTTAATAATACGATTGGTTACATCTACACAACTCAGTCTAAGTAAAAAATTTCTTTGCTTGCTGAAGCACTCACATCAGCTCTCTGATCTGTTTTGTCTGTTCTAAAGTCCCACTTTGTAGCATTCTACATATGGTTGTCATTTTTTTATTTTATTTTATTTTTTATTTTACAATACTATTCAGTTCTACATAATAGCCACAGATTCCCTTGTTCTCTCCCTTCCTGCCCCCCTCCCCTTCCCCCCAGCCCAACCCCCATTCCCACCTCCTCCAGATCAAGGTCTCCCCCGAGGACTGGGATCAACCTGATAGACTCAGTCCAGGCAGGTCCAGTCCCCTCCTCCCAGATTGAGCCAAGCGTCCCTGCATAAGTCCCAGGTTTCAAACAGCTAACTCATGCAATGAGCCAAGGACCTGGTACCACTGCCTAGATGCCTCCCAAACAGATCAAGCCAATCGACTGTCTCACCTATTCAGAGGGCCTGATCCAGTTGGGGGCCCCTCAGCCTTTGGTTCATAGTTCATGTGTTTCCATTCGTTTGGTTATTTGTCCCTGTGCTTTATCCAACCTTGGTTTCAACAATTCTTGCTCATATAAACCCTGCTCTTTCTCACTAATTAGACTCCCAGCGCTCCACCCAGGGCCTAGCCGTGGATGTCTGCATCCAGATTCCTCAGTCCTTGGATGGGGTTTATGGCACAACTATTAGGGTGTTTGGCCATCCCATCACCAGAGTAGGTCAGTCCCGGCTGTCTCTCGACCATTGCCAGCAGTCTTTTGTGGGGGATGCTAGATGTGGAACAAGGATGACTGGACTGCTACTCACATCACCAGTGAGGCTACCTGAAAAACGGGACCCCAGGAAAGACAAGGAGAAACAGATGAGATCTACATGAACAACCTGGACATGAGTGGGAGCAATGAAGGGCGAGGGTCAAGGGAAAGAGAGCGGGAGATCCTAGTTGGATCAAGAAAAGAGAGGGAGAACAAGGAATAGGGGACCATGGTAAATGAAGACCACCTGAGAAAAGGAAGAAACAAAGAAAAAAAGGGATAATTAAGATGTCTTTAAGAAAAGGTTTGCAAGGATCTACTCTGCCTCTCAATTATGTTGTTGTCTTTGAGAACAGAGGCCAATTGATTTTCAGGAGTTGACTCAGTGCTTCTGTGAGTTGGCTGGACAACGTCCAGTGATTAAGGTTGTTTCCCAAACATATCCTGACAATCAGCCACAGAAATAACATCAGTATTCTTCCAGTGCTCATTTTGTTGGGGAAGTATGGGAGCTGACCTTAAAACTAAACATGAGATTATCTTAACCACATAATTTGAGACAGCATATTCCTGGGCAGGAGGTACATCATCTGATAGGGATGGGTAACTCTTGCATACTGTGTGCTGGGGGTATAAGCTTCTCAGTCGGCCAGATACAGAGGAAGGATCCATCTCCTTCAAGGTCCTCCTCTCTGTCCCAGGTGTATCTCAGGAACTCCATTTCCAGTTCCATCCATAGAATTTAAGAGACAGTTCACAGTAACATTTTTTCTCACACCTTTAGCTTCCTAGCTTCCATATATGATAATGTGAATCTCAGGCCCAAATCTGGACCCAGAAAACATCACATGTGTCCCTTCCCAAAACACAGCTTCACATTGAATATGCAGTTAAAAAGCATCATTCCACTTGGTGTAATTCAAACCCTTCACAAGAATATTTAACTCCATAGTTCACACTCAAATCAGGCCACTATCACATTTTCCTTTACTTGAATGTAAGATCCACAAGGCATGCGTTTCTCTTTTGCTTTGCTCACCGTTAGTCTACAATGCCAAGGTCAGCATCTGACACACAGTAAGCACACTGAAATGATTTGTGAGGAAAAATACTTAAATAAGTAGATACATAGATAGATAGACAGATAGATAGATGATAGATAGATAGACAGATAGATGATAAATAGATAGATAGATAGATAGATAGATAGATAGATAGATAGATAGATAGATAGATAGAAGAAACATCTCCCTTTAAATTCCCCTTCCTTCTTTATAACTAATGTTCTTTTTATCTTAGTTGGCTTATTTTTTTCTTATTGAGCACATATTGCCATTTCATAATTTTTAATTTATATATTTTTAATTAAGAAACCTTCCACCCATCCCATACATCAGTCACAGATTCCCCTGTCCTCCCTCCTCCCAATCCCCAGCCCCCTACAACCCACCCCCCATTCCCACCTCTTCCAAGGCAAGGTCTCCCATGGGAAGCCAGCAGAGCCCAGCACACCCAGCCAAGGCAGGTCCAAGCCCCATGCCAAGGCCTTTTAAAGTGTATCACCATAGGCAGTAGGCTCCAAAAAGCCAGCTCATGCACTGAGGACAGGTCCCAGTCCCACTGCCCGGGGCCCCCCAAACAGTCCAAGCTAAGCAACTGCCCCACCCATCCAGAGGGCCCAGTCTAGTACCATGGGGGCTCCCCAGCTATTGGACCACAGTTCATGTGTTTCCACCGGTCTGGCCAGTTGTCTCTGTACTTCCTCCAATCACTGTCTCCACATCTCCTGCTCACAGAATCCCTCCTCTCCCTCACCAACTGGACTCCTGGAGCTCTACCTGGGACCTGGTCATGGGTCTCTGCATCTGGCTCCACCAGTCACTGGATGAGGGCTCCACGATGATAGCCAGAGCACCCAGCCATCCGATCACCAGAGTAGTCAGCTCAGGCACCCTCTCAACTACTGCCAGTAGTCTATGGTTGAATCATCATTGTGGATTCCTGGGGACCTCCCTATCACTTTGCTTTTTCCTATTCTCATGGTGTCTTCATTTATCATGGTATTTCTTTCCTTGTTCTCCCACTTTGTTCTTGATCCAGCTAGAACCTCCCTCTCCCTTAAGCTCTCTTTCCCCGACTCTTGCCCTCCATTACCCGCCCTCACCCCCAGTTTGTTCATGTAGATCTCATCCATTTCTCCATTGATAGGCAGTCCCTGTGTCTTTCCTAGGGTCCTCCTTACTAGCTAGCCTCCCTGGAGCTGTGGGTTGCAGTCTGGTTATCCTTTGCTTTATATCTAGTATCCACATATGAGTGAGTACATAACATGTTTGTCTTTCTGAGTCTGGGTTACCTTACTCAGTATGATATTTTCTAGTTCCATCCATTTGCCTGCAAACCTCATGATGTCATTGTTTTTCTCTACTGAGTAGTACTCCATTGTGTATATGTATCACAATTTCTTTATCCATTCTTCAGTTGAGGGGCATCTAGGTTGTTTCCAGGTTCTAGCTATTACAAATAATGCTGCTATGAACATAGTTAAGCATGTGTCCTTGTGGTATGATTGAGCGTTCCTTGGGTATATGCCCAAGAATGGTATAGCTGGGACTTGAGGGAGATTGATTGTCAATTTTCTGAGAAACCGAGTTGGCTTATATTTTTAATCTAGTTAACATTCTATAAGGGCATTTATATTATTCTACAAAAAGCAAGGATACAAATAAGTAAAAGTTATATCAAGTTCTCCCCATTAAAAGTTAGCATTGCTTTTTCAGTCTTCTAGACATGACCTAGAGCTACAGTTCCCATAATAAAGGTTTTAATTAGTCTTTCTATTGCTGTGATCAATTACCATGAGCAAAAAACAAGTTGGGGAAGAAAGGGTTAATTTGGTTTACACTTCCACATTGTAGTGCATCATTGAAGGAAGTTGGGACGGGAACACAAACAAGGCAGAAACCTGGAGGCAGGACCTAATGCAAAGGTCATGGAGTGGTGCTGCGTACTGGCTTGCTCCCCATGGCTTGTTTTGTCTGCTTTCTTATAGAACCCAGGACCACCTGCCCAGGGATGACACCACCCACAAATGGCTAGACCCTTACACATCAATCACTCATTTAAAAAATGCCATACAGCTGAATTTTATGGAAGCATTTCCCTCCCCAATGGGGCTCTCCCTTTTCCAATGACTCTAGCTTGTGTCAAGAAGTTGACATAAAACTAGCCAGCACATACCTTTTTAGAAAATGTATTCATATATACAACACAGTCTGATGTTGTCAGTAGAATCAAGCTCCTGTGGTTACCACAAGAAGCTCTTACTAATTTGTGGCTTAAAAGAACAGAGATGTTTATCCACATGGTCTGGAGTCTCTATGTTTGAAATCAAGATATTGGAACACTGTACTTGGAGGCTCTACAGGAGATTCTCCTTACCTAGATTTAAACTTCCTGTGTTCATTAGAGCCCAGAACTTTACTTGGAGGCTCTACAGGAGATTCTCCTTACCTAGATTTAAACTTCCTGTGTTCATTAGAGCCCAGAACTTTTAGTCATATCTCGTTGCTGTGTTGCCCAATCAAATTATATGTTATCATTTATTTTTCTTTCCCAGCTTTGTCAGATTATAATTAGCAAATGTAATTGTATATACCTGAAGTATAAATGCAATGAGTTGACATGCCGATTTATGTGTGTGTGTGTTTGAGACAGAGTTTCTCTGTGTAGCCCTGGTTGTCTTGGAACTCACAGAGATCGACCTGCCTCTGCCTCCCGAGTGAATATATCTATTCAATATAAAGCAATTATCACAATAAAATTAATGAACACACTCACTAATTAACATAATTACTACTTTTTTCTGAGTAGGCATATTTAAGATTTATTCTCTTATCAAATTTTAATTATAGGATAGAATGTAACTGTAGTCATTATTCCCATACATTACATTCTCAGAATATATTCATCCCAGCATGGATTCTGTCAAAGGACTATTTTCATTATATTTAGGTTCCATATACATAGTATGGGATAAACTCAAATTGAACAGATTACAGGGATCTGACATACACAAAGCTTTGAAGCTCCTAATTAACCCAGTACCACTGCTAAGTTCCTCTACAGCATAAATTTTTCTAAGTAATTGCTGAGGTAAGACTGCTCAGAACTATCCAGTACCTGCATAGTCCAGTCACTTTAGTATGGGAAATAAAATATTTATTATCTAATATTTTAGGAACATTCTAGAAAAAAAAGGAAAGCTTTCACATGTAGCATTGTATAGGTTATATCAAAGTAGTCCTCACCTAAAACAGTGTAATCTCTGTTAGGTAGCAACTATTATGTTTACAGATTGCCTGTTAAATTTAGACTATTTCTTTTGGGCATTTGGTCTTTATTTGGGGGATAGAACAATGAGGTGTTCACATAGACATTGAAACACTGACATCTGTTTTGTTTATTTTTTTAAATCCTTATAGCATAGCCATATTATGGTCACCATTATGTGGCACCTGATGACTGGTACCTGTGAAGTACACCTCACAGGATTAATTCAGAGGCACAGTGTTATGAACAGCAATAATTTTCATTGGTATGTGTATCTAATATACCAGCTGTAAATCTGTAGACTGTGAATGAGATAAAAATAGCTATTGTTTATAATAGTCACTGGTGACAGTCCTCGTGTTCCCATGTCAGAATTCAGGCTTGCTATAGCCAGCTGCACATACTCCATCCCAGAGCAATGCCCAAGCTCTGCCACTTGGAATATGTTTATGGGTGATTATTGAATAGTTCAGTGATGGAGGGAAATCTACTTCCAAGAAAATGAGGACACAAAAGTGTGTGGGTATTAAAGGGTAGGTAAAACTGGGAGGAGTTTGGGGGGTGAATATAATCAAAAAATAATATATGAAATTCTCAAAAAATGAACAACAATATTTTTTTGTGACATGTATAACTTGACAGTAACTAACAGTTCTCTAATAGGACTTAAGAAGCTCTCAACAAGAGGAAACTCATGCCTGGTACTGAAAACCTAGCCTACTACCCAGGGCTACTGAACTCATGGATCTTAGAGGGGAGCTTAAAATCACTACTTTACTAAACCACTATAAGCCCTAACTACATTCTAAATACTTGTCCTTATATCCACAGGTAAATGTATTATTCACCCATCATCAAGGAGACTTCTCTTTGTAATAGATCATTTTGGAAAACCACAACCAATCGAAATGCCGACTTGTGGACTATAGTTCAAATGGATACATCTACAGAACAATTCCTGCATGTATGTAAGGCTTAGGGGGCATCACGGAAAGAGGTAAGGGAAGCAGAGAGATTGTAAGAGCCAGAGGAACAAGGAGTTTGCTGTGAGATTGGGTCTCCTAGTGATATCAGTTGTTAAACCTACAAAGTCTCATCAAAATGACTCGCTCAACAAGACTTACTGAACCAGAACAACAGTCAACACTGTAAAGTGGATGGGGAAAGCCTAGGAGGCCTCAACCCTACACAAAGCATTGCAGGAAACTAAAGAATGCTCAGAGTGAGAAGAATAGTCTTCCCTAGAGAAGAGCATACCAATTGGTTATCCAGTACCAAACAGTCAGTCCTGAAAACATACATACAGATAACATACAGACTGAGCAAGTTATATTTAGCAACTATATATATATATATGTGTAAATATACATATTCATATACATATATGTACATATACATATTCATATATGTGTGTATATATATGTATATATATGAATATGAAACAATAAGACTTGGTCCCGCTTGGGGAAGCAGCTGTTTTTATAAAATAATCACTCAGAGACCTGATATTAATTACAAACTGCTTGGCCTATGGCTCAGGCTTATTGATAACTATCTCTTACATCTTAAATTAACCCATTTCTATTAATCAATATTTTGCCACGTGGCCATGGCACTAGTGGTCTGCTGGCATCTTGCTCCTTGGGTAACTTGATGGTGTCTGCCCTGACTCCACCCTTGTTCTCCCTGTCTCTCTGCTTGAATTTCACTCTTGGCTCTTATCCTGCTTTACCATAGGCCAAAGCAGCTTCTTTATTAACCAATGGTAGCAACATATATTCACATCATATAGAAAGACTGTTCCACAGCAGAAGGACTTGGAAGGAGGAAAGTAAAGGAGGAAATAAGGTATATTACAACCTCAAAAATAAAATAAATTTAAATAAAAAGAAAGTAGGTATTCCCCCTAGTTGAATATCTTCATCTAATTCATACTGTGCTGGGTGGAGTTGATGTATCAGAATTACCCAGAGAGGAGCCATCATTTCTCTGAGAAAATATCCCCTTTGAACATAACAAATCATGTCCACATTACAAGAAATGTTCCTTTACCTAACTCTATTCTATCAGGACTACGTACAAATATTTTAGATTGTTCAATTGTTCCTACCAGTTGTACATTCCTGACTTAGATTGTATTTTGTCAATTCTCATTTAAAAAATTAATTATGATGAGACTGTAAAAATGGCTCAGAGCAAAGAGTGCTTGGTGGTCTAGTGGATAACCAGAATTTAGACCCCTTCAACCACTTTACGAAGCTCACAGCCACCTGTAACTCTAACTCCAGAGGATCAGAATTTCTCTTCTGGTCTCTGCTGACCCATGTCCACATGAATACACATTAACACAGATACCTACATACATATAAATAAAAATAAAATTATTCTTGAAAAATAAAGCTTTCATAATGAGCATGACATTAGTTGTGCTTCAACAAACATTATTAAGTACAACAAATATTAAATCTAAGATATCCAAAAGTCTGCTAGCTGCACTGTATCTTGTGATCCTTTCATAAGGCTTTAGAGGTGCCACATTATGAACTATAGAAAAGGATAGCCAAGAAATCCTATGTCCCCTACCTGCTGAAAGCCCAGAACTTTGTTCACAGAGCATACATATGAGTACCATTGTTAGGTAAGACATCGGAGCTACTTCAAAAATTAATGTACTCTTTTCAGCTTATGAGGCAATGCCTAACAATAGCTATTGCTATTTTGCTGAAAGGGGTGAATAGAGCCAAATATTGAATAAATGTCTCAAGAACTCAAAATTCCTCCTTTTCAACTAAGTGTTTGCCCTTTGAGGGCCCCATCCTAGCAAAATTCCCTTTATGTATATTTGCTTTTGCATTTATTTCAGAAAAGTGCACTTATTTATATCCAATTATTTCTCCCCTCCCCCCAAGCCCAATCATGCCTGCCTCTGTCTATTGTTTGTGTGCACTGGAGCAGGATGATAGACATAAAGTGCGATCTATGCTTAGTAACAAGGTGTGAGCTGTGAAATTTGCCATGTCACTCAGTCTTTTTCTCCCTTCTTTCTCTTTCTCTTGATGCATTAAAGGTAACAGGCTACATCAACCTCTGCAGTTGTTTACTCCTTTCTAACAGAATCAGGTGGAGCAGCCCAAGCTTGCTAGTCTGTGGTTGTCCTGTCACTTTCAATCTGGTTCAGATACATTTTTTTCTTTCATTTACTTAAAACGGTAACAGTCCCCACAGTCCTCCTCCATGGTTATGAGGCTTGACAAATTCACCAAGAGATATAAAGAATGTCTTAAAGTGGAATGTATTATTCCTGGTGTATTGGTGATATGGTACAAGAGCATAAAGCTTATATGAAACTGTTCTCAGATGAGGGGAGATGAAGCCCCAGAGGGAGGGAACTGTGGCTGGGTACCAGTGATGGGCAGCAGAGTGCTTCATACTCTGGCAATGATGTGGAAAGAGTGTTTCACACTAGAGAATTTTAAAATATAATTAAACAAATTAATTGTCATCTAGTAAATATTTTAAACAATGTCAGTGACAAAACACTCTTACCTGGGAAAACGTAATCATTCATTGGTCTTAATTCTAAACAATTGCTAGAGTTACTGATGAACTTAAAAATAAAGAATGCTAACTATGGCATATACAAAAGTAATGTATGTGCTTGGGAGGTTGATGCAGGTTGTCTTGAGTTCCACACCAATCTGAGCCACATTGCCAAGTTCCAGGTCAGCCAGAACTATATAGTGAGATGCTACCTAAAAAGTTAATTATACATATACATATATATACATATATATATATATGTATGTATGTATATATATGCATGTATATATGTATATATATGCATGTGCATGCATAGAAGATATAAATCAATATGCTCTTAGTACTTATTCTTTATTTTTATTGTAGATAAGAGTTATGCCATGGCACACATGTAAAGGCCAAAAGGCAACTTGTGGAAGTCAATTCTCTGCTTCTATCTGTCTTATTTGTGCTTAAATGATTTTCATCAGATATAGAATTTAAAGACTGACAGAACTGACTCAAAAGAAAAAGACATGGAAATTACAATAATTTCCAGAGTATTATTTTAGAATGAGTGTTCATGAGTCTGGCATACCTATTACAAAGTTAAAGATTTTTCCTAATTATTTGTGTATCGGTTGCTTCATGTAAAAGACATTTTTAAGTTGAAATCAATAAAATATGTTCAACTCCAAGTGAGGACAGATTAAGATAAATTCACAAATCTAGCTTGGCTGATATGGAATGAGACTATGTCAAAAGTATAAATTTTATGGGTCATTTGCTAATTCACAGAAGGTAAGAAGTAAAAACTGTCATTCATATTCTGACTGACCAGTATGTTTCCTCTGTTTCTCCAAAACATAAGGAAAATACCTAAAACTGCTAATTATTATTCTTTTCTCAATACTGTGCTACTTCAAATTAGCAAGATTATATGCATATATATTTGTGTAAATTACATAAAATAAAGGGGAAATTCAATTTACATTTTGTTCACCATTCCCAAGTACTATTATTATTTCATATTAGTTCCTTGTTTGAAACACAGTAGAATGTCTAATTCTGATTTAGAAACGTTTCATTCCAAATCCCTATGGTACCATACCATTCTGCAGTTAAATATTTTTATACCAGGAATATTTTTGAAAAATAAATACATTGTATGTAGAAGTGCAATCATAAAAAAAAATCTATTTTGGCTGATAGCAATGCTTGGCAGGACATTTTAGCATTGAAGTTGACTCAGGTGTTAGAATCTGGGCCAGTTCCAGTTCTGGGGAATGTCAATGTGGAAAGACAGTGAGGAAATCCCATCCTAAATCTGTGGAAAAGAGCCAACACTCAACAACTTTGAATAAACAACTCTTCCAAGGACTCCTTCTCCTTGACATGCCATGCCTCTTCTTTACACACAGACAGACACACACACAAAAAAAAAAAGAAAAGAAAAAATAGAATGAAAATTGGAAATGCAGATATGTGGGTCCTTGGTTTTAAAAATAATGAAAGTCATTAAACACAAGACACTAAGTCAGGGAACAGATATTTTCAAAAAAAAAAAAAAATACCAAGCCTTGCTCTCAATCAAAAATAGAGGAATGCTTTAAACGAGAAAAAAATGCACTGAAAAAAATAAAATTAAATTTTACTTTCTATATACATACAGCATCACATTATAAATTCCAGCAAGCCAGAGCTTGTTTGTTTACCTAACCCCCCTTTTGAGAGCCTGACATTCCTCTGGGAAAGTCTGTGTGTAATGGGTAAAATGCTGAAGGCATCAAGTCCTTTGCTTAAGAGATTGCTGAGCAGCATCAGAAACACTCCAAATACATGGTAGCTTCTAGAACACCAGGTGAATACAAAGAGTCATGAAAGCATCTGGGAGCAAGAGGCTGAACAAGTCTGCTAAACCCACAAAGCAAGTAAATCTTTATTTAAGTCTTGAACATGCCATTAATTAAACATTTTTATTGTGTAACTGATTAAAAAAAAAGAAAAGAGAAACGTTTTTCCATTATGTGAACAGGTCTATAAATAATGAATGTATTATCCAATTCAGCTCAATGTCAACAAATCTTAGCTGGATCTTGAAGAAATGCCATGTCCTTGCACTGCCTGTCATTAAAAAAAAAAATAGAGGGAGGATGTTAATGTTTTCCTAAAAGAGATAAATAGGAATGGGACCATAAGCGATAGAAAAGGACTGGGTATAAGGCAGACCACTAAGTATCTTTCATGTCTGCAGGTTTACAGATCGACTGTGATGGTTTATAAAGGCAAGCCGAGGGACTGTTTTAAACACCATCTTCCTGAGTCAATTCTTGAGAACAAAATTTTGGTTAGGTGGTCCCCATGAAATGTCACTCATCTTTGTTAGTATTACTGGTCCTAGCCTACATTTTTGCTCTTTCCAGTTACTTAGTAATAATTCTAACAATAAGTAAATATTTAAATTCATTATTTATTATGAAAATTTGAGTACTTGAGTAGAGTATTTGAGAATGACCCCCGTAAGCTCAGATATTTTAACACTTGGTACCCAGTTGGTGGCACTATCTGGAGAGGATTAGGGGAAGCATCCTTGTTAAGGAAAGTTTATCTATAGGCGGATTGAGAGTCTATAGTATCCCACTTCCACTCTGGTCTTTAAGAAGTGTGGTGTCTTGAGAAAGAACGACCCCCATGGGTTCATATATTTGAATGCTTAGTTATCATAAAGGGGCACTATTTGAGAAGGATTAAAGGCTTAGGAGATGTGGTCTTGTTGAAGGAACTGTCTCATTGCAGGTAGGCTTTGAGGTTTCAAAAGCCCACACCTGTCCAGCATCTGTCTCTTGGCCTGCAGATCCAGATGCAGCTCTCAGTACTGCTCTAACACCAAGCATGGCTCCATGCTCCCTGCCATGATGAAAATGGACTAAACCTCTGAAAGATTAAGCAAGCCCCCAATTAACTGCTTTCGTTTATTAAGGTTGCCTTGGTCATGGTATTTCTTCACAGCAAAAGAACAGTGACTAAGAAAGGAAGTGAATATATATGTATATGTAAGTGTGTATATGATATATATATATATATATGTAACAATGATAAAGAAAAAGAGGCTATTAATTTAAGAGTGAGGGGCCACATGGTAGGTATTAAAGAGAGACAACATAGGAGAAGCTGACTCAGAATTCACAGTTATGTGTCTCTAGAGATACCTATGTTTTATTTCCATTTAATAAATGTAGCTCAATTTGTCTTTGTCCCAATTAGTAATAGCTCTTGCACTATCCCCTTGGTTTAGTTATTCTATGATACCTTAGTTTTCTGTTTTCTTCTTCAATCATGAATCAGCATCTTTATTACTTCGTGTTGGGAACCAACTATAAGCAAGCAGCCCTAGGTGACTATGAGATGATGCAATGAGTAAGAGCATAATCTATCAAGCCTTAGGAACCTAACCTCAATCACCTGGACCCACAATTTGGTGAGGACTGATTACAAGCTTTCCTTCTAATAACTGCTCCTATTACATGATACCCCCTACACACAACAAATTAATAAATGCATTAAAAAAGAAAGTGTTTTACCAACTGAAAACTTCATAAGTGCATCCAATAAGTTGTTTTTGAAATTTGCGTATGTATTTATTTTATGTGTATAGGTAGGTGTTTTACCTTCAAGTGTGTCTGTGTACCATATGCATGACTGGGGCCCTTGGTGACCAGAAGAAGATAAAAGATTGCCTGGAAATCGAGTTACAGGTGGTTGTGAGGAGCCATGTGAGTGCTGCGGATTGAACCCAGATCCTTTGGAAAAGCAGCCAATGCTCTTACCTGCTAAGCCATTACTCCCACATCTAATACAATATGTTTGGATCATGTACACTCCCTATTCCTTTCCCTGCAATGGTTCCCCTGTCCCTACCACCACCATTTCTTCCCAATTTCATATGCTGCTATTTGTTTTACAACCACAGAGATCACTTAGTGCCACCAGGATACACATGCTTATAGGGCCCTCTGTTGGAGCATTGTTAAACTATCAGGTGCCACATCCTTGGGGGGAAAACTATCTCTCCCATTTCTAGCATCTATCAGTGGTCAATAACTCCTCAGCTAAAGGTGGAGCTTCCTGGCTACCATCCCACTCCATGCTTGGGTATTTGTGGACTGATGTTTTGCAAGTCCTCTTCGTGCAGTGGCAACTGCATTCATATATGTAACAACTTTGTTGTGTCCAGAAAATACTGTTTCACAGTAGTCATCTACTGGATCCTTCTCTTACAGGTTTTCTGCCCATTTTCTGCAGTAATCCCTAAGCTTTTGAATGAAGGAATGGTATATGGATGTCCAATGTATGGCTGGATACTCAGTAATCTAGTATTCATTGACAGTTGATGAGTTGTGGATCTTCATGTCCATTGTCATCTACAACAGATGGAAGCTTCTCTGGTGAGAGTTGAAAGATACATGGATCTATGAGTATACCAACAAGTCTACAGAAGTTGGTTTAATACTATATCTATTTAATAGAATAATAGTAGTAGGATATTTCCTAGGACTTAAAACCTATTTAACCCCTATTCTTGACCTCATTAACAATACTAGGCATGAGTATTGTCTTGTGAATCAGGCCATAAATTCAATGTGTAAAAAAAACAAAACAAAATGAAATAAGTTCTCACTCTGTAGCCCTGGCTATCCTGGTGTTCACTGTTTAGAATAGCTTGGCTCCAAACTCACATGAATCTTCTGCTTCTGGAGTACTAGGATTAAAGGCACATTGTACCATGCCCAGCAAAGAAGAAAATTTTAAAAACACATTTTAAATGATGATCCTAGGCTATCCTAGGATGGCATTAATCTGTAAATGCCTGGTGAATAATTGGTGAGATGATACCAAGAAGTCTAACCTGGGCTGCATAGATGGCTTAGCAGTTAAGAGTTTTTACTACTCCTACAGATTACCTAAGTTTAGTTCACCTGCCCTCTGTGGACACTTGCATTAAATGAATGTAGTACACATAAACTCTGTGTCTTTCTTGCCTCTGCTTCTATCTTCTTCTCTCTCTCTCTCTCTCTTCTTACACACACACACACACACACACACACACACACACACACACACACACACATTTTTAAAAGAAAAGTCTAATGAAAGGAAAATTTTGGAGAACCCTCACTGATATTGTTTCTATTTATTTGATTGACTTAGGTAGCAAATTGAATCATTTAAGATTATTTGAGGGGATTACTTAATGAAATGTTGGACGGCCAAGTACCACTTTAAATCTGCAGTTTTTACTCAGATCATTATAGTTAATACAGTTACTAAAACATGGCTATGTTTTAGTGGAATCTAACATTTTCATGAATGTTTCCTATACACCAAGAAGTACTTTTTATCTCATCCTTTTGAGAGTTGGAATGGTTATTTTTTTTAATGCATTGCTAAGTAAGTGAGACATGGAGACAAGGCCAGTACATACTGCTAAGAACTCCTTAGGAATGAGATACTCCTCCCTCTACCTGGTAGACAATGAATAAGTGACTGTTCACAGCTGAGTCCCTCCCTAAGCATTTTCTTTGGCCAGAAAGAAACATAGCCCAAAGTCTTGTTGCCTTCTCAGCAGTTACTCCAGAGCTCCTGGAGCAAGATCTCAGGATTTTGATACAGGTGTACCACACAGCACCCCCTCTTTCTGGCCAAACACAATGGGTTTACATTTTGCAGGAATTGCTCTGGAGCAACACCCTCATATACCTCTTGCACTCAAATCTTTTTAAAGCCTGATTCTACTAAATAATTTAAAATAAATAATACCAGAATTTGGCCTCAGAATAACTCTTAAATGGGTTTTAGAGCTGGACTATTTATTGTGGTGGTTCTGGTGGTAGCTGAAGCAATGACCAGGCCTAGCATGATATAGTGGTTCAATTATTAAAACTTTCTAGCCAATAAACATAGACCCCAAATTGGAAAAGAACAGTGCTAGCAAGTGCAGTATGAGAAAGTAGATAACTAGAAACAGCAAAAAGAAGATAGCTCAGTTGACTTTTTATCATTGCCCCTTATGTATTGTGTAAAGATAATGAAAATATGGCAGTAACCACCACCAATCAAAAGTGATGTGTGAAGTCAAGGGGCATCATTGCTCTTGAGCCTGAAAGTAGAAGTTGAGGATCGAATTGAAGATTTAATTTGAAGAGAAGTAGAAATCCAGAGAAGGTTAGATTCTCAAAATATCTGACCTAGTATATAAAGGTAAGAGGATTACTTAGTTAGGTAAATGATCCTGAGAGTTGGCCTAGGGATGACTGAGTACTCAAAATACCTTTAAGCACCAGATTCCTCTAAACTCCCTTTGTAATGAACAGGCTTATTATACCCTGTTAGTGGCTAGAACACTCTTTGTGCCTAAAGACAATTTAGAGCTCACTGACTTATAGGATCTATGTCTACATCACTTCCTGACCAAGAATAATTCATATCACTTTATAACTTAGTTAGAGAAGTATTGGGTCATATAAAAGAGAAAAGAGATTAAAACCTGAAGGAACTAAGAATTAGAGTCAACAAGTGACAATAATGGTCAGGGGAAAGAGTATAGGATTGGATCATGAAGGTAATGGATCAATAAGGGCAGACTGTAGGAATGAATAATGGAGAGTTTATTGATGTCTGAACACTCTCCTATGACATAGGATTTACTACCTTACATGAATCTCAGAAGATGTTATTAACATATGCTAGGGGTATGCCTCAGCCTTTGGTTAACGAGTTATTCTATACCTAGAATAGTAGGTGGCAGAATAAAGAACTAAAAGATTTGAGAAATAGTAAATGATAATAGTTACATATTTAAGGATGGAAAATATAACACTTGGGTAGTTTAGCAGGCAGGCCCCAAGCAAACTCATATAATCACAGTAAGACTCTCAGTAGAGGCTCTTCTTTATAGGCAAGGCTGGAAATAGAAGATGCTGTGATCTACCTGGATTCCATTATAGCAATAGAAATAATAGACCCTGAAAAAATAGATGTTACTGTAAAGAACCTCTACTCAAATTAAGGTGGGCATGGTTGTCCCTAGTATATTAGTTGGTCTGAACTACCACAACAAAATATAATCTATCTTTATATTCATGGTATCCATAATCATGGATTCAATCAACCACTGATCAAAAATTAATAAGGAGAAACATCTCTATTGAATGTGGACAATGACTTTTCTTTGTCATTAATCCTTGTAGTATAATAACAATTTTGATAATCTTTAGCTTGTATTAAATATAAAAATAATTTAGAGATGATTCAAATATTAAGATAGCATATATTAGGATAGATGCAAAAATTATGTCAGTTTTACATAAAACATTTGGAAGTTTTATAAATTCCCTAATGTGTTACTGAGCCCTAAAGCTTTGCAATACTGATAAATAGGTCAGAATGTCACCAAGTATTAAATATAACTACCCATCTTGAGTTGTTTTCTGTCAGAATCACTAGATCTTAAAATAGAATTGATACATCCAGCTAGGTGTGATGATGCATGCCTAGAATCATAGAATGCCAGATGCAGAGGCAAGAAGATTCCAAGTTTGAGGCAAATCTGGGCTAAATATTGATACCATATCTTAAAAACAAATAAGAAACATTATATGTGTAGGAAAATGCATGTGTTCTCTTGAAGAAATAAGAGACCCAAATCCCACATCAGGCATCACTGGTAGGCAGTCTCCTCTGCTTCATTTAATCCATATGTCTATGTGATAAAAGAGTTGTTTACAACCAGCTAAAAAAGGTAAATTACCTCATAGACAGTTTCTCTCAATAAGTGCATACAAGCCAAAAATGAAGTTTTGGTACTTGAGAGCGTATTCAGAAGTTAACCTAAAAAGTAGTATGAAATGAAGTATATCCAATATGTTAAGCTTTTAATAGTGCATCTAATTAACTCTTTGTACAGTGAGAAGAACATATACAGACTCACAATAAAACTATGTATTGGCTAGTCATCCAGGTTTTTGAGGATAAAAGATTAGGGCCAATGAATCTAGCTAAGCAAAATATGATAGGCCTATGAAGATCAACACAAACTGGAAAGATTATAATATCTTATAGTAATTACCTATACTACCCAGGTGATCGCTGTCACAGATAAGACATCAAATAACCAAACACATAGAATGGCTTAGTCAGCTGTTATCCACCAGTATTCATAATGAGCCATTCTAGTGGTGGTATAATGGTACTAAAAAATTAGCTATTGTTGTAGTGATATATTCTATACCGTAATATAATTTGCCTGAAGATCAGAGAACAGAACAAGCCACTAGATTAAACATAGAAGCCAGGGAGTGGTGGCACACAGCTTTACTCCTAGCATTCAGGAGACTGAAATCCGTTTGGACCTCTGTAATTTCAAAGCCATCCTGGACTACATGAGATTGACTCAGTCAAGGAGAGAAAAACGAGCCAGGAAGTGGTGGCACACACCTTTAGTCCCAGTACTGGGAAGCACATATGCCTTTAATCCCAGGAAGTGATGGCTGGGCGGAGAAAGGTATATACGGTGTGAGGAGAAAGGAACTAAAGGCTTTTTGGCAGAAGCAACCCTTTCAGCTAGAAGTTTTTTCAGCTGAAGCCTTTTTGGCTGAGGACGCTCATTCAACTAGAGGCCTATCAGCTGAAACATTTGCAGGCCGAGGAGTCCTAGAGGTAAGAGGTGCCTTGTTCCTTTGTCTCTCTGATCTTTCAGCATTTTCATTAAATTGTGCCTTCAATGTTTTATTAAAAGGCCTTTAGAAATTCATGTTACATCTGGTATCCAACTTGTGGGGCATGAATTCATAAAAAACCACTTGTGTGTGGCCTTGCAGTCCCTGGCTCAGGCCCAAGCTACACACAACTGGAATCTCTACCCCACCTAAGCTGGACTCGCTAACCTACTGGTTAAGTTTTTGTTGCAGCCTTTCTGCAGCTAACTCCATAGGTGTTTGGCTCTGAAAACTGCAGGAGTTAGCCACGTTCGCACACTTCCCCTATGCAGATGGACGGATCTTTTGCTTCTTTCCTTTCCTGGTAAATTTTGGCTTTCTCTAGGCCCCTCCTCAGACTGCTGCCATACCTTCATCTAAATTGTCACTGTCAGCAGATTTGGTGAGTCAATTGGAATTTCCTAAAAGGAGGAACTAGTTAAAAGAAAGTTTTTTTCCCACATTAAATAATGGGAAACATTTTTGCAATGGAAGGTGTTTGGTGTCTGTTTGACTATACATAAAATGGTATGAAAATGGAAAAATTAAATGAGAGGATAATTAATGTTGATAGAATAGATGTAATGTCAATTATAAATATTTGTTTGATCATTTTTGTTTTATTATTAAAGAAATTGGTTAATATGAGTGCCAAGATAAAAGTTTTAGAAAAACTTGTTATAACAGATCATAGAGATATTCAGATCCAGACAGGAGAATTTAAAGAATAACCAATCTCAGCATTGCATTATAAGTTTACGGAGAAACAGCCTAAGGCTTTCAAACAGCCAACCTTAATCTCTCCAGTAACCTTACAGAAACTACCCAGTGACAGATATCCTCAATGTTATATAAGAGCTGACTGGACTCCTGTGAAACTGTTAGAGTTGAGGAGATTAAAAGAAGTAATAAACTCATAAGGTATCCACTCATATTTCCTGAAGCAGATGTTAACTCATGGTCAACTTGTAATAGAATTATACCTCAAGACTAGAAAGATTTGGTTATATCAGTCTTAGAGGCTGCTCCCCAATTATAACAGAGGACCTGGTGGAATGAGGCTAAGATCATTGAACAATGAAGCAGGGCTAGAGGTATGGAAATTGCCCAAGATCAACTTCTTGGAGAAGATGATTATGCTGATACACAAAGATAATCTTTACACGATGACCACACCCTAGTTTTATAGCACATGGCAGCCTTGAATTCTTGGGACAGAATTGAAGAAGTAGGAAAGAAAATTGAGTCATTTACAAAAGTTATACAGGGTCCAAAATAAACCTTCTCTGATTTCTTACATAATTAAGTAAAGTAGTTCAAAGTCCTTATAATTTTGTCCAAAATAGCAAAAAGTGTTCCTATAAACAATGTTTTTTTTAATTTTTATTTATTTATTTATTTATTTGGCTAGGAATAATCCCAAAAGAATACTCCTCCCTTCTGGATTATGCAGAAGGTGTGATAAAAGCAGGCATTGGACTAACAAATGTAGATCAACAAGAGACAGTCAAGGTAATCATTTGCCATTGGGAAACTCCCTGAGAGGCCTCTCACAGGGCCCCATGTAATATTCTGTTCAGTCCTTTCCTGTCATCATCGAAGAAACTCCATCCTGAAGCAATTGAAGAACCTAATGCCTATTATAAAAAACCATACTGCTCAGGGTGATAGAACAGCTATAGCACAGAAAACATGAAATTCAGGAGAAACAGTAAAGTATTTTTTGACAAACTACTATAAATGAACAAAGACCAAAATTAAAAATATGAATAAAAGACATTGTTATTGATCTTACAGATATGTGGATGTAACAATAATTGCACCAGAATCTTGGCATCCAAATAGGCCTCTTCGGGAGGTAAAATGTTCAGCTTTAAGGATTACAACATTATCCCAAGTGAAAGAGAGCATGAGATGTCCAATCTATAAGGCCAGAAGGACATAGAGGAAAATTAAAGCCATATGTCACTAATATAGCTATGAATTTATGGGGATGTGATTTATTATAATAATGGAATACCCATACTAACATTCCTCCAATCTCAGAAAAAAACCACAAACTAACATATGTTTCTGAGAGAAATATTATAAGGTATTATGAGGAACAATCACTGATCATCCAGATTGTACAAGAACAGGGCACAATAGCTGCTAATCATTCAAAGACACCAGCAGCCCTATCTTTAAAATGGTTAACAGACAAGCCTGTATGGATTCATCAATGGCCTTTAACAAAAGAAAAACTACAGGCCTTAGAGCAGCTGGTACAAGATCAGTTAAATGCTCAGCATATTGAAGAATCAACCAGCCCTTAGAATTCTCCTATATTTGTTATTGGAAGGAAATCTAGTAAGTGGAGAATGGTAAGAGATCTAAGATCTGTTAACAAGGTAATTCAGCCAATGGGTTCTCTACAATTTGGAATTCCTTTGCCTTCTCTGTTACCTAAAGGATAGCCTCATAGTTATCATGCCATTCTGATGGTATTAATGGATTTTTCAGAAACTCTCAACATAGTTACTGACTCTCACCCAGTATGAAGAAAGAGTTGCCTTACACATTGAAACTGCTGAGTTTATCCTTGATGAGTCAGAATTAATTTTGTTATTGTTTAGTTACAAGAAATAATCAGGAATAGGAATCATCCCTTATGTATAGCACACATCCAATTACATATGGGTCTGCCAGGCCCTGTAGCAAAAGGTAATGACAAGATTGATCAGTTATTGATAGGAAACATGCTGGAGGCCTCAGAATTTCATTAAAAAACATCATGTCAATAGTAAGGATTTAAAAAAGGATTTTTTGATAACCTGGCCCCAAGCCAAGGACATTATAAGAAAATGCCCTACTTGTTCTTTATACAGCCAAACTCCACTACCAGCAGGATGTACCAAAGGGTACTTAAAGGAATGAAATCTGACAGATAGATATGTTTCATTTTGTAGAATTGGGAAACTGAAATATGTATACCATACCAATGATACCTATTCAGGATTTCAGTGGGCAACTGCTCTGAGTTCTGAAATGGCTGATTCTGTAATCACATATTTGCCAGAAGTTATTGCCATCATGGGTGCACCTGTAAAGACTGACAATGCTCCAGTGTAGCAAGAATCTTAAAAGTTCTTATTAATAAAATCAAACCTGAGGTGAGTTATTGGGGTCCATGCTGGTAGATCACAGAGACAGAACAAGCCACAGCTATCTCACCTTGCCAGATCCTCAGCTGGTCCTGTTTCCTCAGACTGGAAGCTTCTGTGTCCTCATCCCAATGGCTCTCAGCTGAACTGCTGCTTAAAAGCCTGAATGCTTAACCAGGCCAAATGCTTAACCAGGCCAAATGCTTCTAGTTTCTGGTCCTCATGCCTTATATATCTTTCTGCTTTCTACCACCACTCCCTGGGATTAAAGGCTGGCTTTCTGGGATTAAAGGCGTGTGTCACCATGCTTGGCTATTTCCAATGTGGCCTTGAACTCACAGAGATCCAGAGGGATTTCTATCTCTGGAATGCTAGGATTAAAGGTGTGAGTGCCACCATTTTCTAGCCTTTGTATCTAGTGGCTGTCTGTTCTCTGACCCCAGATAAATTTATTAGAGTACACAATATTTTGGGGAACACAATACCACCACATTTCCTCTCTTTTTGTCTAAAATTAAAAAAGCTTATAACTAATACAAGAAAAACTATCCAATAAGTATATACAATATATACAGCCAAAAATTACATTAATGATGTCTAGTCCATTAACATTTGATAAACTCAGACCAAAAAATTTTCATTACTTATCTTATTTAAAAGTAGTTCCTTTTTAAAAGTAGATTCCATACTCCAGCAAATGTCTCTGGTAAAATGAAACAGGTTTTTTTGCTTATTACAATATAAAGCATATTACAGTTATATCACACAATCCAATAGGCCAAGCAGTCATAGACATTTCAAATAAAACTCTAAAGGATATGCTAAAAAAACAGAATATGTTAACAACCCCCTCCCCCAGAAATAGATTACATAGTGCATTATTAACATTGAATTTTCTCATTGCTAATGAGATAGGAACAGCAGCTCTGTAGAGACATTGGATAATAGAAAAAAAAAAACTACAGAATTAAATCATCCTGTATACTTTAAAGATGTACTGACCTCAGAATGGAAACCAGGATATGTTACAATGAGGATAAGGTTTTGTTTTTGTTTCCACAGAGGAAGAAAAGCTATGGATACCATCAAAATTGATAAAGGTTCAATCTGAAAAAGAGAGACCTCTTAGTTAGAAGAGGAGATAGTTCATTAATCAGTGTGACCATTCAATTTAAATTAACTTATATGACTAACAAAAGCTTTTCATTTGATTAGATATAACTTGCCAAAAGGGAACCTCCTCAAAGTTAGGGTTGGGGAAGGGTTTTATTTTAATCTTTCAGGAGAATGAAGACTAAGGAATCTAAAGAACACTGGCCAAATGCAACATCTGAAGAAAAAGGACAAATCATCCAGAAAAAAACATGCCATGAAAAAGATTTTTCTGCAGTGAACCATGACCATGCCTAACAGTGACTTTGAAGTCTCAAAAAAGATGATGGGACCCCACCACAATGATCCATCAGGATAATAATAATGCCATTAAGCTAACAAACACCACCCAAAGATTGACTTTAAACTACAAACTGCTCAGGACAATATTGAGATGGCTACCTGAGATGATATAGTCTCACACATTACTCCAATCAGGACTTGACCACAATCCTAAATTATTTTTGTCTTCCCGTAAGACCACCAGCATCCCCAATCAGCAGGAAATAGCCTAGAATACTATACTTACATTCCGAAAAAAAATGGATTATAGATGTTTGTCTTTGTTTAGGTGTTGGTTAAAAATTGTTATTGGTCATAGTCAATTTCTTTCTAAATGAGGAAATGGGGACATTATATAGAAATGTATTATATAGAAATGATAGTATAAAATGTTAAATTATTGAATCCACTCCAAAAAAAGAGATGTAAAAGTGACAGGATAAAAAGGTAAATTATTGAATCTACTCTCAAAAGAAAAAATGAAAATATGAATATGATAAGATAAAAGGGTAGGTTATTGAATCTACTTTTAAAAACAAACTACTAGTTTCAAATCTTTTACATTGGATTGGATTTTTGTATATTCTATACAAATTTTGTATATTGATACAAAGTTTAGTTTAATTTTGTTAGAACATGCTGTATATCCACTTCTAATCTTGTTTCAGGTATTGTACCTATACAACTCATTTAACAATATAATGCAATTTTCTAGTCCTTGAAATTTATTAACAACTACTTAGGATATAAAGAAAAGAAAGTCAATAGTTAGTCACCTATTACAGTGGAACTTGTCAGTTTAGGCATGTTTTAAAGGTCAAACAGACACATTTTAGATAGACAGGTCATTTTCAAACACTTCAGATATCTACAGAATATGGCATTTAAGATGTTTTAATAACATAACATTTTTTGTGACTATGAGACATGTCTTCTGGTAGCACCAATCTACTTCAGAGAAGATGATGGGCTTCAAAGAAACTCTTTATGGGGTTTACTTTCTTTGTGGCAAGTTAGCTACTGGGCAAGAAATTGCTCTTTCCTCCAATGCTGACAGTTTGGTGTCCAAATGGACAAGCAGGAAACAAAAGGCTGAACCTTGCCAAGCAAAGTAGGACATCCCTTCAGAAAACCCTGCTTCACAGATAAGTCTGTCAGATATGCTAGGCCTGTAGGCTGAAGATGGATGCCCCAACATTGCAGAGGAAACTTGTGCTGTGGGATGTTCTGTATGCTGTGAATATGTGCTGCTCTGATTGGTTGATAAATAACATGCTGATTGGCCAGTAGCCATGCAGGATGTATAGGTGGGATAAGCAGAGAGGAGAATTTTGGGAAAGGAAGGCTGAGTGAGAGGACACCAGCATGCCATCCAGGGAGCAGCATGTAGTGGCACACAGGTAAAGCCACAGAACACTTGGTAACATATAGATTAACAGAAATGAGCTGAGTCTAAGTGTAAGATCTAGTCAGTAGTGAGCCTGAGCTAAATGGTTGAGCAGTTTTAATTAATATAAGCCTCTGTGTGTTTACTTGGGACTGAACAGCTGTGGATTGGGCAGGACACAAAAAATTCAGCTACAAACTTGAGTGACTGTCCAGGCAGCCAGCTGTTTCTGTCATTTCTCACATTTTTTCTTCCAATGTACACATAAAGCCCATTTTTTTAATGTAGAAAAAAATTCTCTTTTAAATAGATATGTTAATTGACTTACCAAGTCTGCGTAGAACAGTAGAAATCTGAGGGAATTTCAAAACAGCCACCCGGTGTTAGAGGTGTGAATCCAGAGAGAGAGAGAGAGAGAGAGAGAGAGAGAGAGAGAGAGAGAGAAAGCATAGCCGCTTGAGCCCAGTCAAGCCTTGGCTTTACAGGCAGGCCTGAGTTATTTGTAGCAGTTGCAAGTAGCTCCAGCTGCGGCTCAGTCAGACCTGGGCCCGAGTTAGGGAGCCAGGCCTCCCAGGCTGGAAACTGGATCTGCCACCAAGCCAAGCCAAGTGGTTTTTAATGGATTCTTGTCACGTTGGGCGCCAAATGTAGATGTAACCAACAGTCTTGTTAATTAAGAAACACAGAACTGATACAGGCCCAGCGGCGGCCAACAGAGGTAGACGGGCCCGGCGGCGGCGGGGCCAACAGGGACATACAGACACAGTGACAGTCAGCCAGCAGAGACATAGAGGCCCGGTGGTGGCCTGCAGAGGTAGATGGGCCTGGCAGCAGTGACAAGCAGAGGTAGGTAGGCCCACCACGGCAGCCGGCAGAGACATACAGGCCAGGCGGCGGCCCACAGAGGTAGACAAGCCAGCGACGGAGACAAGCAGACTCAGCTTGGAACAGGGACGCCTCTAACCCCAACACCTGGGGAAGAAGCTATCTCCATGGGACAGAACCAGAATGAATCTGAACACTCTGTCTGAGGACAACCCAGGGCCCAGCTGCTGATCCTGCAAAACCCAACACCTTGGAGGTGTTGGTGAGACTACCCCACTCAGCTGAAATCCATCTGGGAGAGGATTCAGATGCCTACAGTTTGAAGTCTGAAGAAACAAGATCAGCTGAGGAGCTGACGAATGAACAAATCGTGACCTGGGAACACAGAAGAAGGCGCTGCCCAGACACCAAACCAGATCGCTAGAATCATAAGTATATACTTCACTGACTGAGATCAGCTGCCCCTGAAGAAACAGCCCAATAGCACCAATTTAACCAAGAACTCCTACTAAACCAAGACTAAAAATTAGAACAAGAGAGGTACTCTCAGACACAGACACCACCTGCACCGAGCAGAGGAAGAGATGAGTAGACGCCAGTGCAAAAATACAGGCAACAACATAAAGACCTATATGGCAACATCAGAATGTAGTGATTCTACACCTGCAAGACCTGAACATACCAAGACAGAAGAAAGAGAAGAAATCAACCCTAAAAATGACTTTAAGAAGATGATAGAGGCCCTTAAAGAAGAAATAAAACATTCCCTCAAAGAGGAAATAAAAACTTCCCTTAAAGAGGAAATGAAAAACTCTATTAAAGAGGAAATAAAAACTTCCCTTAAAGAGGAAATGAAAAACTCCATTAAAGAGGAAATAAAAAACTCCTTTAAAGAAATGGAAGAAAAAACGAACAAAAAATGGGAAGAAATCAAAGAAAGCCAAGAAAAAGCAATTAAAGAGATGAAAGAAACATTCCAAGATCTGAAAAATGAATTTGGGACAATAAAGAAAACACATGCTGAGGGAATGCTGGGAATAGAAATCCTGACTAAACGAACAGGAACTACAGAAACAAGCATAACCAACTGATTGCAAGAGATGGAACAGAGAATCTCTGACACTGAAGACACAATAGAGAAAATAGATTCATCAGTCAAAGAAAACACTAAAGACAAAAAAGTTGTAACACAAAACGTCTAGGAAATTTGGGACACCATGAAAAGACCAAATCTAAGAATAATAGGGATAGAAGAAGGAAACGAATACCAACTCAAAGGCACAGAAAATATATTTAACAAAATCATAGAAGAAAACTTTCCTAACCTAAAGAAAGAAATGCCTATGAAGATACAAGAAGCTTACAGAACACCAAATAGGCTGGATCCAAAAAAAAAGGCCCCTCGCCACATAATAATCAAAACACTAAACACAAAGAACAAAGAAAAAATATTAAGAGCCGCAAAGGAAAAAGACCAAGTAACATATAAATGCAAACCCATCAGAATAACACCAGACTACTCAATAGACACTATGAAAGCTAGAAGATCATGGACAAATCTTATGCAGACACTAAGAGACCACGGATGCCAACCCAGACTATTATACCCAGCAAAACTCTCAATCACCATAGGCAGAGTAAACAAAATATTCCATGATAAAATCAGATTTAATCAATACCTGTCCACAAACCCAGCCCTACAGAAAGCACTAGAAGGGAAAATCCAACCCAAAGAAGCTAAACACATCCATAAAAATTCAAGCAATAGATAATCCCACACCAACATACACCAAAGAAGGACAACACAACACAACCACAAAAAATAACAGGAATTAACAATCACTGGTCGGTCATTAATATCCATCAATATCAATGGTCTCAACTCACCTATAAAAAGACACAGGCTAACAGAATGGATAAGAAAACAGGACCTATCCATCTGCTGCATACAAGAAACACACCTTAAATTCAAAGACAGACACTACCTCCGAGTAAAGGGCTGGGAAAAGGCTTTCCAAGCAAATGGACCTAAGAAACAAGCTGGTATAGCTATCCTAATATCTAATAAAATAGACTTCAAACTAAAATCAATCAAAAGAGATCAGGATGGACATTACATATTTATCAAGGGAAAACTCCACCAAGATGAAGTCTTGATTCTAAACATTTATGCTCCAAATACAAAAGCACCCACATTCATAAAAGAAACACTACTAAAGTTTAAAATGCATATCAAACCCCACACATTAGTAGTGGGAGATTTTAACACACCACTCTCACCAAAAGACAGATCTACCAGACTGAAACTTAACAAAGAAATAAAGGACCTAACAGATGTTATGACTCAAATGGACTTAATAGATATCTACAGAACATTCCATCCTAACACAAAAGAATATACCTTCTTCTCAGCACCCCATGGAACCTTCTCAAAAATTGACCACATGCTTGGACACAAAACAAATCTCAACAGATACAAAAAAATTGGAATAACCTCCTGTATCTTATCAGACCACCATGCCTTAAAGTTAGAACTCAACAACAACAAAAATTATAGAAAACCCACAAACTCATTGAAACTGAATAATGCCCACCTGAAACATCAATGGGTCAAGGAAGAAATAAAGAAAGAAATTAAAGATTTCCTAGAATTCAATGAAAATGAAAATACAACATACCCAAACTTATGGGACACTATGAAAGCAGTGCTAAGAGGAAAATTCATAGCTCTAAATGCACACATAAAGAAGATGGAGCAGTCCCATACCATTGAATTAACAGCACAACTGAAAGCTCTAGAACAAAAAGAAACAAACTCACCCAGGAGAAATAGACACCAGGAAATAATCAAATTGAGGGCTGAAATCAAGGGAATAGAAAACAAGAGAACAATACAAAAAAAATCAATGAAACAAAGAGTTGGTTCTTTGAAAAAATCAACAAGATAGACAAACCCCTAGCCAAATTAACCAAAAGGCAAAGAGAAGCACCCAAATTAACAAAATCAGAAATGAAAAGGGAGACATAACAATAAACAACAAGGAAATCCAGAGAATCATCAGATCATACTTCAAAAACCTGTACTCCACAAAAATGGAAAACCAGGAAGAAATGGACAATTTTCTGGATAAATACCACATACTAAAATTAAATCAAGACCAGATAAACCAATTTAAATAGACCAATAACCCCTAAAGAAATAGAAACAGTCATCAAAAGTCTCCCAACCAAAAAAAGCCCAGGACCAGAAGGTTTCAGTGCAGAATTCTACCAGACTTTCAAAGAAGAACTAATACCAATCCTCTTCAAAGTGTTCCACACAATAGAAACAGAAGGAACACTACCAAACTCTTTTTATGAGGCTACAATTACCCTGATACCCAAACCACACAAAGATGCAACAAAGAAAGAGAACTACAGACCAATCTCCCTCATGAACATTGATGCAAAAATACTCAACAAAATATTGGCAAACCGAATCCAAGAATACATCAAACCAATTATCCATCACGACCAAGTAGGATACATCCCAGGGATGCAAGGATGGTTCAACATACAAAAATCAGTCAATGTAATACACCATATAAACAAACTGAAAGAAAAAACCACATTATCATCTCCTTAGACGCTGAAAATGCCTTTGACAAAATCCAACACCCCTTCATGATAAAGGTCTTAGAATGATCAGGAATACAAGGAACATTTCTAAACTTAATAAAAGCAATTTATAGCAAGCCAACAGCAAACATCAAATTAAATGGAGAGAAACTCAAAGCGATACCACTAAATTCAGGAACAAGACAAGGCTGTCCACTCTCCCCATATTTATTCAATATAGTGCTAGAAGTTCTAGCTAGAGCAATAAGACAACAAAAGGAGATCAAATGGATACAAATTGGCAAGGAAGAAGTCAAACTTTCACTATTTGCAGATGATATGATAGTATACATAAGTGACCCCAAAAACTCTACCAGGGAACTCCTACAGCTGATAAACTCCTTCAGTAAAGTGGCAGGATACAAGATCAACTCAAAAAAAATCAGTAGCCCTCCTATACACAAGTGATAAAAGGGCTGAGAAAGAAGTCAGAGAAACATCACCCTTTACAATAGCCACAAATAATACAAAATACCTTGGGATAACACTAACTAAACAAGTGAAGGACCTTTTTGATAAGAACTTTAAATCTCTAAAGAAAGAAATTGAAGAAGATATCAGAAAATGGAAGGATCTCCCATGCTCATGGATAGGTAGGATTAACATAGTAAAAATGGCAATCTTACCAAAAGCAATCTACAGATTCAATGCAATCCCCATCAAAATCCCAACACAATTCTTCACAGACTTGGAAAAAAAATACTCAACTTCATATGGAAAAACAAAAGACCCAGGATAGCTAAAAGAATCCTATATGATAAAGCAACCTTTGGAGGCATCACCATCCCTGACCTCAAACTCTACTATAGAGCTATAGTAATAAAAACAGCTTGGTACTGGTATAAAAACCGACATACGGACCAATGGAATCTATTTGAAGACCCTGACATTAATCCATGCACATATGAACACCTGGTTTTTGACAAAGGAGCCAAAACCATACAATGGAACAAAGAAAGTATCTTCAACAAATGGTGCTGGCATAACTGGATGTCAATATGTAAAAGATTACAAATAGATCCATATCTGTCACCATGCACAAAACTCAAGTCCAAGTGGATCAAAGACCTGAACATAAATCCAGTTACACTAAACTTAATAGAAAAGAAAGTAGGAAGCACTCTTGAATGCATTGGCACTGGAGACCATTTCCTAAATAAAACACCAACAGCACAGACCCTGAGCACAACAATTACTAAATGGGACCTCTCAAAATTGAGAAGCTTTTGCAGGGCAAAAGACACAGTCAACAAAACAAAAAGACAGCCAACAGAATGGGAAAAGATCTTCACCAACCCCACATCTGACAGATGATTGATCTCCACAGTATATAAAGAACTCAAGAAACTAGACATCAAAATACTGAACAGTCCAATTAAAAAATGGGCTAAAGAGCTAAACAGAGAATTCACAAAACAAGAATCACAAATGGCTGAAAGACATTTAAAGAAATGCTCAACATCCTTAATCATCAGAGAAATGCAAATCAAAAGGACTCTGAGATACCACCTTACACCTGTCAGAATGGCTACGATCAAAAACACCAATGACAGTCAATGTTGGAGAGGATGTGGAGCAAAGGGAACACTCCTCCACTGTTGGTGGGAATGTAAACTTGTACAACCACTGTGGAAATCAGTATGGCAGTTTCTCAGAAAATTAGGAATCGAACTACCTCAAGACCCAGCCATCCCACTCTTCGGCATATAACCAAAGGAATGCTGATTCTTAGCATAAAGATACATGCTCAGCTATGTTCATAGCAGCACTATTTGTAATAGCCAGAACCTGGAAACAACCTAGATGCCCATCAACGGAAGAATGGATGAAAAAAAATGTGGTACATATACACAATGGAGTACTATCTTATTTATACATTGCCATGGTCATGGTGTCTCCTCACAGAAGTTGTTATCATGGACTTAGGTATTGCTATGATAGGCTAGACCGTGTGTTTGTTTGGAGGAATTTGGACTTTGGTATTTTGGGTTATAAAACTAATGGAATGCTAAGCACTGCTTAATAGGCCATACTAATAGGAGCATGGAAGACAGAGGTACTAATAATTATTTGAACTGTCAAAGGCTCACTCAAAATGTCCCAGAGAGTTTTGGTACATTGCCTAGAGATCGTTCTTGTGATATTTTGGTGAAGAAAGTAGTTGCCTTTGTCCTTATCTGCCTGAGGCTAAAGTGAAGAAATTTAGATTAATTTCACTGGCAGAAAAAAAATCAAAACAGCCTAGTACAAACTGTTGTGTGGAAGTTAGTGGTAGCTCTAATAAAGATTTATAATGAAAAGTAGCTTTCTTCAGCTCTTGAGTCTCCCTTTCATCTCTCATACAGTGACAGCCTATAGAACATTGCCTAGGTTTTCAGATAATTTCCACCGGCCTTTTTTTTTTTTTTCTGAGACAGGGTTTCTCTGTGTAGTTTTGGTGCCTGTCCTGGATCTCTTTCTGTAGACCAGGCTGGCCTTGAATTCACAGTTATCTGCCTGGCTCTGCCTCCCAGGTATTGGGATTAAAGCCATGTACCAACACTGCCTGGCTATTTCCACTTGCCTTAACTATGCCTTACAATTTGAAAAGCTCAGGTCAAAACCTTCTTAAAAGAGCAGGTAATTCCCTGTATTTGCTCCAATCTATATGAAAATAAACATTGCCAGTTAAGTTTCAATTATAACCCCTCCAAATCCAGAGATTGCTGACAAAGTTTAACAATGAAGAAATGAATAGTTCAGTTATTAAATGC
The DNA here is from genome assembly GCF_049852395.1 of Peromyscus maniculatus bairdii. Lineage (NCBI taxonomy): Eukaryota > Metazoa > Chordata > Mammalia > Rodentia > Cricetidae > Peromyscus > Peromyscus maniculatus. The sequence continues at coordinate 202,223,401 of NC_134852.1, read as the reverse complement.
AAGAAAGAAGGGTGAAAATTGGCAGGCTATTTCACCAAATAAAGGATGCTGGTTAGTATGTATTTAAGAGCAGGATTTAAGAAGATCGCATGACAGCTACAATCACGTCTCCCCTCTTAACTTCTTCTATTACTGATTCACAATAGAAAGCTTCCCTTTATCCCCTTCCCCCTTGTTTTTGGTTGCTCTAAATTTTAGTCTTAAAAGTTCCTCAAATTAACTAGAGATCAAGTGTTAATAAACCTATACATCAGGAATCCATTCAGCTTACACCAATTACAACTTACTAGAGTTAATGGATGATTCTTCCTATGAGGAAGGCTTGTAATGAAAAATTTTAGCTCAATCAGCTTCTCTGCCAGATGTAAATAAGCAAGTATCTCATCACAACCACATACAGAACCTTATTCCCAAAACTACTCAGAATAATCTCCACGTAACCCTGGCATCAAGTGGATCTCTAAGTAACAGGAAGGGGTAGGCCCACAACTCCATGTTGAATTTGTTTGGGCTCAGAGTCCATGATGTCTCTCCCACTATTCTCATTAGCTTTTAAAGTCAATTAAAGCAGGGCCTACAGATGACTTTTCTCACTGTTACACCCAAACACCTAACTCAGCTGTAAATGGACAGTTCTCTCCCACTCACCAGTTTGTGAATAACCACTCAAAGGCTTATATTAATTATAAATATTTGGCCAGTAGCACAGGCTTACTACTAACTGGCTCTTACATTTGAATTAACCCATTTCTATTAATCTATGCATTACCTCGTGGCCCATGGCTTACTGGTTCTCTGACATCTTGTTCCTTGGGGGGGGGCTAGATAGTATCTCCCAATTCCACTGTTCTCTTCCCTTTATTAGTTTGTTTGTCCCACCCATACTTCCTGCCTGGCTACCAGCCAATCAGTTTTATTATTAACAATGAGAGCATCACACATTCATAGTGCAGAAGGACATCCCACAGCACTCAGCACCTGATACAGGGGGCAGGGGGAGGCTGTACCCAGGTAGTAAATGCCTAAATATGAACATATGAGGGGAGGGCACAGTGATTTTCCATCGTAAAGTATCCACTATGGTCATCCTCAGTTGTGTATGTACATTAGGTAAACACATGTCGGAGAAATTCTGCTTTGAACATAGACTAAATTTTAGGAGCCATCAAGTGCTATCATTTATATTTTAGGTTAGGAAGCTAAAAGACAGAGAGAACCTGAAGACCTGACTCATTCCTTCAGTATTCTTCAGAAACCTCTTCCTGTAGCTACTGAAGATGGTGAAATGCTGGGGGACATTTCAACAAAAACCCTCTAAAGCTGAGATGACGTTCAAAAATATGTAACCAACAGTATTGTAATTCCACCAGTCAATCAACAGTACAGGGCATTGTGATGCTGTTTGGGGACATAAACCAACCTCACATTATACAATGTGTATCTGCCATCTGTTCATATCATATCCTCCCACTTCTCTTCTGGTTTGGTTGAGTAGTTCTTCCTCTGCTATCCAGAATGCACTATTTCTGTCTCATTCCTCTCCCATCCCTGCATGTGTCAACAATAGAGCTCCTCAGTACATGCAGGAGAAGAAGAAAAGCAATTTCATGTGGCTAATGAAGTACTTGGCCCAGAGTCAAATCTCCAGAGACCAACAGCCAGACTGAGATGAAGTTTACCTTTCTCCAAGCTAATGGCAGGTTTCCTGAAAACCAAGCAAGCATCCAACTGTCCAATATCCATTAGCACTCTGTTGCTGAATCCCTCAATTCCTGTATAGCTAAAGAAATGAAAACTCATGATATAAAACATTAAAACACAAAGGGTCAATTGGAGTATCTTCCCTTCTAAGACTTAATTCAGCCTTTTCTAGTAGACAAATGAGCAGCTGCCTTCATCTTGGACCACTCTTATTTTCAATGTTATATGGCACCAAACTAATTTTGTTCTTGAAACATGAAATAAACAATGTAACAATAAGTTTACACGAGACATGATTAGAGCAAGGCAAATTAAGCAGGTTATAAAAGCAATCAAATCAAATCAAATCAATCAGCTCTGCCTAATCCATTCTGCTTCACTCCTTACAGAGTCTTCAGAGGTGAGGACAAGGAACAGAAACCATTTTCCTGCACCCACTTGAAGGTGAGCTGAAATAAGTCTTACTGTGTCTTTGAATAAACCTCCTCACAGGGGCAGTGCAGACATGGCTACATACTTGAAAGTCAACCACAGGACAGCAAAAAATGTCAAGTCTGCATGTTACAGTGAGACATGTCACTGATAAGTCAAAGCCAGATATAAAAGAATATGTTTAATTCCTCAAGGTGTGGAATGAATACCTTTTTTTATATCCCATTTTAAACAGAGTTGATTTTAGGCAGGATGCTAGAATGCCTGCATTAACTAAGTGAAAGCAAAGTAAGTTTGTAACTACACTAAATGAGAAAGGGACATTTTTCTCTCTTGCAGTCTGTAGAGAAAAAGGTTTTAAGTGCTGGGCAGTCCTTTTTTCTTCTTCTTTTTCAAGACAGGGTTTCTCTGTGTAGTTTTTGGTGCCTGTCCTGAGTCTCACTCTGTAGACCAGGCTGGCCTCGAACTCACAGAGATCCGCCTGGCTCTGCTTCCTGAGTTGTGGAATTAAAGGTGTGTGCCACCACTGCCACCCTGCTTGGGCAGCCCTCTTAATAGAGAATGGCAGGGTGTCTCCATCCACATTATGCTACTATGACAAAATAACACAGACTGGCTTATTTATAAAGAAAATTAACCTATTTCCTGCAGTTCTGAAGGCTACGAAGTCCAATGTTAAATTGCCAGACTTCAGACCGTTATCAGACTAGTGATGACTAGTGAGATCATCTGGCTCTAATCTCTCTTTTTCTTATAAGGACACTAATCCTATTATAGAGGCTCAATACCCCATTTAATCCTAAGTACTTCCCAGAGGCCCCACCTCCCAAGTGCTGTCAATATGACTTGTAGGGAAAAGTTTCTAGTTCATGAATTTGGGGGTATGTATTTGAAAAATTATATTAGAAATCAGGATCAAGATATTCTGGTTTCAGTTTACTCGGTGGCCACATGCACCTGAACTTCCCTATTTTATGTACCTAGTGAAAGGCTCACATAAGTAAAATGGCCACATAGGACTACTGCAAGTTTCAAATGTGACTGTGTCAACCTGCTTTGAGAAGCACAAGCTGTTTAGTTAATGCAAGAGAAAGCATTGAAAGCTGTCCTGAAAGATTAGAACTCTCATTTTGTGGTCCTCCAGAGGGAGCCATATCCAGGAGGTGATTAACAGACATGCACGATATTGGCTTGTTAATGAATTACCACTAATGAGAAGTCAGATAATTAAATGGCTTGTTAGCATCATTCTGGGGCTGACTTCAAACTGGCATCTAGCACATACATCAAACCTCCTTGAATTTCTATAGTCTTTGTTATTTTTCTTAATCTTCCTTTGCACTCCTGCAAACGTGACTCATTTCTAATTGCACAGTTACAGTCTTGTAAGCCTTTGCTAAATGTCCATCTGTGAGAACAAATGAAGGAATGTGTGAATTTCTGAATAAATTATTGATAAACTGTGAACTGATGAGTTTGCTTTGAGAGCAGTGATCAGTTCCTGGTGAATTGCATTTTCCAATAGGTTCTGTATGAAGGAGACACGGGTCCATAAAATTGGAAGAAAGAGGAGATGCCATGCTTTCTCCATCACACAGTTGGGAGGAAAACCATTGTTCCGAGATGACGCTCATCTGTGAAGCATCTGCAGAAGCTGACCTGTCCTTGCAGAAAGGAAGGTTACTTTTTAAAAAGAACTCCTTCCTCCCTCTGCTGGCCAACTGGAGGATAGCATACATAAAGGAGGTCACCATTCTCAATGGAATGAAAACAACTCATGAAGGACATTTGGGATTCAAAATATATTTGGTTGAGATCAAGTGACACATCTCTTATTATTGGAACAAAGCAATATCCAATGATAAAAATAACTATAATAAAAATGAAGATAATTGCAAATATGTGTTAGGAACCGTATTCCAAGTAAGTCTCTAAGATCTTTGCGTGCAGTTCCTACTGAGCACTTTTTCCTATGGTTGGCAGAGGTAACTCGATAATATGGAGTTGAGTGGAATTAAGGAGGAAGAAGGAGTCATCCTCCAACCATGTAACAAAAATAATTAGAATGTCTCATTAGATGGAAATTTTAGTTTGTCACTTAAAAACGTTAATTTCAATTTTAAACTGAAGATTCAGAAACAAATACATCTTAGAAATCAAGTAGAATCACCTTGTGTCAAAAGCCATAGTGTAGTACAAATAATGAGGTTATCTAATTGAGGCTGGTATTTTATACAGGCATGAAGACCTTCTTTTGTTTTTTATATGACATATATCTGAGGTTGGCCTAGAACTCTGTATGTATCTGAAAAATGATCTTAGATTTCTGATTCTCTTACTTCAAACTCTCAAATGGAGTGCAGGGCTCACAGATATTTGGTTTTGTGAAGGGAGATCTTGAAGAGCAGACTTCCAATTCTAAGTAAGAGCACAAGTGGGTGTTAAAATTGGTGCTTAAATCAAAATTCCTCCAAGCTCTCAAAGCTCATGTTGGAAAAGTTCCTAGATGGACCTCAGGGAGGAGAAACACTCTGCTGTTTGTGTTTTGTTTTTCCTCAGCTTTTTCTGTGTGCTTCAACATGTAAAATGCTTTGGCAGGAGCTAGTAGAATCATGGTAGTATAATTTTGATTTAGAAATGTTGTATTTTATAAATATTTTGAGGAAAGAGTATGCAGTTCAGGAGACAATATGGAGTAGAAACAGATAACAGATTTGAGAATTAAGCAGATGTGACATTGAATCATCTCCAGTCCCTGGCACATAGTAACTATATTAGTCACAACTTCAATAGAAGCATTAGGAAGGCAGATAGATAGATGACAGTTAGATAGATAGATAGATAGATAGATAGATAGATAGATAGATAGATAGATAGAGATAATGATCAAATGTAAAGAAGGGAAAGACAAGTAGAAGTTAGAAGCCCCAGCAAAAGCTGGAAATGTGTATGAGAAACCAAAGCTTTTGTCAGTTCTTACTGACTGTTGCCTTGGTGATATTGGTATTCATTAGAACCCTTTGTCCTAGATACACACACACACACACACACACACACACACACACACACACACACACACACAGCCCTAACTCAGGAAAACGTAAATGATTGTGATCTCATAACCTACTTCATGACAAGGCAGAAGCAATGAGTAAGAAAGTATTTCCCACAGAAACTCTCATGTTGGCCACTCAAATGAGAAATGTACAAAAGGATCCTGGAAACATAGTTCACTCTAAACAACTTGATATATTACAAAACCACCTCTCACAGAAACCATTAACCTATTCCTACTGGTATACACACATGATTTGTAATGAATTTTTCCACTTAAAAACCTTAATTGCAGCTATTGTTAATAGTTAGTGTGTCCTGTTAGCTGTCTAGTAATGACAAAGGTGCAGATAGAACATAGATTCTATTTAAATTTTCCAGAGCCTCATGAAGGCAGCAAATTATAGAACAACCCATGTTGGAGTCCAGTTCATTCTCTATGTTCAGTTGATTGGAGAGATGAAAGTCTGTAGACAATAAAGGTGGTTTTTGTTAAGCCTAAATTGGTATGATTGATTTTCCTCTGGATCACTTAGATTCCAGAAATCATTATGGAAAAAGAAATATTTACTCTTCATTTAAAGTTTTACTACATGAGAAAAAATAAAACATAAAATAAAGCATCACTGAGGAACCAGGTCTTTATGTGGTAATTTAAAGTAATAATGTGGTCCATAAAGAAGGGTTAATGTGCTCTGGCTGCTCTGAGAAAAGATTTCATTGTCAAAATAAAAGCTCAGATGCTGGTAAACTCAGGGGTCTGTTATGACCTATACAACAGTCCTTTAAAAAGTTTAGTGGGTTCCTGTCCACCACCAGAAGCTCTACTCTGAGAAGTATGAGGTTCTTAGTGGGTCACTAAGTACACATTCCTGCCTGGTGGAGAGAGTTTATATGAGGCAGTGGTAGGTAAGAATGGGCAGGTTCTTCACTCACCAAATTCAGTCATTATCAGGGTTGTGTGATATATGACACGGAGAATACTAATGAATTACAATTGCCATAATTAGAAGAAAAAAATGTGACTGGGAATCAGCAATTTGCAGGCAACTTGCTCTTGGATTTGTTCTCAAAGTGGATAATTTTGGAGGGGTCAGGCTGGCTGACTCAGGAGGAAAAAAAAAGCTTGATGACACAAGTCATTTAGAATTTTAAATTCTCAAAGTCCATCATGATTGAAACTCTAGTTCCAGAAACTTGGAGGAGAGTACAAATGTCTTATTTAATGCATTAACCTTTTTATGTGTGCATATCTACATGCTGGTATCTATGCAAGGCATGTGGATGTGGAGGCCAGAGGTCAAATTCAGGTGTGTTCCTCAACTGCTCCTCACCTTGTCACTGAACCTGGAGCACACTGATTAGTCTGGACTGGCTGGCTAGCAAATGTTAAGGACCCCGAATCTCTGCCTCTCCAGTGCTTGGACTTTAAGCTTAAACTGACCCACCCAACTTTGTTCACGAGTGCTGAGGATTCATCTCAGGTCCTTGTGTTTGCATGAAAAACACTTTACAAATGTAGCCACCTCCATAGCCCCAAATAACTATTTATAGGCTAAATAACATTTTCCAAAAATTTTTAAGTCAATCCCAGTGATGAGTCTAGGCAATATCTATTGGCCAATCTTCCCCCTCCTTAAATGGAACACAGGTACTCAGGGATTAAATTTTTACCTCATGCTTTGTATTTGTGATAATCCCTTGCACTCCTGGAACTATGGAGATCTTGGAAGATCTTTCATGACTCAGCTCCTTAGCCCTATTACTGTTGATATGTTCTAAAGGTTAGCTTGACTTTTAGAAAAGACAAACCACATATTCCCCTCACCCAGGCATACATATAACTTAATTCCAGATGGCAAATTTAATGGAATGCCTGATCTGCTCCTAGGAGAGCAAGCACATGGTGTCTGGTTCTTATCAAGAACACTGGCTGGGCCGGTGGTGGTGGTGGTGGTGGTGGTGGTGGTGGTGGTGGTGGTGGTGGTGGTGGTGGTGGTGCACACCTTTAATCCCAGCACTTAGGAGGCAGAAGCAGGCGGATCTCTGTGAGTTCAAGGCCAGTCTGGTCCATAGAGTAAATTCCAGGAAAGGCACCAAAGCTACACAGAGAAACCCTGTCTCGAAAAACAAACAAACAAAAACAACCACTGGCACACAGTAAATTTCTCCCTCTAATGTCAGAATCTAAACAGAATCTTTTCACATGACATCCCTCTTGGACTTCAGAAATGGATGATGGTCTCAGTTTGAACAATCACATTTCCTTATCCCCTTGCTTTCCTCTGCTGATTTATCCATAAACAGGCATGTGATTCAAATAATTCCTGCAATGTTTTCCCTGAAGCTCTGAGGTACAGTGTTCTGCTTCTCCAACACTGCAGAATGTTGGAGGTGACATGCAGTCATGGAGTGATTTGACCATGTTCCTTTTTGATAAAGCATCAGCACATAGAAAAGACAGTGAAGAGATAGAAAAAGACCAACTCATGATGACATTGAAAGTCAGAATGAAACCATGCTGCAATCAATTTTGCTGATAGTTTAAGAAGGCTAAATTATTTTAGATTACTTATTTATCTGCCAACATAGTAGAAAACTAATTCAATTATTGGACATGTTAGGATAGACAAACCCAGGAAAGTTATTTTTCAAATGGTTGGAGTCTTACAAAAAGAAATTTGATGTGACATTTTTATTATATCACTAAAACCTGAAGACACATGATATTTGCTTAATTGATTCACTCAAAGTTTTATAATAATAAATATCATGGCCAGGAATACAAGTAGTCTTTTGACAGGTAGAGTCTCATAGTTTGGATAGGATATTGGGGGTGTGGATTTCAGCATGTATGCCACCAAAGGGGATGACCATTTATCTTAGCTGTACTGGCAGCACTCTAAAGGATGATGCACTATTCTTGAACAAGTACAATTTTTCTCTATATGAAATTGTGCCTTTCATATATCTTTCAAATGCCATTTAAACACTAAAAGCATTTATAGCTTTCTGCGGAAGAATAATAAGCCTATGTGCAATAATTCAAACAATAATGATTAAATTAAGTTACTCTTCATATCAACAATCTACTTAAATCCAGTGAGCTGCCCACACGATTTTGAAATGCCTTTAATTTCAAACTACATTTTGAGTGAATTATCACACTTCATAACCAAAGATAATTGCATTCATTTAAGAAATGAGAGATACTGTCAAATTAAAGGTCCAAAAAAATCCAACATTTTAAATGTATTCCCTTATGATGTATGAGATATTCAAAGTCTCAAGGGTAGAATACTATTAAAAATGTTTAAAAGAGAATGGACAATTCAAACTTTCTGTACAGCTTAGAAATCAAAGATAATAATCAGTGTTATTAGATATCAGATATAACAGTGATGCACATGGTGAAGTAAGAATGTACCTTCCCATGATGCACCTGTGAAGGATTTTCACTACTTGTCTTTTCAAGTCTTTATAACAGCACAGATGTAGATTCAATAACTGTTCAAGGATTTTCCCACCTATACACATTGAAAATATGTATCTGTAGCTGAAGTTTTCTCCAGTCCTGACTGGCCCATGGTCAGGAAAATCTCTATCACCTGCTGGTCCCACAGTCGCTCAGACCCAATCAAGTAAACACACAGAGATTTATGTTGCTTACAAACTGTATGACTGTGGCAGGCTTCTTGTTATCTAGTTTTTCTGTCTTAAATTAACCCATTTCTGTTAATCTATATGGCGCCACGTGTTCTGTGGCTTTACCTGTTGCCTTTACATGATGCTCCCTGGAAAGCAGGCTGGCATTTCTTCCAGACTTCCACCTCCCAGCTTCTCCTCTCTGTTTGTCCCGCCTATCCCATACTTCCTGCCTGGTTACTAGCCAATCAGCGTTTTATTTATTCACAACATACAGGAAATCCCACAGCATGAATCCCTTAAATGAAATTTGAAAGCAAATAGAAAACTGAAATATATATATATATATATATTTCAATATATATATTCAAAATATATATATTCAATATATATATTCAAAAAATATATATATAAAATTGTCTACCATCTGTGAACAAATAATTCATACAAATTTATGATACAATAATCAGAGAAAACAAATATTCTGACATATATTATACATAATTAGTATATCAATAAAAATCACAAAGCATGTTTTCAGTGGCATAAAGAATAACAATACATAGAAATGAACAATAAAATTTTTTCGCTTTATGATTTCCACAAAAACAGAAAGAGGAATCAATAGGCGACTCAATGAAATACAAATGAATAGCCATTAGAAACAAAATCTTGACATTAGCTACTACTCAACAAAGCACACAAAATTAAACAAAGTGACACGCTATATTGTTTTCTATTAGTTGGACTAAAAGAGTAAAAGAGAAAACAATACATTAGACTTGCAAAATTTTAAGTCATTTCTGGTATGATAAACCTATCAATTTATCCTGTTTTATAAGTATTGTTTATGGTTTCTGCTTTACTGTGGCATGCTGACTCCCTCCATTCACTATGCTAGTCTGAATCACTTTAAAAATATTTTTTGTTGTATTTTAAATGGCTTCATTTGAGGAAATGTAGTCAGATAGTCTAACTATATCTCCACTTTAATGAATAGTCACTGATTTATTTTACATATGAATGTATTTAAGCATATGGCCCCCTGTCTCCATAAGTTACACATCAGTGGATTCAGCTAACCATGTACTGCAAAATAATCAGGAAATGAAAGTTATATTTGCTGTCATTCAGTGGGACTTTGAATCCAGGACCCCCACACTTACACTGATACCAAACAGTATCAGTTGGTGGCCAAGTCCCCTATGTAAGATAGTGAGTACATGCATGAAACCAACACACATCCTCCTGTATATCTGAATTCATTTGTGGACTACCTATAACAGGAATACCATGTAAATTCTGCATTCATCTTGTTTTTCTGTATTGCCAAGGAGTCATGTCAAGAAAAAGAAATATATAAATGTTCAGTACTGACAATATTTCTTCTTTCAAGGAAACATGTTGAACAGATGTAGGAGGATATGTGTACAAAGAAAAATGTGTGTGTGACTTGAAATAATAAAATGATATATGTTATGCCATAATTTATTACCTGAAACAAATAACAATATATTTCTGGACCCAGGTGTTGCAGTTCATCTAAAAGGAACAGTGTTTGAGAAAAAGAGAATAAGGAAATGCTTTATTTAATTAGTAGAATCATTGTATATAGAATATGCTTCTGAAGTCTACCTTAGATGCAATGATTCTACTAATTTTTCCTCTGCTATTTAGTGGTCACAAACAGAGAAGAGGAAGATTTGCTAACTAGCCTTTCTGACCCAGGAGGATTTAAGTGAAACAGATAGAAGCCAGAATAAGCAAAGGAGAGAGACAGGCTGATATGAGGAAAAGTACTGTGTCACCTCTGCTCATTCTTTCTATGACATGGTGTTCCCAGTTTGGGAGAAAATACTACTCTTTCAGTATTCAGTATGTGCACACACAAAGCCAAGTAGGATCTCCCCCAAAGATCATGGCAGCAAAAGGGACAGACACACTATGTGACACAGACACCAAGGTATTCAGTCAGTCCCACTCACCCAACAGGTATTTGCAGATCTGTGTGAAGAGCCAGTGTTTTCAGCCTAAACAAACTTTAGATTCCTGGAAGGTAATCAAGTAGCCCACACTCCCCAGCAAACCTACAGCAAAGACAGTGGCAAAATAATGTGTTGCCTGCTCCAAGAATTGGTGGCTTTCCAGTGAATTAGGAGGTAATAAAGCTATAGCATTCATATCGTTTGTTTTTTTCCTCATTGGCACCATGGAAGAAAATGTCATTATGAATGTTTATGATTCTGTTCTGAGAAGCTGTCTCAATCTGAGTTGATTTGGGGGTCTTGTGGAGGACATTTTGCAGAACAAGTTATTTTTCCTTTAGAACAGGGATAAGTGAAATAATCATTGTGCATGTTCATTAAAATGCTGTATTGAATAGTGATATATTTCCAATGAAGTTCTATGTTCTCCTCCACAGATGGATGAGATACAAAACATAAGAAGTTTATTCTGCCTACAATGGGGAATAGAGGGCACTGCCCTAACAACTTGACTTCCTTCTAAAGGAGTTCAGAATAGACCACCCCCAGATACAGCCATTTTAAATATAGATCACTTACAACCAAGGGTTGTTAGGAAACAACAAATATAGGGTGGGGATTTGTCCATAATTACTTGATCCACCTGAAACCAGTACCGCCCAAAGAATTTCAATTGGCCTGAAATCCTTCCTAGGGACTCTCAGGAAGCAGGAAGAATTCAATTCCTATCACAAAAGATAGGCCTGAGCACCTTGCTTAAACAGTCTTCACATAAGTTGCCTGTTGTTTATTCTACCGAAGACCCACCCACTTCTCCCCCAAATAATTCACTCCATTTTGTATTTTATGCATTGCCTTCCACCTGTCCATACAAGTGAGTATAGAAGCTTCTAGAGCATGGGATAATTGTATTTGGGAGTGTAGGAGAGAAAGTCATAAGCTCCATTAAATGATGTCTCTGTGTTGGCTGGAGATGAGTTGCCCCAAATGTTCAAACATAAATGAAAGGTGTTGGCATTTGACAAGGCACCAAATATTTAAGTCAAGATTACAGCATGGATTTTAAAATGTGGATCAACTTTTATTGTTTGTGACCCATATGTTCTAACTGATTTTCTTTTACCTTTTTCTCCTTTACCTCTGGCCTTTGCAATAAACCTTTAAAATGTTGGATTTTTTAATATATCATATTCTTATGTTTTTCCTCTTGTTATATGCTCACCCTTAGTTTATTTTATGAGCTCAATTGTTGAATGCTCAGAGATTAAATGGACAGCCTTTTTTTTCTGATCTCTTATGCCTCTTCTTGCAGTGTAGACACTCTCCTACTGAGAGTTTACTATGACCTATGTGGTTTGGTGCCTTGATCTGACTGGGGATGGTGAGAGAATTTAGAAAAGGACAGTGACACTGAAGAAACAACAGACACATGCACAGAAAAGCTGGAGTCTGCTGGGGTGTGTACACTCTGATGGAGTGGCTCCAACAACACACCAACCCAGAACTTCAACATATTAACACAAAGTACATATGTATGTGGTGGTGAGGGTGTGTTAGCCAGTCTTCTGAGGTGTCTATAGAAAAGCAGGAAAGAGAAAGTTGCACACACAGGTCAATCATTTGTAAATACTTATATGTGGACCAGAGGAAGACCTTGCCTGACCAGGGGTTCTTTGCCAATTTCCCATAGGTACAAGGTCTTGGTCCTTGACATGGTTAATTATATACATATTCACTCAGAACTTCACTCATGCTTTACACATTCACTCAAGGCTTCCCCTACTCCTTTTATTTATTTATTTTTTTATGGTAAGGAGATAGGAAATGGCATAATAGTAAAAAGCATTAAAGATGTACCTCATGGCATAGGAGGCTACATTCTCATCATTTCCAATGATATTTGTTCACATACCGTCAACACTAAATATGCATTTGGGGGAGTACTCCAAAAGGGTTTTCATCAAAATATTAGAGAAAATGTCAGTGCAATCCTGCCCACCTTCTCTTACAATGCTAGCAGCCAAATACAGGTCATTGACTTGCACAAGCTATTAGCAAGTGCTCAACCATACCACAGTACTCCAAACGAATGCTCTGGGTCCTCTTACACTGTAGCAAGGGATGGTGGCTCCCAACATTCCATATAAGAGAGGTGAAGTTCGCAATGTAATTCAAACTTCACCCTGAAGGACCTGTTACATTACAACAGTTCTTAGAGCAATTAGGCTGTTCTTAATCTCCATCCTCATGCTCATTGCTTCTGCCACACAGGAACTTGATATTAATTAAAGTAATGCAGAATTTTATTCAATAGTGTTTTTAATCAACTGGTGTAACTACAGTGGTTCATTTGAGTATGAGTTTGCTTGGATTAAGGGACACATAAATAGCTGTGAGTACAGTATTTCTAGATAGGTCTATGAGGGTGTTTCTGACGAAAATGGCTGTGTGAGTCCAGGACAGAGTGAGGAAAATCTTCCCTCCACTAAGTGGGCACCATGCAGTGAGTGGAAGTCCTGACCAAAAAAAAAAAAAAGAAAAAAAAAAAAACAGAGAAAGGGAGAGTTCACACTTGCTTTCCTGAAGTTGAGATGCTCTTCATCTCATACCCCTGAATATCAGGACTCCTGGCTGAGTAGCCTTTCAATTTGGGAACTTAATTAGAAGACTCCTGGATTCTCCAGCCAAGAATTAAGCCATTGACCTCCCTAGTGTAGCACGAATCTTAAAAGTTCTTATTAATAAAAACAAACCCGGTGCCAGTTATTGGGATGAATGCTGGAAGATCAGAGAAACAGAACAAGCCACAGCTACCTCACCTTGCCAGTTCTTCAGCTGATCCTGTTTCCTCATCCAGAATGAATCTCAGCTGAACTGCTGCTCAAAAGCCTAAAAGCTTAACCAGACCAAAAGCTTCTAGTTTCTGGTCTTCATGCCTTATATACCTTTATGTTTTCTGCCATCACTTTCTGGCATTAAAGGCATGAGTCACCATGCCTGGCTGTTTCCAGTGTTACTTTGAACTCCCAGAGATCCGGATGGATCTCTGCCTTAGGAATGCTAGGATTAAAGGTGTGTATGCCACCATTTTCTGGCCTCTATGTATATCTAGTGGCTGTTCTGTTCTCTGACCCCAGATAAGTTTATTAGGGTGCACAATATTTTGGGGAACACAATATCATCACACCCTAGTTCTGATGACTTCAGATTTGAATAGCCAAGTGAGCCCCTTTCCATGATTCAACTGCAAAATAGCATATAATAGGACTTAGTCTCCATAGCCCTGTATCTATCTATCTATCTATCTATCTATCTATCTATCTATCTATCTATCTATCTATCTATCTATCTATCCATCTATCTATCTACCTATCTATATCTGTATATCTGTATATCTATATATCATCTATAATCTATACCCACAATTACATACTACTTATTTCTCTGGCAAAACCTGACTAATACAGTAACCTACCATCCTCTGAAAACTCAGCTTTTCTTGACACATGCAATGTGGAACTCCTCCAATTTTGAAGTGTCTGTGCATGCCCTTTTTTATTATTTCACTAATTCATGACAAAATAAGATAGCTATTAAGTCCAAATTAAATAGTTTTTTTTAATAAAACACCACAGTACAAAAGAAAAATAATGCTGAAGTTGGACAGTAAGAAAACGAACCAATTGTAGTTAATGTATTAGTGTTTACTCTAATAACATGAATCCATATGAGCTCCTTGGTGTATGTAATTGTGGATGTAGATAATAGATGATATATAGATATAGATAGATAGATAGATGATAGATAGATAGATAGATAGATAGATAGATAGATAGATAGATAGATAGATAGATAGATAGGGATAGATAATCAAATGGTAGATGATATGGAACTTATTATGAGAAATGAGCACAGGGCTATGTATGGGTGTCACTCACTAGCACTTGTAGAGAATCTTGACATGAATTCAACCATAATTAACCAGATCATTGATTTACAGTGCAAAGGCACAAGATAAGAAATACCTGATTATGTCCAAGGGCATCTTATTTCTTTATAGAGACAAAAGACTGTCTCATAGAATGGCTGTATAATTTGTCTTAGTTACAGACAGAGACAAAATTTTCACTGATAAGCTTTGAATATAAATAACTTTTACACAAAATGATTTGTTCTGGCTTTAGTTTGGTGCAGATATCTGTTTAGATCTGAGAAAATGGTGATTACTGCATTAACTAATGGTATTTCTTTTTCTAACTTGTGTGAAAATATCTGTAGCTCCCCATGGGCTTAGTGTGCAAGTCTAAAGATAAACAAGTGAAGGCGCTTGCTTACTAATAAGGCAAGATAGAGCATATCTCAGGCCCCAGGGCTTCCCTACATGTTTGCTATCAGTTCATTGTTATATGCATGCTTTCTCGGGGATTTATCAAACTAACAGCAGATATAGGAACCTGAAAAACTGATATATTGCTAACTACCTGTCTTTTTTTGTTTGTTTACAACAAGCTTAAATGTACTGACCTCATTCCCAAAATTGTTAATGTGAGACGCCCTCCAGATATGCTTGTTGAATTGCTGCTCAGGTGAAGGCACAATTTTAGGAGGGTCTAAAACCTTTAAGAATTGTGAGTTAGCTGGAAGAAATAGATCATAGTGGTATGGCCTTTGGGCTGTATCTTGTCCCAGACTATTGTAATATTCCCATTCAGTCTGACTTTCCTTCCTGTCTACCGTGAGGTGAACAACCTCTTCTTCATACTCTTGTCAACATGACATTCTGGTTCAGATTTTACTAAGTTGAAGACTATGGTCTGAAACTGCAAACCAAAATAAATCTTTCTTACATTAAGTTACTTATCCTGGACAACTCTGTCACAGTGATAAGGAAGGTGACAAACAAAGTTCTGAAAAATGTTTTATGTAATTAGAATTACCAAAATGAAAAGGAAATATTATTTTCTTCTTTCTTAGCTAACAATATCTTAACCTGCATCTAGAGCCAAGTTGATTCTTGTTCACTATCATTAAGGATGTTCTATACCCACAGCCTATGTAAGATTGGCCAGCTGCCACTCCCTGTGAGTTCATCTGTTTTTAACAATCTCCTGTAAATTTTTTTTTAAAATCCTTTATGTTTCTCTATATATTTGAATTTCTGCCACAAAATTATGAAGCACAGGTTGGTTTTGTGAGCCTAAAACAAAATCCCTTTATTGGTGAATAGAGTTGCTCTAATTGTATGTATAAAGCTCATGCTTCATTTTTGTCTTACACATAGAATCCTTTTGCTATCTTCTAAGAGTTGTATAATCCATGCTACAAAAGATACTACTTGCAATGAATATAGCATCTTCATGCCTGTATAAATATTTATATATTCAACATAAAACAAAACAACAAAGAAATGAAGGATATTGGTAATTCAGTTAGAGTACAAAAAACTAAATAAAACAATAAACACTAAAGGATAGTTCACTAAATTTCAAAAATCAAATATGTACAATGAAATAAACTGTTTTTCTCTCCAACAAGAAAGGTCAGAGTAGGATGCAGTAAAAAGTTAGGTATGGAAACAAAACTAATATAGGTGGAGGAGAAGGAAGGGGAGACTCATACAAGTGAAGGAAAAATGTGAATTGTCATTTAGGAAGCATATCTAGGAACTCAAAGTTATCTTTAAAAACAAGAAAGTTTTTTCTACCAACATTATTTAAGCAGCACTTAAAGATGCCTTAAGAATTATGAAAGACAATTCAAGCATATTACATTCATCAAAGAGAGCAAGACCAAACTTTACAAATTATTCAGCTGTCCTCTAATGTGGTAAAAAATAGATTCTCTCATGCCTTCTAAATGTAAGTATGTAAGGTTTCACAAACCTATTGCAATTATGTGGTGTACTTGTTTTTCTAGGTCTTTAAGAAGTCTTTAATAATTAAAAGTTTGACCCATTGTAGTCCAAATCAAAAAATAAAAGTCCGATTTTACAAATGGAATGCACAGACCATCACAAGTACTCAAATAAAAGGTTTTATGCTCTGCAAACAGGGAAAGATGCATTGTGAGAATCAAAGAATAAAAAGACTTTAGATTTCTGCATTAGGTGTAAGAATGAAAAAAAAGAATACTGAAGTAGCTCTCAGGTCATTAATAATTCTGAATACCAAATTATTGCTGTCCACAAAGATTTTCTAAACAAATGACTCTCTTACATGATGAAATCCATTCTTTAAGGTCAACATGTCCTGATACATCTCTGATGGATTAAATATGTCCATAAATCTCTCTTCTCCCAAAATGAACATTGTTAAACTCCTACTATGATCTGTGAGTGCTTCACATAAATGTCCTTGCAACCCAATATATGTCCTACATGCTAAGTCAGAAGAAACTGAGACTGGGGAGCCAAAGTAAATTATCAAGGTCACACACCAACCCTGGGTACTTAATAGTCTTCTACTCAGGTAGACATTGCATGAAAGACAACTTAATCGAGCATACTTTGATTACTTTTGAGATACTGGAAACTCTAAGACATGCGTTTCAAAGATCCATTTCCTAATTTTGAAGTCATGTACTAATGTACTTACCAAATATTATAAAAGGTTACTTACATTCCTATCATGATGCTTGGGAAATGGGATGTGTTCAGATCTACTGCCCTATCATCATCTTGCCACACCTTCAGACAATTTCACCCTCAGAGTTGGAGACAAATGGAAAGCAACATTTCCTGAATTTTCAGAAGAAGATGGCCAAACTTGTGTCGGGAAAACAATGCAAAGTGTATGGGAGAACAGTTACATCTATCAAGACCCCTCTTTTTTTTTTTTTTTTTTTTCCAGAAAACCATCATTGGTATTCTGGTGAACTGTTTTCAATTTCATTTTTATATTTAAATGCTGTGGTTTGAATGTATCTCCACAAGAGTCATATAATAGAAACTTAATGGTCAAATATCTGCAAATTAAGTCTTTGAAAGGAATTAGTGTTAAATGAGGTTGTGAAGAAAGAATCCCACAAGATAGGTGTGGTGGTATTGTGTTCCCCAAAATATTGTGCATCCTAATAAACTTATCTGGGGTCAGAGACAGAACAGCCACAATATTAAACATATATAGGCAGTGGTAGCACACGCCTTTAATCCTAGCATTCCAGAGGCAGAAATCCATGTGTTCAAGGATACAGCCAAGCATGGTGACTCACGCCTTTAATCCCAGGGAGTGATGGCAGAAAGCGGAAAGATATATAAGGCGTGAGGACCCAAAACTAGAAGCATTTTGGTTGGTTAAGCATTTGGCTGGTTAAGCGTTTAGGTTTTGAGCAGCACAGTTCAGCTGAGGGCCATTCAGATATGAGGACATAGAGGCTTCCAGTCTGAGGAAACAAGATCAGCTGAGAAGTTGGCCAGGTGAGGTTAGCTGTGGGTGGTTCTGTCTCTCTGATCTTCCAGTGTTCACCGCAATAACTGGCCTCAGGTTTGATTTTATTAATAAAGACTCTTTAAGATTCATGCTACAGATAGGAGTAGGGGATTTCTAAGAACAAGACGGAAAATGAATGTGTGTTCTTTGTGTCTCACCCTGTAATGATGCCCTCTATCATATGATAAACATTGAAGAGACCATTACTGTGTGCTAGCACCCTGCTCTTGGACACTGCAGCTTCTCAAACATGAGTTGAACAAACTTCTCTTGACTGTAATTTGTTTTTATCTGTGACATTTCGTGTGGTAACATAGAGTGGCCCTCAGATAATTAATAAACCTGTACTTACCTATTGTTCTCCATATGTTCAAAAATGTTCATAGAACTCCACTAGAATAAAAAAATGTGATTTCAACTGCCTGCATTGTGTTTTGATAGGTATGGGTTATACCTAGCTTGCCTTCTCTTCCTGTTTGTGAGCATGAGCTGTTCCCATGTCCCTTATTATTATTATAGATATTAATGCCATTAACATGTTTTGTATACTTTTTATATTTTTCTTTGAAAAAATTCAGGATTAATGTGTATGAATATTGCTAGATAAATAGAACACTGTTCTCCAGAAACATAAAATTTTAATAGTTAATACAATTAAGTAATGTGCCCATTTTAAACCATCTTTAACAACAGTGAGGTCTGTCAGTTCTATTATTAGACATGTAGCTTTATTGTGAGAATAAAGTATTTTATTTTTGTTTATTTTAAAATCTTTCTTTTTTGCTATGTATTAATAATTTCATTAGCTTTTAATTTTTACTCATCAGGTACAATGTGTATTATATAGAGCATGTTATTTCATAGTTTGTTGTTATAAATGGCTCAGTTGAGCTAATTAGAATATTCATTGTGATGAAGATACTTTAAACATTGTCTATAGGTAATTTTAAAGAATGTTATGTTTAGTAGATATTGTCACCATGTTGTACAATTCACTTCTTGAACTTGCTTCGCTTGAGTAACTGAAATTTTGGAACTCTTAACCACTAAATTTGTGATTCCTTTTTTCTCTTCCAGGACTTTGTAACTTCCATTGTATCATCTGTTTTGATAAGTTCAACACTGAACTTTTTCCATATAGGTGTGATCATATAATAATTTGTTTTTCTTTGGCTAGCTTATTTCATTTAATATGCTCTTTACTAGGTTGAACCATATGTCAAAAATGTCCATATATAATGTATATACATATATATACATATATATGTATATATCAATGTGTGTATATAATATTTTATTTATTGATTTATCCACCGATGAAAAATTGATTATATGTCTTCACAATTATCAAAGAGAAAGGGAGAATCATAGTGCATATGGAAATTCAAAATTCAAGGTATGGTTTCTTCTTCATGTGTATTTCTTTCATTAATGTGAGAAATCCACAGATGTCTAGGAAGAAGATTTATTTAATAAGGATACACTCACAAAGATAGAACAAGTAAATACTGGCCCAAGGGTGATGGGGACCAATCACAAGCT
The DNA here is from genome assembly GCF_049852395.1 of Peromyscus maniculatus bairdii. Taxonomy (NCBI): domain Eukaryota; kingdom Metazoa; phylum Chordata; class Mammalia; order Rodentia; family Cricetidae; genus Peromyscus; species Peromyscus maniculatus. The sequence continues at coordinate 202,203,615 of NC_134852.1, read as the reverse complement.
ACTCTCTGCCACTTGATCTGGCTCAGACCACCCAAGAGAGCTCAACCCCTCTTCCTCAGCTTGATGACAAGAACACGTCCTGTGCTTGTTACCCCAAAGCCATTGGCTGAACAGATTGAATTCCCACAACCTTTCCCTTTTTTTGTGTGTGTCTAATTAAAAAGGTTTTAATCCTAACATAAAGCTATGTACAATAAGAACAATTATCACATATTGTACAGAAGAAAGAACATAGATGAATTTCTAAATGGTCTTATTAAATAAAAAATTAGGAGCCAAATATAGGAGTGAAAGCCTTAGAGAGATCAGGGAAATAGGGAAAGCCACCAGCCAACCTTACCTCACCAACTCTGCAGCTTCCAAGTACGAGTTACTTCCTGTCTACTGTCTGTATGCCTTGCTGTTCTGCCATCTGATTTGCTCTCCATTCAACTACATCACTTCCTCTTTCTACATAGCTCTGTCATTTTCTGTCTATCTGTATAGAGATCCAGACCTTCATGGTTAACTAGTGTTGGAATTAAGGTATCTGCCACCATACCTGGCTCTATTTCCAGTGTGGCCTTGAACACACAGAGATCCTGCCTGCTATGATTAAGGGTGTGTGCTACTGCTACCTTACTTCTTTGTTTACTTATAATGGCTGTCCTTTTTCATCTGATCTCCAGGCAAGATTTATTTATTAAAGCACAAATTAAAATATCACCACATTTCAGCACAAATAAAATATCACCACAAAAGAAAAAGTAATAATGTAAACAAAAAGGGAACTACAACCTATAAGAACAACATCAAGCAAGAAACATATTCTAAATGTTCAGACCATAGGTAACTGGCAATTTACAGAGATTACTCCAATAGCTGTCCTATTCTGAAGAGTCTAAGTCTTGTACCTAAAATACCCTTAGCTAAGATATGAGAGGATTGTAACTGTAATTATCTAATCTTCAACCCCATCAAAGACCTGAGAAGGAAAATAATATTACCCAAGTAAGCAGGAAGTTCAAACAAGCAACTTCCAAAAAAATGCAAGAAATGGCAGAAACAGACATCCAGTGTTTCTCTGCAACACCAGGGCATCCAACTTTGGCTATAGGCCTAGAATATCTGACAGACCATCTTCAGAAACAGGAAAATTTGAAAGACTGTCCTATCCTGGCGTGGCATGGTTTAGCAGTCGTTTTTCCTTGTGTTCTGTTGGTCCGGATTAGACAGGGTGCTTACGGTCAGCAGCCAAGGCAAAGGGTGTTCTTTGTCCAACAGGCCGGTTTTGTCAAGAAGACAAACTCCATATGGAGTGTCTTCAATGCTCATCATCCTCTTCGGAGTAGATCGGTGCTGACAGGAGTAGTTGTGTCTCATATCAACAGAATTCTAAATTATTAAAACATTTAAATGCCATATTCTCTAGGTCTTTGAAGTATTTGAAGGTTACCTATCTTTGTGGGATGTCTCTCTGTGCATCTAGGAAATCTAACTAACAGGATTTTAAGTTTCACAAACATGGGTGAAAATTGACCTGTAATTTTTATCAACCTATATAGCTTAAAGACTAAAGCTTTACATTATAAAATAAACAATCCTTAAACAGATATATAGCATAAGGACAATGACCTCAAAATTGTGACAATATAAAAACATATCTTAATCAGGGGTAGAAATGTATAGTGTGATATGACAAAAATATCCTTAATTCACATAAATATACAAAATATCCTAAACAGAAGTAGAACGTATATCATCAGTATGACAAAAGTAATTTTACATTTGTATCAGCATACAAAAGTATTTTAAACAGAAGTAGAAACATATATGCAATATGACAAATACAATCTTTATTTGCTATCAATATACAAATTATCTTAAATAAGAATAGAAAAATAGCCGGGCGGTGGTGGCACACGCCTTTAATCCCAGCACTCGGGAGGCAGAGCCAGGTGGATCTCTGTGAGTTCGAGGCCAGCCTGGGCTACCAAGTGAGTCCCAGGAAAGGCGCAAAGCTACACAGAGAAAGCCCGTCTCGAAAAAACAAAAACAAAAACAAACAAACAAAAAAGAATAGAAAAATAATTTAACATAAGAGTCTATACCAATGCATATTATCTGAAACTGGTAGTTGCTAATTTAGTTTACAAGTAACTATAATACTCTACCTTATTATTCTATCCTATCTATCCCCCCTTTTTCTATTCCAAATGAGATTCCCGAATCTAATCTTTATTGTTCCACCTCCAATCCTATAACAACTTATAAACAACCCCTTACAGATGACAATTATCCCTAACCCTGAAAAAAAAAACAAAAATCTGTTGTGAGAGGGGACATCATAAAAAAAATCACAATTAGTTAAAATTATTAAGTCTAACTAGTGTGAGTTAACAACTTTCTAATACTAAAAAAGTTATAAGTATTTATTTTTCTCAAATGTTACCCATACACTTACTAGTTATATAGCCATTTGATTAGTGTATGTAAATAGTGTCTCAAAAGGCTAAGTAATGTTGTTTGTGTATAAATTAAATATTTTTTTCTTTATACATAAACACAATTCTGAGCAGAATGTGTAAGTCTTCACCTAGCTTCTTTGCCTCTACTAGTAATAGTTCTAGGCAGATCAGTGAGTTTACCTCCAAGTACTATTCTGAGAGTGTTGGCATGGTCTACATTCTAAGAATCAAGTAAGTTTGAAGTCTTCCTGATACTCGGTTGCCATGTTTCACTACTTTCATTCATGATTCCTCCACGAAGAAAAAAAATATCAAGATGATTGATATTAATATTAAAATATGAACAATGTAACCATGAAATAACTCTTAAGAAGACTTGAGGAAATTTGAATTGTGACAGCTGGGTGCAAACTTGAAAGTTCTGGCCAGCTTCTCCCTCCCACTCTGTTATATAGATTGAGAAGTGGGTTTGCCTGCCTGAGATAGCAGATGGAGCAGTTGTAAGGTCTTTCTCACAGAGAGGTTCAAGAAAATGTTGACAAGAAACATCTGCCTACAAAAACAGAATATACCAAAGACACTAAAACAGGATTTAAGCATCTTTGAGTGGGAGTGGAAGCCCTTGGTTTGTAACCCAGGGTAGCCCTATACAATAGGCTATCATCTTACATCAGTTCCCTTCACTCTGGGATTACAGAGGTATACCACTACATCCACTAGATTTCAGACAATTATTGCAAAGTAAAGTAATTTTCAAATAATATATAAAGTTCTATGCAAAAGTGAAAATGTATAAAATACTTCACATTTTGCAAAACAAGATAGGACGCATAAAGGCCTGATTCATTTCTCATTTCTTTTATTCAAATCAGCCCATTAAAGAATGTTAGGTATAACTTAGATCCCATCTATAAAGCAAAAATTGACTTTATTCCTGTCTCTTAGTGTATTAAACTGTGTAAAATATAGAGTTTTCTACAACTTTTCCAGGAATAGCCTTAGATATTGGATGAAGGGAAGAATAATTGGAGGCATTAGTTTTGAAGGCTTAATGCATACTTGTTCTATATGCAATATATAAACTATATGTAAAAATGTGTGGTAATGAAAAGCCTTACAAATGAATCTAAAGGTCCTATATGAGCCACAAATAAATCATATTTAAAAGTGAGGCTTTCTTCCCTAATCTTCCAGTCATTGGATAATGACAATTTCAGGAAGCTGAGAGTTTCCGGAGCTTTGGTTGAGCACATAGGGTCATGCTAAACTCAAACATGACACTTCACAAGTAGAAGTGACTCCTCTGAAAATCTGTGATCACTACAAGTATGTTTATGTCTGTTCTGTGACCATGCTCTCACAGGGAAAATATTTATATCTGTGTGTATATATTTGGTGGGTATAAAACTAGTGGTAACAAACAAATGAACTTTTAAAGGTTGAGGTGGAATTTGTTTGAGATAAATGATGACTTTGAATTTCTGAGATGTATTTGTCTCATGTGCCTTTTAGTTTTCCTAGCAATAAGCTAATTCACAGTTATTGCAAAGAATACTGCCATATTATTGGATCAACTTTTATAAGGTTTTGTAGTTTGTTCTTTGTGGTGATATATTGTGTATCCTAATAAAATTTGTCTGAAGATCAGAGAACAGAACAAGCCACTAGATTGAACATAGAGGCCAGGCAGTGGTGGCACACATCTTTAATCCTAGTACTCATGAGGCAGAGAAAGGTATATAAGGCATAAGGAGACAGGACAAGCCACTAGATTGAACACAGAGGCCAGGCAGTGATGGCACATACCTTTAATCCTAGCACTCAGAAGGCAGAGAGATCCATCTTGATCTCTGTGAGTTCAAAACCACCCTGGGCTACACGAGATTGACTCAGACTAGGAGAGAAAACAGAGCCAGGCAGTGATGGACACACCTTTAATCCCATACTGGGAAGCACACATGCTTTTAGCCCCAGAAAGTGATGGCTGGGCAGAGAAAGGTATATAAGGCATGAGGAGACAGGAACTAAAGGCTTTTTGGCAGAAGTGACCCTTTCAGGTAGAGGCTTTTTGTGCTGGAGCTTTTTGGGTGAGGACTCAGAGGATTTCAGCCAGGGGATTCATGGAGTTGGTGAAGAGAGACATGGCAGTAGCTTGTTCTGTTTCTCTGATCTTTCAGTATTTACCCCAATATGAGGCTCCAGTTTTTATTATAAGACCATTTAGCAATTCGTCTTACAGTTTTTTTTCTCTGGTACATTATGATTTTCTACCAGACACATGTCCTTCATCAATTAGACTTATTTAACTAGTGTCTCTCAATATAGTTTTTATTTTGGTACCCAGAGTTTTATACATGCTAAGTACATGCCCCGACACTGTCAGTGTTTCTATTTAAAGGTGATGTCAGGAGGGAGATGAGAGGAGTTGGTACAGTTTGCTTAGAGAACAAATAACAGGCAATAAAGGTTGCCCTTTTACGACTATGCAAATTTCCCCTTATATAAGGGGGAAACACTGAGAGTGGGAAACCCTATTTCGGGAAAGGAACTTAGAAAAAGGAAGGAATTTAAAATTGTTGGATTTTTCTCTCATCACTAGATAGTTTTCTTTTGTGTTTCCATTTAACTTTTACTGTAGCTCTATGAAGCAAAATTCCTATTAAATTGTCCTATTCTCTTTGCCCTGGATTCCAGTCCATCCATAAAATCTATTCTAACTCCTCACCAGAGAGATCTATGTGCCCCACCCCATTCTCTTCCTCTAATGCCTAACCTCTCTGGGTCTATGGATTATAGTTTAATTATCATTTATCTAATGGCTAATATATAGATATAAGCAAATACATAACATATTTATCTTTCTGGATCTGGGTTACCTCACTCAGGATGATTTTTTTCCTAGTTCCATCTACTTACCTGCAAATATTATGATGTCATTTTTTTAAGAGCTGAGTAATAGTCTATTGTATAAGTGTACCACAAATTTCTTTATCCATTCTTCAGCTGAGGGATGTCTAGGTTGTTTCTAGTTTCTTGTATTATGAATAAAACCACTATGAAGATGGTTGAGCAAATGGCCCTGTGGTAGGATGAAACATTCTTTGGGTATATGCTCAAGAGTGGTACTACTGGGTCTTGAGGTAGGTCGATTTCTAACTTTCTGAGGAGCCACCATATTGATTTCCATGCTGGCTGTATGAGTTTGCTCTCCCACCAGCAATGGAGAGTGTTTTGCTTGCTCTGCATCCTTGTCAGCATGAACTGTCATTTGTGTTACTAAACTTAGCCACTCTCACAGGTGTAAGATGGAATCTCAAAGACTTGCATTTTCCCAGTGACTAAAGATGCTGGGCATTTCTTTAAATGTTTCTCAGCCATTTGAGAATTCTCTGTTTTGATCTATATCCCATTTTTTTAATTGAGTTATTTATTTATTGTGATATCTAGTTTCTTGAGTTCTTTATACATTTTAGATATTAACCCTTTATCAGATGTTGAGTTGGTCAAAGTCTTTTTACATTCTATAGGCTGCTTATTTGTCCAAATAATGGTGTCCTTTGCCATACAGAAGTTTCTCAGTTTCATGAGGTACCATTTATTAATTGTTGATCTTACTTCCTGTGCTAATGATGTTCTGTTCAGTATGTTTTGTCCTGTACTAGTGTTTTCAATGCTATTCCTTACTTTCTCTTCCATCATCAGGTTCAGTGTACCTTGTTTTATGTGGAGGTTTTTAATTCATTTGGAGCTGAGTGGTAGGTATGGATCCTTTTGCATTCTTTTACATACAGCCATCCAGTTTGACCAACAGCATTTGTTGAAGATGCTATCTTTTGATGAAGCTTCTGGCTTCTTTATCAAAATTCAGCTGTCCAGAAATGGATGAGTTCATGTCTGTATCCTTAATTTGATTCCATTGATCACTGTGTCTGTTTTCATGTCAATACTATATTATTATTACTATAGCTTTGTATTACAACTTGAAATTGAGGATGGTGAAATATCCAGCATTTTTTAAAATTCATTATTATTTAACTATCCTGTTTTTGTTTTTGTTTTTGTTTTTGTTTTGTGTGTGTGTGTATGTGTGTTTCCATATCATGCTGAAAATTGTCCTTTAATGATCTGTGAAGAATTTTTTGGAATTTTTATGGTGATTCCATTGAATCTGTAGATTGCTTTTGGTAAGATGATCTTTTTTACTCTCAGTCCTACATATCCATGAGCACAGAACATCTTTCTATCTTCTGATATCTTCTTCAGTTCCTTCCTTTAATGATCTGTAGTTTGTATTACACAAGTCTTTTATTTCTTTGGTTAGTGTTACCCACAAGATACTTTATATTTTTTGAGGCAATTGTGAAAGATGTGGCTTCCCTGATTTCTTTCTCAGCCTCTCATTTTTTATAGGAGGGCCACTAATTTTTGTGAGTTAATTTTGTATCCAAATGTTTTACTGAAACTGTGTCAGTTGTAAGGAGATCCTTAGTGGAATTTTTAATATCACCTGTGTATACTATCATATCATCTGCAAATAAAGATACTTTGACTTCTAATATTCTCAGAGTTTAAATTTTTATTATGGAAATTTTATAATAAATATTTTTATTAATTCTTTGAAAAAAGTCTCAATATTCCAGCGAAAAACTGATGTCTAGAGGCATGATAATGTATTGGAGTTCACTCAGCTTCTCGGTGGTGAAACCAGAACTAAACCATCTCGAGTTGAATCGAGACCTAAATTCGCACAGGTTATTGCTTCTGCGGGATTCATGAAGAGGAAACGATATTAAATTTTTATTTCTTCATAATTATAGTTTATGTCTTCCATCACAAGTTAAGCCAATTGTTAAATAAGCTTTCTCTCAGGTACCATTTCATCTTCAGGATGGATTCTACTAGAACTTAAAAACCACCAAGAGGTAGAGAAAATGGAAAAAAAAATAAGCAAACAAACAAAAAACCCTCATGTTCACTGTTGGACTCCCACGCTTTGTAAGATGCATAAAAGTTACTGAATAAACACTTACTAAAGGAATGGACTGAATCCAGGTGAGGGTTGGAGGACTTCTCAGATCCTATCATGCTTGGTATAACTGAGAAGCTGACAGCAGCTGTATTACATTTCTTACTGCTATGACCAAATACCCCAAAAGAAGCAATATAATGGAGAATTTTTGTCCTACAGTGTGAGGGGATAGTATATTAGGGCAGGTAATGGCTCTTGGCTGTGAACATGCAGGAGAAGCTTGAGGCTACTTTCCCACATCCAGGCAGAGCAAGATACAGAGAAAGGAAAATGCCATCCTCTTGTAATTTTATCCTTCAAATTTTATTCACTATGAGACCAGCACATAGTAAGTTGCTACCCACATTCATGGTAGGGATTCTCTTTTCAGCTAAAGCACTCTGGGAACATCCTCATTTATCCTAGATAATTCTAAATCCAGTGAAGCTGACAATGAAGATTAACCATTACTGTGGCTCCCTTGGGTTGCTGCAGAAATACACAAACCTGATCTTAAGAGTCAGGGAGCATGATGTGAAGTCAAGAAAAGTTTCTGAAATGTCTGTCCTTTGGGGCACTTGATGATTCTCTTTTTGTATATATAAATGGAATCATTTTTCATAGTTTGAGCTAATTTGAGAGTTTATGAAGAACAGATCCCTTTTAGTATGCATGTGCTGCCTCCTGACATAGTATGCAATAATTCCGGATTTCTCAGAAATTCTCCCATGAATGTCTGACTACATTTGCAGCATGTAGATTCTGGCCTTCTGTGGACATTTCACAAAAGACAATGACTCAAATCTGGCAAGAAATCTGTAACTGTAGGATTTCAGATGTCAGAAACATTATGACAAAATTATTTAAAGTGAGTAAAACAGAACTGAAGATTATGAGGAAGATACCTTTCTAATGCCCCATTTTATCTCTTTTAGAGCAATGTATTTTAAATATTTGTAGGTGGGTGGGAGTGTGATGTTTGCATGTCTACATGTTTTCTCTGGTGTCAGTAGTCATTCTTTTTTCACCTCCTTTGAGAGAGGGTTACTGATACGTATGCCAGGTAGTTGACCGATGTTTCCAGAAATTATCCTGTAGGAGTACTGGGATAATAGGTGAGTATTACTCTACCTAGCTTTATGTGGGTTCTTGGGATTGGATTCAAACTAAAACAGAAGTTGGTACCAGGGACTGGGGTTTTGCTGTGATAGGCCTGACCATGTTTTTGTTTAAAGGAATATAGGCCTTGGGAATATGGATTAGAAAAGCAGCTGAACATTTTAAGTGGTGCTTAATGGGCCAGACTAGTAGAAGTATGGAAGACAGTGGTACTGAGTATGACTTGAACTATGAGTGTCTGGATCAAGAGATTTCGGAGGAGAAAAATATTAATATGTGGCCTAGAAATCATTCTTGTGATATTTTGGTGAAGAATGTGGCTGCCTTTGCTCTTGTCCAAAGAATCTGCCTGAGGCTAAAGTGAATAGATTTGGATTAATTCCATTGGCAGAGAAAGTCTCAAAGCAGCCTGGTAGAGACTCTGTTGTGTGGTTATGAGTGTTAACTATGATGAAGATTTGTAAAGAAAAGGAGCAAGCTAAGCAAATAAAAACACAAAATGTACAGATTAAGAAAAGGGGCACCAGGAAGTGGAATAGAGCTAAATCCTATGTTCAAGGATTAAGAAATGGAATAAAGGGGGTGATGACCTCAGGGCAAGATCCCATTCAGCTAAGTTTCCAACATGTTAAAAGGAATCAAAGAAATGCTTAGAACCAGGTGTGTTTCAGTACTCCAGATGTAGAGGCTAGGGGATATATGAGGATGAGGCCAGCCTAGATTACAGAGCAAGTTCAAGGACAGCTAAGCTTAGGCAGTGAAGGTAAGCATCAAATACAGAAGGCTGGTGAAGATGTAATTGAACAAGGGAACCAATTTCTAGCCCCAGCCAGCAGCAGAACTTGGCACCTTTAGCTATGTGGTTCTATCTTTAGAGTTAAAAATAGAAGAAAGCAGTTATGGAATTTGCCTCCAAGACTAAGGAAAGCCACTGAGATGAGGCATGAGTCAGCAGTATCCCTGAAGTCCCCTAGAGAGGCCATTGCATGAAGCACTAAGTTGCAGCCTGGATTGTCTTGAAGATCCCAAGATGTTGGAGATGCTAGGGCTGTGGGATGCCTGCCAAGAAGAGATGCTAACAGAGAGTAGAACTAGCCCCCCCCCCCAAAAAAAAAAAGAAAAGAAGTATGATGCAGTCAACAACACTGAAAGGAGTTAGGAATCTGAAGAGCATTTTGACATCAGTCATGAAGATGCAGAATTTAGAGTTTGCCAGTTGGTTTCATTCTTGCTTTGGTCCAGTATTTCCTCACTATATTCTCTTCTTTATGTTTTGGAATGGTAATCAACATCCTGTGAGATCATATGTTGAAAGTATGTGATCTGCTTTTATATTTTGATTTTACAGGGAATTGCAGTTAAAAGATTGCTTGAATCTTGGAAGTGTCCTTGAACTTTAGACTTTTAAATAAATTTGAGACTGTTATATGAGACTATGGGACTTTTGAAATTGGACTGAATGCATTTTGTATTATGATATCCTGCAAGCCTTTCGGGGTTGGGGAGTGCAATGTGGTGGTTTGAAAAAAAGTGGCCCCCAAAGGGAGTGGCAGTATTAGGAGGTATAGCATTGTTGTAGGAAGTGTGTCACTATCTAGGAAGGCTTTGAGGTCACATATATGCTCCAGCTACACCCAGTGACACAGCATCAGAGCTTGCTGTTGCCTTCTGATCAAGATGTAGCCAGCTCCATGTCTACCTGCATGAAACCATGTCCTAGCATGATGAAAATGGACTACACCCCTGAAAAAATGTAAGTCACTCTAATTAAATGTTTTTCCTTTATTAGAGTTGCCATGGGCTTGGTACCACTTTACAACAATAGAAACTCAAACTAAGACACAGGTCTCTGTACTTGCATGACAAACACTTAACTAATGTGCCCTTCCCCATGGTCCAAAGGAGATATTCTTTTTTTTAATGGTAAAACAATCCTTTCAGATTGTCATAATATGGTGTATCTCCACTATTTATCCCTAGCATTTCTTCTTCTGGACCTCAATAACCCTGTTTACTCATTCATCCAGTCATTCATTTATTCATTCATTCTTACATTCAGAGAGTCAATCAGTCACCATCCTTTTACCAGGCACTGATAGGTGATGAAGAACAAAAGAGACACAAGACTTTCCTCAAAGGAACTTAGAGTCAATGGAAAAGGCAACAAGGTAATGGGGTTCAATAAGACTAATATGAACAGAGACAAAGCAGAGACTTGGGACTTTATTGTCACCTATGAGTTTTATGTAAGAACTGAAAATGTGTAGTGAATAATACTACCCAAGGAGCAGTTCTCTGTCCAATGCTTCCTTCATTTTCTAGGCCTCTGCTTTATCCTCAAATAAAATTCAGTCTGGGTAAGGTTTTAAGAAGAAAGTAGCCAATGACAAACTGTGAGCCTAAAAATGAAACAGGTGAGGAAGCCCCAGATATAATAAGGAATTTTGAGATTAAGCCCCACCCTCTGTGAATCCTGATTTGGTTTGTCATGGAAATTTGATATGATGTACTAGTTATTCTGGAAGGATTGTTCTGAGTGCTGTGATACAAGAGAAGACAAGGAGGAGTAAAGAGATCCAGAGGAGGAGACTGCAGAGTGATTACTGAGATGAATATGGTCTAAGAGAGACAGGCCAGGCTTCTGGAATGGCTGCCCTAGGGTAGGAGACATCTCTCAATGATAGAGTACTTGCCTACCATGCACAAGGTCCAGAGACTGAGCCTAGGCACCACAAAAACAAAATGAAATGGGAAACAGAAAAAAAAAACCTGCATCACTGTGGGGCGTTTACCCACCACCCCCACAGCTTCCCAGAGTTTTCTTGAGTGCGAGCAGCAGGAAATATTAGATAGAAGGATTTATAGCGGAGAATCTTGCGGAGATAAACAGATAGAAAATAAAGGATAGCCTCGAGAGGGCCTGGAACCTATTCCAACCGGCCCGGACTGTCTCTGGTCCAGGGTTTTTATAGAGACGCCAAGGGGTGGAGCAAAAGACCTCCTCCCCCAGCACAGCCAAGTGCAGGCCATCTCAGACACCTGCACTCAGGCCCGTGGTCCTGATCATCCTCTATTCGGACCTGCTGGGTAAAGCCACGAGGAACCCCAGAACGGGCTCCCACAGGTCCCCCCTTCTTAATATATAAAAAAATAACTATTAATGGCTTACAGCAATCTCCATAGCTGTTACACCTCCCAGTATGGGAGTAGAGGATGATATAAATGGCATTTCTCTTTTGAATTAGGTCCAAGGTGACCACAGCTGTCTTAGCTGCCTTAAGCCCTTTCTAAACCAAAACTCTTAAGACGACTACAAACTTAAAGAATCCCTTAGCTTCATCATTACCATTAACAGGTTAACATAAATATTGCTATACATAGTCACAATTCTCTCAATCTTACAACTCAAAGCAAACTCTTAACAGAACCATTAGAATTAGCATATATGGTGCTATATATAGTTAATTTTCTCCGTCTTACAACTTTAACTCAGTCATTTGAATTTTCTTGTTAACAGAACATAGGAAAAACTTCGATGTATTCACATCAAACTTAAACATTTTCTTAACTCCACAAAACCAGGGTGCATTAATATCAATAGGTTTCTGCGAACATAATTCAATCTCATAGCTCCTCCTTTTCTTTATAATTTTTTAAACAAAGTCTCAAACCTAGTTAGAGGAACCCAAACTTATCTGTTTGAACAGTTCCATTTGTAACACAAAACCAGTTCCATAAGTAATTTCATTTTTACATAAACAGTTTCACAAAACAACTCATAAATCACCAGTTAATAAAGCATATACGCATACACAAAATTGCATCTTGATTCTAAGTAGAAATACATTTCTTCATTTAAACAGTTTCATTTTTAACCCAATTCCAGAAAACCGTTCCTAGGTCATTACTATAAGTAAGCTCAAAATTGTCCCATTGCAATGAAATCTCTATTGTTCATTTCATTTAAGTACCAAAATTCAAATGATAAATATTGGTACTAGCCTTCCAAATTTGAAGAAATCCATAACCAAAATGTTTTTGTAATTTTATCTCATTTTAAGTTCAAAAAGTTTAAATAAGAAATAAATTCTGGTATCAGGCTTTTACTTCCAAATATGAAGAGACTTTTTTAACCAAAACTTTTTGCAGTTAATTTTTGTTCAAACAAGCGTCTCTGCAACTTTTGTTCTCACAGACAGACCTTTTTAGTTATAGTAATATTTTAAACTGCACCGCTTTTGCTGTTAGCTCAGGTTTTTCTGTGCTGCGTTGATATTCCACGGATCTCAGCTGCAGATGCCTTGTGCTGGTTCTGGCGTCCGCCATTCTTAGCTTCTTAGCGGCTTCTGGAGCTTTTGAAATCATTCAGACTGCCTACTTTGCAGTCTACTAGGACACTATCTCCTGTGTCTCAGGTGTTTTCACCATATACATTAATAGACTCACTCTTAACATTTACACTTTACAAACCCACATAACATGTGCTTAAGCATAAACTCACTCAACATTTACACATTTTTACAAACTCACATATTAACATCTACTTATTTATACTTTAAGGAAACTATAGAACTACTTTAGCAAATATATTTCTTATTAATTCTTATATACTTATATTCATTCCATCTTATTTCTTATTTAAACTTACATTTACAACTAGCATCTTACAAGCTTATTACTACATGTCTTAAGACTACCTTAGATATTTCTTACAAGCTTATATTCTTAAAGGAACTCTATAGATCTATTTTACAAACTTATATAGGCTACCATTAGCATATATCTAACTTAGCAAACACCTAAAGATTTCTTAACACAGATCTAACAAGACAGAATTTTTACAAACTCGCATATCTTATTTTCGTCTTTCTACTTCTTACTCTTTATTATCACCATCTCTATTAGAAAGATTCTCTTAACTAGACAGGAAGTACGTACATCATTTCTAAAGTTTACAGTTTATAGTCAGCTTTGTTATAAAGCACTGGGATTTAGTGAGTGTTGTCATTATAGAGTTGTGATACTTGTTGCTAGGGGATTGTAACATTCTCAGGACAAAGCCACACCCCAAAGTTGCGAGTTCTCTCAGCCATTCCGGACCGGCAGAGATGCACTGTCAGCGGTAAACGGTTTTTAACTAGAGGCTGTCCCTTCACCCAAATTCATAATAGCTCCCCTAAGTACTTCAATTCAGACAAACATTTCTATTACAACAGCACTTTTGGTTTGTTCTACTGAAAAACTTCACTTCACACTGAGGGTGAAATTACCATATTTAGCTGCTGTAAAGCTCTTCGCCAAAAACTGTACAGTTATTAGGTGGTATTTTAAGGATTTTAAAGTGACGTGTTTGCTCTTATAGGTAGCTTTTTGTCATCCAACTACCGTAAAAACTTTGCACAGCTATTAGGGTAAATAAGGCATTTTACCAACGGAGCTCCAAACCACGAAGCACCTAGTTCCGTATCCTTTCAATTTGTTATTGGAACTGACATTTAAACTCTTAGACGATTTTCCTCCTTATTCTTTTTAAAGGCTGTATTTTAATTTTAGAGCTGACAAAAGCGTTTCAGGGCAATGTCGCCATCTTTAGCAGAAAAACTACCTTTCCCAGAATGCATTTCCCTTATATCAGTCAATAATATCAGTCCCATATCAGTCCCTTATATCAGTCTCTTATATCATTTCCCATATTTCTTATCGTGTTCGAGAGTCAACTGGTTCTCTTTTACCAGACTTGCTTACAAATTCTTGCCCGGGAGGTTTGAACAAAGTTTTTTGCTTTTGCAATGGGAGATTTGAACAAGCATTTTACATTTTCAGCTATGGGACATTGGGAGGTTTCTGTTCTCTTCAGCTGGCTTCAACAGGTGTCTCTCCTTCATCAGACACTGGCCCCAGATCAGAACTGCACCTGCCTCGTTAGCGCGCATTGAGGCTGGCATTTCTGATAGCAACTTTCCTTGGGGCTTGTGTTTGTCTTAGCCAGTGAAAAACAAGATCATGTGCAACAGCTTTTCCATAGCTCTTTCAGAGAGATTTTCTCCCACTGATTTATCTCATTTTGCTTGCTCCTTCCTTCCCCAGATACAGAGCTTCAGCTATCTGTCTGCGGCTCTGTACCTCTGCTAGCTGCCTTTGGAGGTAGGGGCTTTCTTTCTCCCCCTGAATCTGCCTCAAATTCTAGCAGCTTTTTCAGGTCATATTTTCTGGGGAGGATTATGTCCCTTTTTTGTTTCTTCAGAGTCTTTCTCCCTGACAGTATCCAGTTTGGTCTCAGTTTATCCCCTCTGCCCCAGAAACAGTTTCCGACACTACAGTGGCGGCTTTCCCTGCTACTGAAGGTAGGGGCTTTTGTCCGTTTCTGTTTTCGGGGTCTGTGTGGTTTGCGTACAGACTGAAAATCTAACAAGGGAGGTTTTTGCCATTTCTAAACTCCCATTAGGACAGGTGTTTTGCCTCATCAGGCCTTCAACTGGCCCAGTCCCCCAGTGGGTTGTGTTTGTCTGGGTGCTCAAGGACAGAGCTTATGTCAGAGGCAATCACCCCTCAGGGCTACACTCCCTCATCTCATCGGAGTCAGTTGAAACAAAGCTTTTCTCAAAGAGGTGCTTTCTCTGACAGAAAAGAAAGCTTTACTCCAGGACAGTTCTGTTCTGCCCTGGCTGGGCTCTTTCCCCAGACAGCGTTTTGACTCGGCAGCACAACTGCTTCAGACACAGTTCAGCTTTACTGTTTTCCCAGAAAGGTCCTTTCTCTGATAGGAAAGTTTTTTTCTCAGATTTCTTTTTGCAGTTGTGGACCTATCAACCTGGGACTTGTAGGAAAGTGGACAACTGTGCCGTTCCCACCGGCTTTAGCTTTGTTTGTTCATTAGTAATCTTCCCCTGGGTCCTGCACCTTCCTGCCTCAGCTGTGCACTCCAGGAAGTTTACCACTGCAGGAACCCTAGTATCCCCGAAATGCACCCCAACTCAGAGACGCTGGCCAGTCACCTCTGGGTTTTTGGTCAGAAGCGAGGATACAATGCTAACAGTTTGCATTGCTTCAGGGGATCTTTGCTTTAGGAAGATTAGGAGCACCTTTTCATTCTGAAATGCTCACTCAAAACCTTTGCTGCCTCAGCTCGGCTGTAACTGAAAAGCTTGGGTTTTTCTGCTTTTCTCAGGTAAAGTTTCCTGCCTCTTTGGGCTCTCTGTAGCTCTTTCCCCACACTCTCCCCAAGCGTTTCCCTCAGGGTACTCTGACCCACTGTCTTTTACTAGCTTGAAGAGACAGAGCTTAGAAGGGGTTTTTAGAAACTTGTCCTTGCCTCCTGCATTGCAGGGATGATTTTTAAAGCTTGAAAGAACTTAGAGGTTTTGCTGTCTTAAGAGGTTTGTTGTTTTCCCTTAGAGCTAATCACAGGTGGTCCCCATACTAATATCTTCAGGTGATTCTACTCTCCTCTTTCTGAGAGAGGTTAGAGGCTTTAGTTTTTCTTAAGAGAGAAAGATTAAGGCTTTTTAGAGAGATTTTTTCCCCCGAATTTTTTCAAGAAAAGCTTTATAGTTTAAGAGAAAGATTTTTTTTACCCCCAGGAGAAAGACCAACTTTTCCCAAAACTTCCCAACTTTAAACTTTGACTTCTTACACTCCCATTTTTGCTTCAGGGAGAAATTACTTTCTCCTGATGCTTGGATTTGGCTTTTCAGCTGTCCCCAGGTCAAAAGCTTCCATAGGAAACTTTTCCTTCCCCATAAGCTCCAAGAAGAGCTTTTTTACTTCCCGTAAAGCCCAAAGAAAGATTTTTTCCCCAGTTTGCTTTCAAAGCCCCCAAAGTTAGAAAATTGAGTTTTTCTGTCTAGTTGCCTTACTTATTTTTTCCTACACAATCTTATACTTCTAAGTTTTTCCTAAACTATATTACTACCCTATATCTTATACTTATCACAGATAGAAATTGAGAAAGGGATAGAAGATAGAAAATTTTGACAGAAGAGAATTTCGCTGCAGCATCGGACATCCTTCCAGTCCGCTTTCCTTTTCTCTCGAGGATAAAACGCCTGCCTTCCCAAAAAATATATATAAAAATATATATATATTCCATAACACCGGCATGCCTTTCCACTGGCAGGGCTGACTCAGCACTTTCACCAAAAACTCTGTAATAAAAAACTATTATTTTCCTTTATCTTTAGTCCCTATTACTTTGTCTTAAGTCCCTGTTCATTTGTCTTTAGTCCCCCCTTTTTTTGTCCCTTTTTTCTTTAGTCCCTTTTTTCCCCTTTCTTTAGTCCCTTTTTTCCCCCTTTCTTTAGTCCCTTTTTTTCTTTAGTCCCTGTTCGGGCGCCATTCTGTGGGGCGTTTACCCACCACCCCCACAGCTTCCCAGAGTTTTCTTGAGTGCGAGCAGCAGGAAATATTAGATAGAAGGATTTATAGCGGAGAATCTTGCGGAGATAAACAGATAGAAAATAAAGGATAGCCTCGAGAGGGCCTGGAACCTATTCCAACCGGCCCGGACTGTCTCTGGTCCAGGGTTTTTATAGAGACGCCAAGGGGTGGAGCAAAAGACCTCCTCCCCCAGCACAGCCAAGTGCAGGCCATCTCAGACACCTGCACTCAGGCCCGTGGTCCTGATCATCCTCTATTCGGACCTGCTGGGTAAAGCCACGAGGAACCCCAGAACGGGCTCCCACACATCACAAATCTTATTTTTAGTGTATTTATTTTATTGAGTTTGCATGTGTGCATGTATTCATTTGTGCATGGGTGTGACTAGTGAAGGCTAGCTTCAGTATAGAGGTCAGAAGATAATCTTAGAGAGTAAGTTCTCACCTTCTTCTACCTTATTGAAGTGGACTCATTTTTTTTGTTTGTTTGTTTGTTTTGGCTACTGCACTAGGTATTACAAGCTAGCTGTCCCATGAGCTTCAGGGAGATTCTCTCATCTTGCTGTTTGAGTGCTGGAATTACAGATATATGCCATCACAACTTGCTTCTTTACCTTGGTCCACGGATTGACAGTGAGCAATCAGGCTGACCTTACTAGCATTTACCTGCTAAATCATTTCCTCAGTTTGAAACACATAGCTTAAAATAAAAATACCTTAACCATGGACTAGAGAGGTGACTCAGTGGTCCAGAGCATGTACTGTTCTTGCAGAGGACCTGAGCTCAATCCACAGCACCCACACAGCATGACTCACAGTCATCCCTAACTTCAATTACATGGGAGTCTGATAGCTCTGACCTCTATGAGCCCTTGTAGTCACACGAACATACCTGCCCCTTACTCGACATATAAAATTTAAAATTCATATTTTTTCTATTAATCACTTGTCCTGTGCTTATTCTGTGCTTTACACCTTTGGTGACTTGTCCAAAATGGATTGAACTATACCTACATAAGAGGTGTTTGTTACCATTTTTCTCCTCACCAGAGATTGCTCCTTTTTCAAGCAGAAAGTATTTCCTTCTAAGGGTGAGCTCTTTAGAAAACATAGAAAATGTAACAGCCGATTGTTACATGAATGAAGTTCCCTCTCTGAATTTAGAATCTTTAGCAAGAGCAGAAATCCTTCTGGAGCTTAGATCTCCTTCCCTAGGGTGAGAATGGAATAGCAAATTACAAAACTCACTGCATTATCATAACAATGAGGAGGGCTGTAGGAATACAATGCCATATATCCATGTACTCATGTACAACATGAAGCAAGGAGAGTTCTTAGCATTTCTGAGTGAGAAACATAATTTGTCCTTCTGGGTTCTAGTTATTCTTTTTCCTTCCTTTCACAAGAAGGTCATTTGGTAAATGGAACCCAGCTGCTAAGAAAAAGGCAGAGGCTTGCATAAATGAAGAAAGAAAAAAGAAACAACCAATTCTGTTATGAATCCTTTTTTAACTGGTGCTGTTCACGGATCCTCCAGTGACTAATGTTATTCTATGAGTTCATGTTCATATAAAATTTTCTAGCCTTTGATATTTAAGGGATGTGTGCATAGGGATGCATATGGAATGAGGGACATACTTCATGCTTGTGTGAGTAAATGCATGACTGAAGGTGGATGGCAGTTCCTGAAGTTGGTTGAATACTGTACAGAATGTAACTTCTGATTTAACTACCAGCTGTTTCTATGAATTCCTTCCTTTCGCTTTCAAAATCGATAGCAGTCTGGCTGTGAGTTAACCTGTAAAAGGAGATCTGGTCTCACATGGATAAAAATGTGTAAAGCTTTGTGCAAAAAAAAAAAAAAAAAGTAAAGTCCTCAAAAATTTAAAATTCAGGGCCAGTCATCACAGTTAGGATGGACCACAGCGAAGAGTATTTGAAGACTCAGAGAGTAACTTACTTTAATGACAGCTTTGGTGTCTCACAAATTGACTAGCTATTTTAAATATTAAGCTAGGGAAAAAGAAGTGTTAGTAAGCCTGAAAATTTTGATTAAAATTTGTTTCTAAAGGATATAAATGGCAGCGTGGATTACAGCTCTGCCTTGTTATCCTGTGACAGCTACTTTGGGGACCAATTTGAATACTTGAGTCAATTGACATTGTTGTATTTGCATGAGATGATGGCTGCTGTCTAAATGGCAGAATGTTTTTATTGCCTTGAGCCATGGGGTAAGGATGCACTTGAAGGTGTGTGCAGTGAAAGCTGCCACCTGCAGTGTGCTCCTGGGATGCCCGGCAGTTCTCTGATTGATGAGCATGCCCTCTGCTGTGCTTGGAAGATGGTAAAATGGTATGTGGGGAGAGTGATGGAGAGGGAGTAGTTCAATCCACTTCCAAATTTTCACCGAAATTGGCCCTTATGGTATTTTTAATTCACATCTGGAAGAAAATAAATGTGGCCACAATTATTAACACATTCTGAAAGAAATAAGTCAAGAACCGCTTAGGCTGCACAGGTGTCTGTTATCAAAATCTCAGCAGAGGCACATGTTTGAACGCCACAGGTGGGCTGCAGCTAACAGCAGAGAAGAGCATGAAAGAGATGCTTAACTACAGAATGTTAATTTTGCAAGAAAGGAAATCAGTGAATGAGATTAAAGGAATCCACTGGAGTGTGTATTGAGAGACATCAGAAGGAGAGCAAGCAAACCAAAAATAAATCCATGCTAAAGGAAATCCTAAAGGGCTTTTCTAGTGGAGAACGACTTCCTGGGTTTTATTTTGGTTTGCTTGTTTGTTTCCAGACAGATTGAGATTCATCCCCCTCCTTGATTGACCACTACTCTGGATTAATTTGCATGTGTTTAGTAAGTAAGATCTCTTTGAATATAAAGCTACTTGCTAAGAACCAGGGAGCACCTCTCTCTCTCTCTCTCTCTCTCTCTCTCTCTCTCTCTCTCTCTCTCTCTCTCTCTCTCATTCTCTCTCTCCCTCCTTCCCTTCTTTCCCTCTCTGTTTTTGTAGAGAGAGAGAGAGAGAGAGAGAGAGAGAGAGAGAGAGAGAGAGAGAGAGCTTGAAATTACTGGAATAGTTCAATAACCACATACTTCTGAGGTTTTTCTGTCTGAAATCCAGAAGCTTAGGAACCAGTTTTATCACTTGGGGAAATGTAGCCTAGGCTATAAATGGGGGTATCTTTGGAGACTGAAGTGATAACTAACGTATGAGAATTGTTTAGTTTTCTAGTGAAAATTCTATACCTAGGATATCATGCAGAAAATGGAAGTAAAGACAGTATTTGGCTTACAAATAATAGTGATTAATAATTATTATTATATTATTTAAAAACAAAGAAAAAAGATGCTGCTTATTAGTGCCAGGTTTGAAATCAGCTCCCATATTCATCTCATAGTATTCTCAGCTGAGACTTTGGCACTTTGTATGGTGTGTTTTGCGTACGGTATTCTGAAATCTAGTCTAACCCGAAAAACATAATCAAGACACAAGAAAAGTTGCAATCTGTAGTGAAATATGATCCATGCCCCCTTTCCTCTCTCTCTCTCTCTCTCTCTCTCTCTCTCTCTCTCTCTCTCTCTCTCTCTCTGAGTGTGTGTGTGTGTGTGTGTGTGTGTGTGTGTGTGTGTGTGTGTGTGTGTGTGTGAAGGCAGATAAAGGTCTCCTTAGAATTGGAAAATATCATTAAAATATTGCTAGACTGAAGAGGTACTAGCCCACTTGAACATGTGGCTCTTACAGGACTTGCCCTTCTCCCTCATTCCCTCTACCTTGCTAAACAGATTATATTCCTAAAGTTGTCCCCAAAGTCGGTTCCCTTATTTGGCCAACCCCTTTTCTTGGGACTGACTACCAAGGTCCAACTATCAAAGTATTGAAGTCCAGCAATCAAAAGCCCCTTTTGGCTCACCCAGTTAACATACCAGTTAAAATAAAAAACCTCATCCTAATATAGATTTTCCCCTTGTAGCTTTTTAAAGTGCCATTTTCCTATGTGCTGTATCTGTCTCCTCTCTATCCAGAAGCAGTTCTTTTTCCTATGAAATAAATACCCTTGTTTTTTTCCCTTGTTCACTTCCCCTTTCCGCTCATCTATTGTCTCCTATTCCCTTCCCCCTGTCCCTCTGGGGCAAATAAATCTCATTTGTGCTGAGAACTTGGTTTGAGGTGTCTTGAGCCAACTTCAAGGTTCCCTACATTAGCTTCAAATGTTCATCATTTTCTGTAGTAGTGAAAATCACTTCTTAATTCATCACCTGGTTTCTCAATATTGTATCCTTTGTGTAAGATGAACCAAGTTGATCTGATCTTTCTAGGAAGGAACTATTTAAGTCTCTTGGTCAAGTATATGTTGGCACCATTTCCCCTCAAGTACTCAAAGGGGCTCAAACATTTGCTGCAAAAGAGATAAAGTGAAATCAGACCAATTGCATTCTAGAATAGCAACATCTGCTAGCTGCAGAGTTCTCTGGACTGGGGCTTCTTCCCAAAGGTTGCAGAGCATGATGTCGATTCTCAGAGTTTCAGTACTCAAGGGGAGTCTGGTTTCACCATAGCAATTGTGAGCACACCACACAGGGAAGATATACAGGCCTCAGAGGCAGGAAAGAATGAGGCTATGAACCTAATTATAGAGACCACCAACAGCACCACTTTATATGAATGACATAGCCCTTTGAGAATAAAACTGCTTAAGGTCTTCAGTGAATTTAATATTTAGAGGATATATTACTATTCCCTGGTAAATAAGTATCTTCTCCCTACAGGGAATATGAAGATGTAATTCTGGTTCTTTAAGTGCTTAGAAAACTAATATAATAGCAGACATTGTATGCAGAATATGTAAAGCTTCCCAGAGGATAGAATATGTCTATAGTGGCTTCTAATGAGGAAATTTAGAGAGACTCATCCAACAAAGAAGCATTGCTGTGAGGGAGGAGATGTGAGATCTAATTAATGGAGTCAATTTTATAGAGGAGAAACAGCTTAATAGGCTTCCAGTACCCCACTAAATTAAATTGAATAATTAATGTGATATAATTTAAAAGGTAGGGCTAGAAGAATACTACATTTCAAGATTGTCTACATAATAATTTTATTGAAATATAACATCTGTACTCTAAAATGTATTCATTTATTTAAAGTATAAAATTTAGTACCTTTTACTATATTTAGAGTTGTGTAAGTATCAACATTATTCAATCATTGCTATTTAAAAAATTACTTATGAAGCCTATGGCTTCTATGTAAGCATAATGCTCAGGAGCTTGGTCAATCCACTTATTCTTGCTGCAGTTTTTCTTTGTATGAGTGAAATATCAAATATTGTCAGTACATTCATCAGGAAGAGCAGCCACTACTTCACGATATGTCAACTAGGGGCTCTGTTTCAGCTGAGAACTGAGTGGTGCAAAAGAACAAGAAGTAAACCTGAGAGTAGAGATTTTCAGGAAACAGGTAAAGGAGTTGAGAAGGATGAGTCAGCCTGAGCAAGAGTGTTGTACAACAGAAAGGAGCCTAAAGAGCCCAGAGCATGTGGCCCACTGGAAAGGGGGCTATGGAAGGGACCTGGGAAGTTTCAAAGGGCTGGGACTCTTAGGGACAGTCAGGATATGATATGTCTGTTAATCTTAATCCACTGAAGAGTTATTAGATGACTTTAGATATAAGGCTTCACGTTTTGGTTTTAATATGTGAACTCTGTGGGAAGGTGAATTTATGGAGGCAAAAAGGAAAACAAGAAGATCACACAGAGCCTCTGTATTACTTCAAGCAAGTTGCATCAAAGGCTCAAATAGAATGGTAGCAGTAGATGGGACAGGGAAACTACCTTTTCTTTAACTAAGTATGTCCACAACTAAAGGCAATGACTCACCCTCTGCCAAAACCCATCAGTAGCCAGCCATTCACCAGAGAAAGGCAGAGCCACATGAGGCCCTCTGGCATCCATGACCGACTGTTGATGGGCTCATTGTGTACTGGCCCAGTGCAGACAGCCATGCCTACAGTGAGTTCATGAGTATCAAGTGCAGAAGATGACATTTTCTTGGCCCTTCTTCAAATAATCCAGATCTTACCTCTGTCATTATTCTTCTGCAATGTTTCCTGAGCCCAAGATAGGGTAGAGAATTGCAAATAATGTTTTCAATATGTTTTCCAAAAATAATTCATATTCTTATATCAAATATCTTTTTCAACTCAGCCTCATCAACACTTCTCATTGATTATGAGATAATATCTCATTGTAATTTTTATTTGTATTTCCCTATTGATTAATAGTACTGCTCACCTTTTTTTTAATCAGTTAGCTATTCACATATCTTTGAAAAATGATTATTGAGGTCATTTGCCCATTGTTAGTTGAGTTACTTGGTTTCTGGCTGTTGAGTTTTATGGGTTCCTTATATATCTCACATATTAACCATTTATCAGATGAATGGTTTGAAGTTATCTGAAGACTACCTCTTCATTTTGATAGCTGTTTCTTTTGTTGCCCACAAGTTTTTAAATTTGATGCCATTCTATTTATTTTTTATTTTGTTGCCTGAGGTTTGGCGACTCTATTCAACAAATGCTTTTTCCATGCCAATAGTAAGGAGTTTTATGGTTTTAGTTACAAACAAGCCTTTAATCCATTTCAATTACTGTCTATGTGTGTTTCTCGATGAAGGTAAATCTTCATGTTTGTGTACACAGTTTCCCCAAAATCCCTGATTGAAGAGGATATCTATTCACAGAATTATTCTTAGCACCCTTGCCCAAGGTTAAGCAGCCCTAAATGTATAGCTTTATTTCTGTATTATTTCTTCTAATTCCATTGATATATGTGTCATATGCCACTTCTTCAGCCCAATTTTATTCTTCAACTGCAAACATGAAGCAGTAAGAGAAGAAATAGGAAGTGGGACAAAGTTATAAACCCTCAAATCCACCACTGGTGCCATACTTCTTCCCTTAAGACTGCAATTCTTTTTTTTTTTTTTTTTTTTTTTTTTTTTTTTTTTTTTTTTGGTTTTTTGAGACAGGGTTTCTCTGTGTAGCTTTGCGCCTTTCCTGGAACTCACTTGGTAGCCCAGGATGGCCTCGAACTCACAGAGATCCGCCTGGCTCTGCCTCCCGAGTGCTGGGATTAAAGGCGTGCGCCACCATCGCCCGTCAGAAGACTGCAATTCTTAAACCTCCCCCAAACAGGACAACCAACTGAAGTCAACTATTCAAATATGTGAGCCTACAAGTAGCAATAAATTAACTTTACTTTTTTCATTTTGAATGTCTTTTCTTTCTTTCTTTTTTTTTTTAATCTATTTGCTCTGGCTAGGATTCCCAGTACTATATGGAATAGAAATAGACAGTGTGAGAAGTTACGTCTCATTCCTGATTATAGAGGAAAATATTTCACCCTTTCATTAATGAGTACAATGAACAGAGCCTTTGAAATATGAGAATGTCTTTAGTGAACTATGAAATGACATACACTTTACTATCAAACAGCTCTGAGCCTAGTGAGTGAAAATGTGTAATAAGTCCATAAATAAAATAGTTACAATGATCCAGATGCGAATCACCATCTACTGAACTCTTAACACAAGTCAAGTCACATGTCTTACCAAAATATGCAAGTATATATATTTGAGAGACTGTTTACATATATGCACATGTATGTATATATATATAAATATTATATATAACATATATATTATATAGAATCTTTTCTCTGTCATAAGTAGTTTTCAAATAATTTATATAACAAAGCACAAGAAAGAAACAAGTCCAAATAATGCAGAGCATCATGCTCAGGTCATTTTTCATTGAAGAATTATGTGTCTTCCACAGGAAACTACATTTTCCTTGAGACATTTGAAAATGCAAATGCCAGTTGATTTCATATTTTCCAATATAATCACTTGTGGACCCAAATAAAAAATGATTGATTAATTTAAATTTACATTAAAGAAACAAACCAGAGATATTTTAAAAAGTTGGGTTGCTTTCCAGAGGAAACAACATTTATTTCTTCTCCTTATCAGCAAAGACTATGATACTTTCATATTATCTTTGGTAATGTATTAGGCATACATACATTCATAAATATGTATACACATATATACATACATACACATTTATCACTGAGTTCATATATATATATATATGAATTTTATGTCTCAAATAGAAGCTTTTAATTAAAAATCATAGAATATACAGCTTTGCTTACAATTTTTACTTTAAAAGACTAAATGTTTTTAAAGATGCAGAAATTGTGGTCCAGGTAATTTAAATTATTATTTAAGGTCACAAATCAAATATGCATTCAAGCTGTATTTGGAATTTTGTTCTTCTGACTCAGACGTGTCTAGAATTCTTTATTCATTCACCAAACCATTTATGTCCATATACATATTAATCTGTTCATTAAATTTTTATTGAACATTTATTATGTTACTGTCCTGTGACTCCATGAACTAATATGGGTAATGTACCCATAGCTGACCAAAAATAAATAAATGAAAGATTCTTCTCAAGTCTGTCTTGGTGAGTCAATGAGGTTATTGATGTTACTTACAGTACCATGGGTTCAGAACTACTAACAGGAATGTTGGTGACTCAACAACAGACAAATGACTGCAGAGCTTATCTCGGCATTTGTAATAATTCACAAAAGCTACATCCATGGGGCTAGTGCAGCCACTACTGAAGATAATCTCTTCCTCTCCAGAAACTTTTTCCTGCTTATATGAACTAAAGAGACCTAGTGATTCTTCCAAATTTCTGAGCTTTCTGAGTCTTGCCAAGTTTGTGAGATCTTGACCCTCATATGTTTTCTTCACTGCCTGAGTCTTAGTTCCCCCACCCCCTTCAGATGGGAATATCTTTAATCAGAAGAAGCAGTATATAATACTCTTACCTATTTCTTTAATTTTCCCATTCTTTCTACATTATCTTCCATGATTCCTCATCCTTAATGGAGTGATGTTTATTTTCATCCATTTATGGCTCAGCAGTGTGACATTAGCCTGTATGAACAATCACTTATTCTCAGCAGTTTGGCACGTGATGTTCTCAGCAATAACCACCATCCACCACAAATAAAGAGGTTTCTCTCCAAGATGGAAGTTGACAACATTAATCTACAGGCATAAATACACAGGATTAAAAGGAAATATGAAAGCATATCACTTCTATTTAACAAGATGATAGAAGCATTTTCCTACTAAACTCTATAACAACCCAGCCATGGACTTTATACCTGGCCACAGTATCAGACACAGATTCTGTCAATAGTTGAGTTGCAACCATGACTTTCATAGCAGATTATTGCACCCACAAGCATACATTGCTTCTTATGTTAGTAGTATAGCACACAGGCTGTAATCAAACATGACTTGCAGCAAAACATTCTCCCCAGAAACTATAAAGGATTTCCCAGTGCTACAAAAGCCAAGCAGTAGGGAGATGGATTCCAACTTGTTCTTTATCTGACTTACCCATATCCTTCAGCCAAATCACAATGTGCCTTTGGCAAAAAAGGATTTGCTGTGTAGTTCTGGCACGCAGCTAACAGCATTCAAGTCCTTTAAGTTTGGGGCTCTTTATGGTCTCACTGGCTAACCACTCAGAGGCAAATAGTTCAACTTTGACACTTTGATTTTCTATGTGATGGTTCCTGGGAATATCTCTCTCTCTCTCTCTCTCTCTCTCTCTCTCTCTCTCTCTCTCTCTCCCTCCCTCACACAGTATCAGACTCTTTACCTGTGTTTTTTTGTTTGCTTGTTTGTTTGTTTGTTTTTACCATTTTCACTTATATTCTTTCAATTGTGTGACACACTCAATGGCTATATATAATTAAAATTTTGATAGAAAATGGGCAAAGTCTCTGAAGACACTTGCTATTCATTTCAAGGAAGTATAAATTACTCTCAAGACTTGGCAGCTAAGGACATACAAAAACCAAAACATTAGTGAGGTCCAATGAGGAATTCAAAATTCATCATTTGCATCAGTTGTTGTCTCTAAAGAGCAATTTTGAGGACAGTGGCATGGGTGCAGAAGATACAACTCTACTTAGATTTTTATAATAGTCATTTTCCAGAAGACATCCGACTTCTCACACAAGCCATGCACATCTGTTGAAACTGGCTTTGGATTAGATGAATGAGTTCTACCCTCTAAAATGCTCTTATAGTTTCTGTGATTCTGTTGCAGCTCCAAGCAGTATATCCTGCTTGAGGTTCACAACCTTACTAGAGGCATCCCACTCAACCACGAAAAACTGCATTTAGAATTCTCACTTTTAGGTAAGCGTCCACAGTGGTAGGTTGCAGTTTTGTCACAGAAGTACATCTCCCCCAGGACGGTCCCTCTCTGAGGACACATACACACATACTTGGGAAAGATCATTGCCCAAAGCTAGGGCAAGCTCAGTTTGTTTCCCTTGCACTATATTTGCCTCACATACGTAAACTGCTGTCTCTTGTCCCAGTACTTGGGGGTTGTTATAAAAATTTAAGGTACAGTTAACTGACTCCAATATCCACTGGAGACTGAAGATTTTGTATATTAATAGGAGAAAAATGAAGGTATAAATCAATATGGATCCATCCTAAAGTTACAATGTGTGTACCTTACAATCTTGGTCATCCATTGGAAGAGTGGCTGGGTTTTTTCCGATCCTGGGAGATCTCTTTCCTCCACAGCAAGGGACATAGGACTACCGATATCATTCTATATTCCATTTCCTTTGCTGCTTTTGTGAACTTCTTGTCAGGCTTTCAAGCCTTCCAAGAACTCACAAGCGGCCTTCTGTCTTTATTTTTTCTTTCTAAGAATGCTGGATTATTCCAAATTTTGCCATATTGGCTTTTGGGTAACCTAGACAGCCTCCACCGTATTCCCTCCTTTGTGTTCATCTCTTTCTGAATGCCTTAGCATCTTACGGAGTCAATGCCAATCAAAATCACTCAGAGCTCCCAGAGCTTCTCCTTAGTTGTAAATATTGTGTTCTATTG
Organism: Peromyscus maniculatus bairdii; assembly: GCF_049852395.1. NCBI lineage: Eukaryota > Metazoa > Chordata > Mammalia > Rodentia > Cricetidae > Peromyscus > Peromyscus maniculatus. The sequence goes on along the minus strand of NC_134852.1, from coordinate 202,175,646 downwards.
TGGGGCTCAGCAAAGTCGCTAAAGTCCCCAAACAAGCCTAAGGTCTATGACAAATCAACCTCTTATTAAACACAATCCTAATTATCTCAGTGAACTCAGCATCAAACGCAGTCTCTTGTATTCCAGATTCTCAGTAATGACTCTCCTTTCTCTAATGTTTTCCAAATTCTAGTGCTTTATGAACACTTCAGCCAGTGATGATAACCAAGCATCCCATCCCTAATGACTCATGAATTGGTCCATCAGAGATTGATTTCCCTCATATTGTCTCATATTATGTAGCTTTTGTCTCAAGAAATGGTGAGTAATTATATTATTCAATTTTTCAATTCCAGGACACTCTAACAAATATTATCCACCCTGTGACCCACAGCTTCAAGACACTGGTTATTAGAGGCTCTTTTATTTCTTATTTTCAGGGGAAGCATGATATTTTATTTAGATTGAACAGGGAATATCCAACTGAGAATGTCACTTTTGAAAATGTTCCAAATGGAAGCAAAAGAATGAGATTCGTGTGAAGCATTTATCTAATTCTGTTGTCAATAAATACTCAGGAGTCAGATATCAGGTAAAAACCTGATTGATCAGGGAAGTGGAAGAGAAATAGCCAATGACATCCTCTCTATCTCCTTCCTTGATACAAAAGGGCCCATGAATCTAATCCTCTTCCCTACTACTTTCTGTATCTCTCTATATGTAGGATTACTCCTGGGACCTCCAAAACCTCTATGGCTAATTTTGGTCAGCCAAAATTGCTAGCTGCTCTTTGTGATTCAAGTTTAAACTTTATTGACAATCTTGGGAGTGTCAGAGTGCAATCAAAATATCCCACAACATTTCCCCATTTTTGTCTCAATAAAACAGAACATTTTGACACTAAATCAGTTAAACAGTATACAATAAGAATAATTATCATGTAAGAATTACATTTACAATATCCAGTCCATTTGCATTTGGCAAAATGAGGGAACACACTCTATTATATATCCCATCTTGGTGAGTCCAAAGTTATGTACCTAATTCACTTTCTATCATAACTTGTGTTACCTACCCAAAACTATCTTTTTAGACCTCCAAATATTTTCTTAGATAAACAGTTTAGGCTTTTATGTCTGCCAAGCTTATGTACTTTACACCTCTTTTGTGAGTTTCTTTTGGTAACAAGAAAAACAGTAACTATAAATGTCTAGTCCTCAACCCAATCAGAGACCTGAGGATATATTGCCTGAGTAAACAGGCAGTGTAAAACAAACAGCTTCTAATACTATAGAAATAATGGAGACATTTGGCTGCCTGGACAATCACCCAAGGTTCCTCTGCAATGTTGGGGCATCCATCTTCAAACTACAGACCTAGAGTACCTGATAATTTTTCTGTGCAGTAGGAATTTTGAGGGACTGTCTTACCTTGTCTTGGCAAAGTTTGGCAGTTGCTTTCTTTTTGTGTCCTGCTTAACCAATTTGGACAGCATACTATTAGCTATCAAGACAAGGGCAGTTTCTTACCTAGTGACTAGCTTTTGCCACAAAGAAAGCAAACTCCATATGGAGGTTCTTCGATGCCCATCATCGTCTCTGAAGTAGATTGGTGCTGCCAGGAGAAGATTTGTCTTGTTGTCAGGATAAACCTTATGTTATTAAAACATCTCATGTGCCATATTCTGTAGATCTCTGAAGTGTTTGAAGACCATCTATCTATCTAAAAGAAATCTCTGTTTGACCTTAAAAACATATTTAATGTGACAGCAAATTTGATTGTTAGATGACTAGCTACTAAACTGTATTTCTTATTTATCTTAAATAGTTTGTAATAATAATTTTTAAGGACTAGAAATTTATATCACATTATCAAATGAGTTGCATAGGTATAATTCCTTAAACAAGAGTAGATTTTATATATATATATATATATATACAAAAATAACTTTAAATTTGTATTAATATATAAAAATCCATACCAATGTAAGATGTTTGAGATTAATGGTTGTTTTTTAATTTAAAGTAGATTCAATACTCTACCTTTTTATCCTGTCCTTTCCATATCCCCTCTTTTTAGAAAGATATCCTTGAATCCAACCTCCTTTGTTTAGTTTCCTCTCTTACCATGACCAGTAGCAATTTGCAACCAGCCACCCTAAATGATGACAAACATTCATAGCCCATTGAAAAGCCAAAAAACACCCACCCCACTTCTTGGGAAAGTGGGTATCATATTCTTAAAATTACCTCACATTTTCTAGGGGTGACAGCATCTTTAGAGGACCCTGAGAAAATTAAGATAATTGTCAAGTTCTGGGAGAGCTAGCTGTATCATTAGTTGTCCATTCTCTGTGTAACAAGAAAGTTCAGGGCTTATCTGAAGTCCTGATTAGAGTAGTGAATGAGGCTGGACCATCTTAGCTGGCAGCTTTTAAGTTGTTCTGGATGTAGAATTTTGAAGAAACTGCAACAGAAGCATTTTGAAGCTGGATCAGCTCACTTATTTGTCTTTATTGGTTTTTTTTTCTGAAAACACAAACTTTTAAAGGTAACATATATATCTGCATTAACACATTATGGAATGATGTGTGCTGTGCCTAAATCAGCTGAAGATCATTATTTTTAGTTCTATTTTTGAGCAAGTGAAAGATGTCTGTCAGCTTTGTAAGTCCATTTGTACTGCATAACCAAACTGCAATATAAATCTCGATCCATCCATGTAAAAGGATGTTATGTAATAATAAGTCATGAGGATACTGTAGACAACGAGATTTACCATGTTTTATCCAGTGTCAGGGCTGTTCCCATGTTGAGGGACCAGCATATGTGTCACCTGTCATGTATAGTCTTTCCTGGCTTTTCCCCTCATATCTGTAGCCAAGTGTTTCTTTGCCCAATCAGATCTGATCTTAAGTAATTTTGAAGAGAAATACAACTTTTTGTTTCCTGTGGATACTTTGTTATCTTTAAACTATTATTTTTCTATGACTGTCTGTATCCATTTTCTTTTCTTTCTGTAACATCCAAGCACATTTTAAACATAATGTATCATTTTGGAGGTTTTCTGTGTCTGAACCTGCCTTTACTAAGTGCCTGCAGCATTCTGACCTTGTGAGACAAACCTTAAACTGCCATGGCAGCTGCTGCATGGGCTCAGCTTAGCACATGGAGCTGGTGACTGGCTCCAGTCCACAGGCAGTGGCCACAGTCCATGGCCAGCAGCCATGCCTCTGTACACTCCTGAGCACTTGCCCACCTGAGAGAGTACAGGACTAGGAAACCACATCTGGCTTTTTATCCAGAACTTTTCTTAGCTTTCTCAGGCCCTATGTTTGGATATTGGAGCCCCACATTGAGTGCCAGATAAGGCATTTATCTAATTATTCCTTTATCAATAAAATTTTGGGAGTCAGATATCAGTGTAAAATCCTGATTGGTCAGAAAAGTGGCAGAAAAATGACAAGTGACCTCCTCTCTATCTCCTTCCTTGATCCAAAAGGGCCCATGAATCTTTCTAAGCCCTTCCCTACTACTTTCCATATCTCGCTATATGTATCCTGCATCCTCGAAAACCTCTATGGCTAATTCTGGTCAGCCAGTTGCTAACTCCACCCCTGATTCAAGGTTAAACTCTATTGTCAGTTTCAGGAGTGTCGTAATGCAATCAAAATATCCCAAAGCACTTTGGGGTATCCAGACAAAGAGAATCATAAGGAAGGAGAATAGCATGAGCTAAAAGTCAAGGCAGACATTCGACTTTGATATTTGGAGGAAACACAGATAACAACGTACCATGAGTAGCATGGGTATGAGTGAATGTAGTGAGAGAAGTCATGATATGTCAGAATGGCCTGTCATGTGCTACTCTGAAGGGTAATGTCAGAATTCACATTCCCATATGAGAAAGTTTCCAGTGGGCAGTAGTTTTTTGTTTGTTTGTTTGTATTTGTTCATTTATACTATACCATGCCACTGACCTTTTATAGAACACAGATTCTCTTTTATCAGTTGAACAGCATTATTCCAGTTACAGAAAATAATTGAGTCCATGGCCTTTTGTTTTGTGAATATGGTAGTTCTAAGAATGAGAGGGAATATTAACTAGAAAATGAAAGAAGCAGTAAAATTGATTGTGAATCTACTTCAGGACTTCAATAGAAGGGGTGATGTGACTATTTTTTTTCATAGTTCCACCTTTGAGGGAAGCATGTAGATACATTTCGCAAAGTGGCAAAATAAATAACGTTAACAATATATCTTGAATGATTGAAAAATCAAAGCAAGTTGGCATTAAGTTTTAAATTTTCATGCCTTATATATATAAAGATTGCTGAAAAAAACTTAGTTCATATTATATTCCATCAAAATGAAATATGGCATTTTAATGAGAAATGTCATCTTCCTGGTTGATAAAAGGACAACAAAAATGATAAAACCAGGCAACATCACTAAAGCGCACCCCCCCCCATATCCAGTATTTCATTTTGATGTATTTGTCAAGACTTTGGTTTCTTTTGGGAAGAAAGCAGTATATGAAGAAGGAGCATAACTCAACATTTATTTATGGCTGTCATTGTTTTCAATATTGAACAGATATAGAATGAAATTTTGATTTCATGTCTGCTGTTTTTAATAAAAATCTTTATAATAAAAACTACATTTTTTTTTTCTTTTTGGATTGTAGATGCCTTTGTGAATAAGCATTAGTCAAGCTTTCTAGATGCCTTTGTGAGTAAGCATTAGTCAAGCTTTGTTGATACTTGGAGACGGTTGTCTGTGCTAGGCATAACTCTTTTATTTACAGTTAAGAAACCAAGACATTGCCCCTGCTGCCTGGCCATAGAGGGACCCTGATGTAGGAAACTGTTTGTGCCTCCTTGATTTTCCTTCAGTGTGGAGCACAACTGACATGTTCTGTGGTGATTTCAGAGCAGGCAGATGGGCCTGATGGGCAATAAGTGATCTGGTTCTTGAGGGGAGTTCATCTGTAATGGACCGGACCAGGCCTTAGTTCTAGAGCACCACAGAAGGAGATGGATATGAGAGTGAAGTAAAGCAACATTCTTGTAACAGGCCACACAGGACCTTATGCCTGGCTCCCCTTTGAATAATCTGTCCCCATTAAATCTGTGGGATGATTTATATAGTCTAATCTGCCACCGGGGAAATTTCATTTTCACCTGGGCAACCAATGAGCTGATGCAGAACATAAAATAGTCAAACAGGGGTTCACTTCTTCCTAAGATGTATGAAGTTTGCAAAACAAAAAGTCTCTCTCCACCCAACATTTTACACTTTCCTCTTATTTCAGTCCTCTAGCAAAAATCACAACTACTCTCACATGAAGACCATAGGTGGCAGGTGTGGCTAAATGAATGAAATTATCAGGATGATAAACTTCAGATCTTAGACCACAATCAATGTTTAACTCTGTAAAACACACACACACACACACACACACACACACACACACACACATCTCTTATTCTCTTAGCATCTGCCAATAAGCACCAAAGATTTGAGTTGTGAAATCACATATTCAGAGTACCAGTGGTAAAACATATCTAACATGTATCATGAACTGTTCTGAAACAATGAAGAAGGAGTTGTCATGCTGTGGCTGTATTTGGTAGATAACAAGACACAGGCTGAGGAATTATGAAATTACTTCCTATAAAATCACAAGGGACAGATACATGGCTTGTATAAATATGATTCCAGATTTCCACTGCTTCTGAGGGAAGGTCCAGTTATATAATTATACCAATATGTGTTATTTCAGTTTTCTATGTTTGCTTCTAACTTTTGCTCATGTTAATGATTTCTGTTTTCTGATGCAGCTAACATTTGAAGGAGAGAGATCATTGAATTTAACACTCACCTTTGAAAGTTGAGGTATAGAACATTCACATTTCATAAGTGGTTGATTAATGACCTAGTCATTCAAGATAAATTTTTATGGCATGAAGTGAGATCATCCATGCATACATACACAGATATACATGTATTTCAGTCTTTATGAATTTACTATAGTGAACACCTCCAATTTATCAAATACTTCATATCTTTTGTACATTTTCCATCTATGTTGTCTTTTTTCATTATTCAAACCCCATCTAATGTTTTATTTTTATATTTCAAATATTTCTTTTTTTGTTTGTTTGCTTTTTTGAGACAGGTTTTCTCTGTGCAGTTTTGGTGCCTGTCCTGGCTCTTGCTCTGTAGACCAGGCTGGCCTCGAACACACAGAGATCTGCCTGTCTCTGCCTCCCGAGTTCTAGGATTAAAGGTGTGTGCCACCACCATCCAGCTTAAATATTTCTTCTTATTTGTGTGTATGATGTATGCGTGTGTGTGTGTGTGTGTGTGTGTGTGTGTGTGTGTGTGTGTGTGTGTACAGGGGCTGATGTTAAATATCATCCTCAATCACTTCTCTAACCTCACCTTTTTTTTTATAGGATCTCTCACTGAACTGGAGCCCATCAATTTAGCTAGACAAGCAACCAGCAATCTCCTGGGCTTTTTGCTTCCTTGAACTGTAGTTACAGGCACACTACCACACCTGGCTTTTAAGTGGATGCTGGACATCCACACTCAGGTCCTTTTTTTGGCCACAGAAAGCCACTGGTTCATCTCCTCATCTCTCCAGGCCTCGGATAATATTTTACTGCTTCTAAGTTTCCCCACCAGTCCCCAGTCTAATCTGGCAACCCTCTGCTACAAAAACACACATCCACGATATTAGCCCACTTATGGTATTAGAATGCACCCTTTGAGGAGATCTTATTTCCTACACATGCACACACCTTAGTAAACACCACCACCTATGAAGAGGGCACATTTTAGTTATTACACTCCCCTTCATATGATAACCTGAGGAATGTAAACTTCATTCTGAAATAACTAGATAGACAGTGAAGACTTTTGGGAAAGAACAGGATGAGAACAGATTTGTGTTCCTGAAAGTCCACTTACCCTGTGGTATAGACTATGGCGTTTAAATAGTGATGAATGAAAATAAGAACAGTTTGATGATCATTTTAATAATCTAGCATGTGAAGAATGGAGTTTCAACTCTGGCAGGGGATTGATATTAAGGATGCAGGAAAAAAAGAGGAATTACATTTTAATATCAAAACATTCAATATTTAGACACAGAATCTACTCTTTCCCTAACTATTCATATTAATCAAGAAATTTCACTTAGGTTTCTGGTTTACCTTTTTGAAAAGATAAGGGTAACATTTCTTTAGACAGGAGAAGAGAAAGAATATGAGCAGAAGATACATTCAGTTTTGAACACACTAAATTTGAATTCTTCATTTGTTTCTCTCCTAGGAGTCTCCAAATAGATGGAAGCATAACACTGTCTAGGAAGAAGACGTCATATGGGCATAAAAGGGCTTGAAGTGGAACTTAGAAGGAACAAGAATGCTAAATGATGAAGTGGGGGAAGAAAAGCCAGAGTTGAGTTGTTCCACTGGATGCAACATGGGGTAGTACAAAAGCGGGTGTGGGCTGAAATCAGGCCAGCAATGTAGGTCTAATTACAGTGACATAGACAGGTATCAGAAAACATTAGGTCCTTCCATCATATGTCATTATTAATGAAGTGTTCTCATGGGGTTTAATCCAGCAAGAGTTCATTCCTCTCATTTTTAATCTGTAACCCAGATCTCTTTGGTAACACTTGAAGAAGTATTCAAAGACCAAAGATTAGGGAGGCTCACTGTTCTTTCTAGTTCCCAGCATGGCACTGTCATAATAAGCCAATTCTTGCTCTCATTTTCCATCTGAAAAATTCAATTCATTGTGAATTGAAACAAATAAAACCCTCCATACTAAAAATTGCATTCGAGGTATTCGGTGATTTGCAGGCTGATGATATCGAAAGATTGTTTTATCAGCACTGAAGGAAATATTCATCACCATTTTGGCAGCTTTGTCACTCAGATTTAGAACCATCCTTTATATTTAACTGGGTAGAAAAGACAGGAGCAAGCTCTTAAAATAAAGATGTAGAAGTTGAGTCATCTGGGTTTCTTTGCTTATCCTCTTACATTAAAATATAATAAAATTAAATTAAAAAAAAAAACAGTGAATAACCCTGACCTAAAAATGTCAATGTCAAGGCCAGGTTGTTATCTTATGCTCTGTAAACATGTAGGTGATGATTTTATTTTCCCTGAGGCAGAATACAGAAAATATCAAGTCATGCCTGAGACAAAGCTTGGTACAGTTGAAGTTGCTGCTTCCGTGGTCTTGCCTAAGTCTCAGCTAAGTGGGAAATGTATCTGAAGGCATATCTTGTCGTGGGTAGCTGTTCCAGCTTTGACCTGGAAGTATTACCCCTACTGAGGCTTTGGTAACTTGGTAACACCAAGACAGGAGCCCTTAAGACCCGATATCCGGATGTGCCAGCTCTCTTGGATCCTGGATCCTGGATGCTGGAGGTGGATTGAGCAGTTTCTGGAGAACACTGCTGGACTGCCCTACACCTTTCTCTGACTCTGTAAACTATCCCTTTGCTTGTAAGTTACCCCACAAAATAAACCTCCCTTTTAACTATGTGAAGCTGCCTTAATACTACAACCAATAACATCCCATCAACAGGAAGGTTTTGCAGCAAAGGAACTTACGAGTTCATGTAAAGGCATCTCTTATATGCTCATTCAAAGTGGGATTTTGTGTGAGAAGTCCACAGAATTGTCTTTAAAATTATCAACAACATATTGACAAACTGGAAGCCATTTCTCAGTTCTACAGCTTGACAGCATATGGCTTTAACACAAGATGTGAATTTTCCAACCTTGCCAGATTGCAGTTTAGGCAAATATGATGACAGCCACAGGTCGTCTTTAGGGAAACAGAGTTGTTAATTAGAGTTACATGAAATATTACTGTGGATGCTCTAAGAAAAGAAATGAGAACCAGTACCTACACCAAGCTTAGAAAAAACCCAGCTTGGCTCCCATCTCTCACACCTGGTGCCATTTACCCATCATGCTTAAACAACTTCTTTTGCCCACTAGTATCCTGCAGAGCAGTTCCAAGAAGCCCAAAACATCTTGTTTTGTTTAGATATCCACACATCACATTCTTGCTTTGTAGCTGAAGGGCTTCTCTCCAGGTTCCACCAAGCCCCGAAGTCCCACAATCCACGTATAAAATAATCACTCAGATGCTTATATTACTTATAAAGTATGTATGTCCATGGCAGGCTTCTTGCTAATTGCTCTTATATCTTTTTTTTAAAGATTTATTTATTATGTATACAAAAGAGGTATACATCTCATTACAGATGGTTGTGAGCCACCATGTGGTTGCTGGGAATTGAACTCAAGACCTCTGGAAGAGCAGTCGGTGCTCTTAACCTCTGAGCCATCACTCCAGCCCCGCTCTTATATCTTAAATTAACCCATTTCTATAAATCTATACCTTGCCACGTGGCTGGTGGCTTACTGGCGTCTTTACATGTTGCTTGTCCTGGTGGTGGCTGCAGTGTCTCTCCCTCCTTCTTCCTGTTTCCCCAATTCTCCTCTCTCCTTGTCCCACCTATACTTCCTGTCTGGTCACTGGCCATCAGTGTTTTATTTATATAGAGCAATATCCACAGCATTGCTTTAGCTGCCTAAACTTTCAAATTGCTGAGTGCTAAGGTAGAAGGTTTCTCAGGTTTTGCCTCCATGAAGACAAATGGACGCTTAGCATAACAATTAAAGAAAAAGATGAAATCATGTAAATCTATTTCAAAGATTACATATGTTTAGCACAGTCCAAGAAGGATTAAAATAATTGGTTCTACTATTGTAATATTATTGCTATTATTGTTGTTGCTAAAGAAGAAGGGAATTGGTCTGCAGAGAAGGAAAATGATGTATGTAGGACCACTGTGTAAGGGTGGGTTTTATGAGTTTCAGTCTTTTCTCCCTCAAAAGTTCATATTCAGCACATCAAAGTGGCCATGTGACATGTTTTCTAATTAAAATTTAGAAAATGTAATATATGTTACTTTGGGTTGGAAGCTTTAAAAGCCACATAGAGGGGCTTTTGATTTTTTTTTTTTTGCTCCTTCTATATGAGAAAATATGGAAACAAGTAGATGGATTCTTTGTCACCGTATTCCTGTGGTATTCCTGTGTAAAAAGAGTAGTGACAAAAGAATCCTTATTGACTGGTAATGAACAGGGAGTGTGAGTGAATAGTAAACCATTTACTATTTTAAACTGTAAGGATCTTTTGACTTCTCTTCTTATTTTGTACTATGCTTTCATTACAGCATAATCTATTCTACTGTGATTGAAATACCCATGGAGTATTATAATATCCAGGGACAGGATCCAAACTTCATACTTGTGTCCTATTTTTTGGTCTTATAGAGAAAGATGTGCTAAAGTGCATACCTTCTCATGTGTCCCAAGAGTTGGGGAGTAGAGCAATAAATATGTGTACTTTATAAATGATGTCCATGGCTAGTTGGTAAACTGCCTTGAGAAATCATGCACAGCTTCGATTGACAACTAAACATCTATAGTTTAGATGTCATAGAAAAGAGTGACCTGGTCAAATTCTGTCATCATAGAGATAACTCCTCTATTACTCTTTAGTTTTGCATTTAGCTCTGTCATGGTCTAAATCTCAAATGTTTCTCACAGGCTGATGTTTTGAATGATGAATTTCTGGCTTGTAGAACTCTTCAGGAGGATGTAGGTGGAGGCTTTAAGAGGTAGTACATGGTACATAAAAATGGGTCACTGAGGACAATTCTAGAAAAGTTATATATACCTTGGTTCCAGTAATGGTTTCTTTTTCCTGGTCTCCTACAATGTAAGTACCTGCTGCCTCCCACTTCAGCCACCAGGACAGAGACCCTCTACCATGCCTTCTGCAATGAGATGAACTGAGACCTCTGAAATCATGAACCTAAATAAACCTTCCCTACCTCAAGTTGATTTTGTCAGGGATTTTGTCAAATTTAATGTAGAAATAAACTAACAAGCTGTAAAACTCAAGGCCAACCTTCCTTCATATGTCAATTGATCTGTCTGCTGGAATTTGCCTGAAATAACCAAGCTATCTGCTCTTATGAAATTTGAACAGATTTTGTATGTTTCACATATCAAACATTTAGAGATTGATGGCTCAGTAATATTGCTGAAGAGTCTGGATGCTTTTCTTCTCTTCTTTAGTCCTGAGTATATGTTACTCCATGAGAAGCACCATGGTTCCTCAAGAGCTGTTTCACTTTGAGTTACCACGGACCCATTGAAGAAAAAGAAGGGACAGAGGAAGGAAGAATGAAGACTGGGGCTCATCAATGAACTTTTCTTTTCTTTTTTGTTTTTTTGAGACAGGGTTCCTCTGTGTAGTTTTGGTGCCTGTCCTGGAACTCGCTCTGTAGACCAGGCTGGCCTCAAACTCACAGAGATCCACCTGGCTCTGCCTCCCCAGTGCTGGGATTACAGGCGTGCCCCACCACCGCCCGACTCGTAAATGAACTTTACACTTATTGATCAAATAGTGAGGTGTGAATATTCTTCAAAGCTAGAGAGAGTTGTGGGGGGGAGGAAGCTTGGAAACTGTGAGTTGTAATTTTGTGATGGATTTAGAAGAGGCAATGTTGTAAGACCAGTATACTCTCTCTCAAGAATAATCTTGGCTCTTGCCAGAAAGGTAGAAAAAAGTAAGTATAACATTTACCATACTATGGGTTTCTGTTCAGTCTGTGTTCTGAGATGAAAGCTGATATTCCTTTAGTGTACCTGATAAATTGTGTGTTGCCCAACTCTCAGCAAAGGTTAATGTAAGAGTGTAGAAATAGGATGTACTTTGGGACAATGAAAATTGTTTATAGATTCTCTGCTGGGTGGTCATGGCACTCTAGCTACTTTTGTTTTTATGAATTAAGAGTCTTAGAATGAAGATCAAGAGCACTTGACTGCATAGCGTTTTTTAGAAAACAGTAGGAATATACTCAATGGAAATGTGGCTCATTAATTCTGGTTCTTGAAAGTGCACTTGAGTGGCAGCACGTGCCAGGATTTGGGTCCAGTTATACTTGAGTTTGCTTCAAGGATTTGCTCTTTGGTTACTGTCTGGCGGCTATTTGATCATGTGCATAGGTAACTTCACCGCAGTGAATTTCACTTCTATATGTGCATAATAAACTTGAAGTCTGGGGCTTCCAAATAATTTAAGTCATAGCAGGTAACCAACATTTATTATTATTCAGATTCTTCACAGTGTCAAAATACCAAGAACAATTGTTTCCCTTAGACAAGAAATGTTGAATAGTTTCATTTTTCAACAATTTTGATACCATATTCTACCATGAATCTCATCTTTCTTTGCCACTTCAAGCACTCTACATAACCAGCAGACAAAGAAAATCCTGAAAAATCTTTCTTATTTCATCCAGTTTCTCTGGGACTTAGCTACTGGGTGTCTAAGCGATTCTTTAAATTATTCTTTATGCCATAGTATTGTATAATTTATACTGAATGCACTCCCCTGTCTTGTATTATTTAATTCTCCAAAGTGTTTGGAGAAAAGATTTTATTTGAAAGCACTGACACACAGTAAAGTGGCATTGTTCCAGTGTCTTGCATCTTTAATAAAGTTGCTCTCAAACAGCATTTCAGTAAATGAAACATATCCAAGAATGACAAATTTTCTTATATCCAAGGTGTGCTCTGTCCAACTCAGGGACATAAAGCTTATTGTTATAATAGAACCTAGAGGTTTGTGTTTAATTTGATTTGCCTTCCTTTCTCCCGTTCTTTTCTTCTAAGAAATATTATCTATTTCTGAAATCATGAGCATTTTTTTCAATGTATCATACAATGACAGATTAATGCACCATTAAGACTAGAGACATTTAGTAGCAAGATTCTACCCCTAGCTTTGTGGACAAAGATATATACAAAGGAACACATACTTGAATATGCTACATCAAAGAAATGAAAGAGGTTTTATCAAGTTGAATTATTTGTAACATCTTCAGGATTGTTACAAGCTTCATTCAGGAAGCAGGTGCATGAAACAAAAAAACAAGGAGAGGATGCCTGAAGGACTTACTTCAGTATGAGTAAAATTTATGGAGTGGTTTCAATACTTAGAAGCAATGTAGCTAGGGAAAGAAAATGGAATCACTGCTATCAGCATGGTGAGGTAGAAACAAAACAACAACAACAAAAATATTTTAAAACTACATGGGTCTTCCTTTTTGATAATAAATACGTTGTGATGACACTGCTACAAATCCATTTGTCTCCTTCTCATTCTAGGATAAATGGCTGAGTATAATGGGAAGTAATTATTTGCTCCTTCATGGTTATTAAAAAATATAATGCTTGTTTTATAGAAGAGAAAGTTTCTTTCCTCCCAGTTGAGTGTCCTTATGGTAAAAGTTGATGGACACTACACAAATACCCCTTCTCCCATACAATCCCTGATGGGAACACCAAGTGTTATATGTCAAGGAGTACTGGCCCTTGCAACTTCTTTCTTTGATATGAAAACCTCTAATGTTCCAAGTTTAAGCATCTTCCACTGAAGTTGCCCATCTCTTGGAAGAAGGACACATCCAGGAAGCTGTCTGGTAACTCACAAAGCAAAGGATGTGTTACAATAATACAGAGGCAGATGATGAATGTGGCAAAGAAGTTAAAAACTTGCATTCAGTATATTTGTGTTGCTATAGCAAAACGTCATAAACAAGGTGACTTGGGATCATTATGTAGAAGAACATAAGGTCCTTGTGCTCACAGATAAAATAGAGAAACCAGAATTGTTAAACATGCATATTTATCTCATCAACAGAAGAGATTTTTGACCCATTTCTTCCAAAAAGGCTGGAAATGAATGTTGCTATTTTGTAGAGACAGCCTTCACTCAAATCCCCCTTATACTGCACATTGTTTCTCAGTCAGTAGAACCCATTATCATAAAAGAGGTCCCATGTTCTTTGAAAAAGCTTTTGTGCTTATTACAAACCCTTCCTCCCTAGACCCATATCCTGAGTATTGTTTCTCAGTCAATAGAACCCGCTCTTGTGGAGGAGGTCACAGGTACTTTGCAAGAGACAGTATTTTGCAAAAGAGTTTCAATGTAGTTGTGCTCTATGCTTTATTGTTATAAATTTATTGAGGAAACTTTTTCCAAAATTGTAATGTGTTTAAATATGTTAAAGAAAAAAAAATAAACAGCTTGGGGTCAGATTCCAGAAGTTTGAGCCACCCAAGCTAATTAAGTTGTACTGAACCACATTTCCTTCTTGCTTCCCACGGTTCATTTCTTGCCAGCAGTGGAGCTTATAGGGATCCCCACAATGGTCACTTTATTTCTCAAAGTTCTAGGGTAAGTTGGTCATGTAGAATATTACAGCCTGATGAAGACTGCTTCCATAGTTCATAGACTAACATTTTCCTGTATCTTCCATTAGCAGAGAGAATGGAGCTCTCTGGTGTCTCTTTGTTAGAACATTGTTTCCACACTACCAGCAAACACTTACACATAGGATATTCCATCTCAACCTCTGAAGACAGAGGCATATATTTGGTGTGTTTGGTTTCCAGTGCAGTTCTTCTCCTTAACATGTTTGAGAAGCTTGGCCTTATTTATAGATAGAAGAAGAGTGAACCTACTCTCCTATTCCCTTTTGATTTTTGGTTCCTGCCTTTTCCTCTACTTCCAGGTTTCATAAGCATATGTTTTCAGTTGTGTTACTTTAGCCTTAAAGTTTGAAAAAAAAGTAAACTTGGCTACTACTATTTAAGTCAGGAAAGAAAATGATGCAGTTAGTAGAAAACAGCCTTAGGAATGTTGGCTGTAAGCTGGACACTCTGCTGGGTACTATGGCACATCAAATCCCTGTGGTCTTTAGGGAATAGAATAAGACACTAATGGTGGCAATAGATATGACTCAGCAGTTGAGAGCAATTGTCGCTCTTGTAGAGAACCTAGGTTTAGTTTCCAGCCCCAATATGGTGCTTCACAGTCATTACATCCATAACTCTGGTTCCAAAAGATCCAAATCTCTTTTCTGACCTCCAAGGTCACCAGGCTCCAACATGGTAGACAAACATATGTGCAGACAAAATACTCATATACATAAATTTTAAAAAACTATTGTTTTACTCTTATAAAACAGTAAAGAAGATTTTGTGAAGTTATTTTCTTCAAGATAATATGACTAATAGCTTGCAAGTAAGGTTTAAATCTAAATAGGCCTGTGCAAATGACAATGTTATTTTCAAGATAAGGAAATTGGGTCATAAAAATCATCAGGTACTAGTAAATGAACCCCCTCATTTTTCTGTCAGAAAGAATAACCTTTTCAAATGCTCACTTTCTCTTTCCATCCTTTCCCAAGCCTTCCTTCCTTGTCCTTCTTCAAGGAATGTTTTGTATTTTAAGATGATATAGAGCATGTGACTAAGTTGGCTGTCATAACTTGTGCTTGCACTGATTAAAATGTTCCACAAAATTGGAAAATCTAAAAGAAATGGATAATTTTCTCAATACACATCACTAACCAAAATTAAATCAAGATCAGATAAGCATCAGGTGTAAAGTTAATGGTAATCATGCTGCAATCCACAGACCCAGAGAGACTAGGTAACAAGGAGGAGGGGGTCAAGGGGGACCCTTGGATATCTCTGGGAAGAGTAAATAGAGGAGATTTCATAGGTGGACTGGGGATGGTGGGGATTCGAACATGAGGGATCAGGTATGAGTCAGGTGAAGGGGGAGAGTACTAAAAGAGTCTGCATGAAAGGGGTTCATTCCAGTGACAGGTAGAAACCCAGTGCAAGGGACACTCCCTGAAATCTACAAGGATAATCCCAGCTAAGACTCGTAGGAGATACTTCCTGGAACTGGCCACCTCCTGTGACCAGGCAAGACTAAGACTTAATACAAGGTAGGCGTTTAGTCTTACTGCAACTTGATATGCCATGTTTTGTTAATATTCATGGGAGGCCTGCCCTTTACTGAATAGAAATGGAGGAGGAATGGGTAGGGGTTTTCAGAGGGGAGGTGGGGGGAGAAAGTGGAAGGAGAGGAAGGCAGGGTGGGGGGAACTGCAGTAAGGATGCAAAATAAATAAATAAAGCAATTATTTTTTAAAAATATCAGATATTAGATAAGTAACTAACTAACCCTCATTGAATCAGAAGTCATTGAAAGTCTTTCAACCAGGAAAAGCCGGGAACTAGATGGTTTTAGTGTAGAATTGTTTCAGACTTTCAAGGAAGAGTTAATGCCAATACTCCTCATATTATTACACAAAATAGAAATAGAAGAAGCAATGCCCAATAAATTTATGAGGCTGCAATTACCATGATACTTAAAGCACATAAAGACTCAAAAAAGTGAATTATTGATCAATATTACTTATGAACATAGATGCAAAAATACTCAGTAAAATACTTGCAAACCTAATCCAAGAACACATCAAAAACATTGTCCACCTTGATGAAGTAGGCTTCATCCTGCAGATGAAGGGCTGGTTCAAGATACATAAACTGCTAAATGTAAATGACCATATAAACAAACTGAAAGATAAAAATAAATAAATAAACAAAGATCATCTCATTAAATACATAAAGGCTTTTGACAAAATTCAACACCCATTCATAATAAAAGTTCTGGAAAGATTAGCTGTAAGGGACATATCTAAACATAATGTGAACATGGAGGTTTGGTTCATGAAGTTTCACAGGGTAACACTGAGTCTAACTGGAAACTGGATAAGAGGCCACTCAGGTTAATATTCTGATAAAGAATCAGATTTTATTCTGACCTTGCCTCAAAACTAGAATGAGGTTGAATTTAAAAGCATTTGTATTTGATGAGCAAATTACAAAACAGGCTATGCAGTCTATGGCTTTGCTATTTTTCATTTTCTTAGTTACTGTTCTATTGTTGTGAAGAGACAGGATGACCAGGGCAACTCAGAAAGAGTTAACTGGGACTCAGAGTTTCAGAAGACTAGGCTATGGAGAGCATAGCAGCAGGCAGGCTTGGAGCTTGAGAAGTAGCAGAGAGCTTAAATATTGAGACAACCATAAGGCAGAGAGAGAGAGAGAGAGAGAGAGAGAGAGAGAGAGAGAGAGAGAGAGAGAGAGAGAGAGAGAGAGAGATATCTGGGAAAGGTGTAGGCTTTTGAAAACTCAAAGCCCATTCTAGGGACCTATGTCTTCCAAGAGGATCACACTTCATAATCTTCCCCATATAAATGGGGACCAAATATTCAAATATATGTACCTATGCAGGCAACACTCATTTAAAACACCACGTTGACTAGTATTATCCAGATTTCCAGTGAAAAAGTGTAACCAAGTGTACAGAAATGCAATTTTTAAATGTATAGATTGTTGATGAAGAAAGATTGAGTGAATTTAAAGCTAAAGTCATAATATATGCTGGAAAACTATTTTAACTATTAAGGAGAGACTTCAGGTTCTTCACTGAGACAATGGTTATGATGCCTTTAGATTAAGACCTACACCTATAGAAGTTTCCAATTTCTAAAAATGCAAATTAATTTTAAAAGAGAGAGCCTAGCCCAAGAGTGTACTTATTAATTTCCCTGCTCAAAAATAACTGTGGAGTGTGAATACACAGATTGGTGCAACTATGTTCCAAAGGGATCAGGACTCATGCCAATCTGCCAGCAGAACTTGACACCCCCATCCATGTGGTACTGTTTTTTACACTCATGAAAATGTATGACTGAAAATATTATGGAGTCTTACACCAATATTCCAAAGAGTGACTGAGGTCTTAAGTTGAGCTGTGGCAGAACTTTCTAAGAAAGTCTTATGAGAGAAGCCATTGTGTAAAACTGTTTAAGGTGAAGTCAAAACTGCAGTGGAGATTCCAGGATGTTGGAAGTATCAGAACCTTGAGATGCCCACTAAAGAAAACTGCATGCATGCATCTAGTACAATAGACTTACAAGAGAGTCTGCATGTGCTATAGGCAGCAGAGTGGAAGAGGGAGGGCTACCTAAGTCCTTTGGAACATAAATGAGTCAATACTGAGTTCGAGATGCCAAAGATGGAGTGCTGTGGGATGGTCTGTATGTCAAATTGCTCTGATTGGTCAATAAATAAAACACTGATTGACCAGTGTCTAGGCAGGAAGTATAGGTGGGACTAACAGAGAGGAGAAAAGAAAGAACAGGAAGGCAGAATGAGACACTGCCAGCCGCCACCATGACAAGCATCGTGTGAAGATGCCAGGAAGCCACCAGCCACATAGCAAGGTATAGATTTATGCAAATGGATTAATTTAAGCTATAAGAACAGTTAGCAAGAAGCCTGCCATGGCCATACAGTTTGTAAGCAATGTAAGTCTCTGTGTTTACTTGGTTGGGTCTGAGTGGCTGTGGGACTGGTAGGTGACAAAGATTTGTCCGAACTGTGGACAAGGCAGGAAAACTCTAGCTACAATGGAGCTACAGTATTTTCTATTTTCCCTATTGGGTTTCAGTCTTGCTTTGGTGTGAGGTTTCTTGCTAGTCCCCCATTATTGCCCTTTGGAATAGAAATGTTATTTTATTTTGTGCCATCACATGTTTGATATATATAATTTTTGTTTGTTTATTTGTTTTAATGAGTGCTCACAGTTAAGAGTTTCCTTTGAGTCTCAGAAGAGATTTTGAACTGTGTTATGGACTTTATAGACTGTGAAAGTTTTAACACACATTTTGCATCTTGAGATGGCCATTATCTGTATGAGTCAAGAGTAGAGTGCTGTGATTTGAGTGTTAAATATCTCTCTTTGGCTCATGTGTTTGAACATTTTCTCTAGCTGGTGATGCATTTTGGAAAGTTGTGGAATCTTTAGGGGATGGAGCCTGGCTGGATGCTGGATGAATTAGGTCAATCAGGACAGGTGTTGAGTTTTTATAGTCCTGGCCTAATTTCTGTGTACTTTCTGCTCCCTATCTATGGATGCACTGCGACCAATAAGCCTCCCACTCTTGACATGTTGTCTCTATTGCAGTGATGGAATGAACCATCTTGAAATATGAGCCAAAATAAATAATTCTTCTTTAAATATCCTCTTGTCATATATTTTGTTACAACAATGAGATAAATAACCACTACATGTAAAACCCCATATTTTAGGGGGATAAGGCAAGAGGATTACTGAAAATTGAGTTTGGGCTATGCTAGACAGTAGAATGACAGCCTGTCTTAAAAACAAGAGACAAAATAATAAACAAAAATAAATTGAATTGAGAAATGGCAAAGCAATTCCCAAATCTTGAGGTACTTACACTTGGGTTCTAATGAATCAATATAATACAAAAAGTGAAGTAAATGTACTTCAGACAGCTATGGAGTTCCATGCAGAAATGCAGACTCTCGGGAGGAGATAGAGAAAAAAGAGTCAGGCTGTGTCTGTAAAAGTTTTGTGGTGTGCTTTTTATTTTTTAAAAGTGTTTTTATTTTATAATTAACTTAATTTCACATATCAGCCACGGATTCCCCCATCCTCCCTCCTCCCACCCTCCAGCCCTCCCCCACAATCCACCCCCACTCCCACCTCCTCCATTTTGAGTCTTTCTTGTAGTATACTCGTGCAACAATAACTTTAATGAAACCAGCTACATATGGAACCAAAAATGTAAAGCCCTGAGCTAGGGCCATACTTGAAATATTAGGAAAAATAAAGCTTCGGAGGAATATGACTGTTAGGTAGAAAAGCAGGAGGAGATTTTTGTTGTTGTTGTTGTTGTTTTACTTATTTTTTTTTTCAACCTCTTTGGGATGCCTTCCACCCAGCTCCCAAATACAGAAACTTATTCTTACTTATGGATGCCTGGCCTTAGTTTGGCTTGTTTCTTGTAATCTTTTCTAACTTAATTTAAAGGAACCCGGTTCTCTTCTTCTACATTTTGCCTCCAGGCCTTTTACCTTTCCTTACCATATATGTCTTTCTTTCCCTTTTACTCTGTGGCTGGCTGGGTGGCTGGCCTGTGGTGTCCTCCTCTCCTTCTCCTTTCTCACTTTCCCCTCTTCTCTCTTCTTCTCTTTTTCTACTATTTATTCTGTCTATCAGACCTGATTTCTCTCTTCTGCCTAGCTATTGGTCATTCAGCTCTTTATTAGATCAATCAGGTGTTTTAGACAGGAAAAGTAACATAGCTTTAAAGAGTTAAAGAAATACAAAATAAAAGAATGCAACACATCAACACATCTTTGCATCATCAAACAAATATTCCATAGCATAAATGAATGTTATACATCTTAAGCTAATATTCCAGAGCATTTCCTCCTTTCTGTCTGCATAAAAATGAAAGGTTTTAACATTGACATAGTAAAACTAAATACAACAAAAACAGTTATTCAGTAAGAATAACATTTACAATATTCAGTCCATTTATATTTAGCAAATTCAGAGAAATCATGCCATTATCTATCGTGTGTTAGTAAATTAAAGTTTTATACCTAATTTGCTTTCTATCATAACTAAGGAAAACTATAACTCTATTTAGTCTTTAATTCCATCAAAGAGTCCAGGAGGATGTACTATTACCTAACAGCAGAGACATTTGGCTGCCTGGACAGTCACTCAAAGTTCCTCTGAAATGTTGGGGCATTCATCTTCAACCTAAAGGTCTAGAATATCTGGTAGACTTTTAGGTGAAGCAGGAAATTCAAAGTACTGACCTTCCTTGTACTGGCAAAGTTCATCAGTGCCTTCCTCTGTGTCCTGCAGAATATCTGGTAGACTCTTTGTGAGGCAGGAATGTTGAAGGACTGTCCTGCCTTGTCTTGGCAAAGTTAACAGTCTTTTTCCTTTGTCCTGCTGATCCAGTATGTACAGCATACTGTCAGCAGTCAAAGAAAGAGCAGTTCTTGCACAAATGGCTATCCTTGCCACATTGAAAGCAAACTCCATATGGAGTTTTTCCAACACTCATTATCCTTTTATGAAGTGCATTAGTGCTGCCAAGAGGAGATGTGTCTCATTGTCATGAAAAGCCCCATGTTAATAAAACATTTTAAATGTCGTATTCTGTAGGCCTTTGAAGTATTTTTAAACATCTGTCTCTCTAAAATCTACCTGTTAAACCTCGAAAACATACCTTGAAAACCTTGAAATCAAACAAGTTTGATTATTATAGATTAACAACTAACCTCATTTCTTAATTATACATTATATTTTAAAATGAGCTGCTGAAGCACAATAATCTAACAGTAGAAACCTATATACAATATAACAAAAATAACTTTAAATTTGTGTGAGTATACCAAAATCCATACCAATGTAAAATATTAGAGGTTAATTGTCTTTTTATTCTATATTCCTATATTCCCCTAAATGATTACAAACTTCCATAACCCACCAAATAACCAAAAACCACCCACATCCCAACTCTTGGGAATGTGGGCATCATTTCCTCTAGACTGCTTCCTGTTGTCTGTGGTTGAAGAAGTCCTTGAGAAAATTGAGATAATGGCCACATCTTGGAAAGACCACCTATAACCTTTGTTGATATATATCATTTGTCAAGATTCAGGAGGCCTTCCCTGATTAAACCTGATCCATATCAATCCTGAAGGTATCCACAGCCTCTTGTTTTCTGTGGAAATAAAAGCAAAACCTCTTTTCTTTTTTTTTTTTTTTTTTTTTTGGTTTTTCGAGACAGGGTTTCTCTGTGTAGCTTTGCGCCTTTCCTGGAACTCACTTGGTAGCCCAGGCTGGCCTCGAACTCACAGAGATCCGCCTGGCTCTGCCTCCCGAGTGCTGGGATTAAAGGCGTGCGCCACCACCGCCCGGCTGCAAAACCTCTTTTCTAAAGCAATGCATTTTTTAAGTTCCATTTTAAAATTAAAGCATTCTTAAAATATCTAGGCTAGTTTATGTCAGCAGTCCCTCTTTCAATCCCATGTCTCTCAGCAGCTGTTGTTTGCTTATCAGCAATGAAAAAATTTAAAGTAAGCACAATACTATATAGGTCCAGACTCCTGTATTTTCCATTGTTATGTGGCTTTTTTTTATTACTTTACTTCTCTCTTTAAAGACTTTATTATTTTTAAATTATTTTTTTCTATGTCTGTCTATATTCTTTCCCTTTTCTTTCTTAAGCCTATACACGTTGTTAAACACACTGGACCCTGTGTAGAGGTTTTCCCTGTTTGAATCTGTCTTTACTGTGTATATCTACCCTTTTCTGACTGCACAAACTTTTAAACTGCTATGCAATGTGGGTAGGACCTCCTCTGTGGCTTTGGTGACTAGCTCTGCCCACTTCTAGATCTGTGAAAGCCAAGTCAAAAGCTCCTGGCCTAGTCGAAGGTGGGTGACTGAGAACTGCATTCAAACCCCAGATTTGGAGTGCCAGTGCCCTGCACTATGGCAGGTGATCTTAGTTTGTGTGTTTGTTTGTTTGCTTGTTTTCATACTCAGCATGAAAAAGGCTATTTAAATGCTCTGCTGTATGGCAGAGACTTTAAAGGAGCCATATCTTTCAGCTTTCTCAGGCCCTAAGTGAGTATTTGATTCTTACATTAGTAGAACAAAATGTAGGGTTTTTGTTTGTTTGTTTGTTTTGTTTTCTCTTTGGGGCCTACCATTCAATACCCAAATAAATATATGGAGACCTATTCTCCCTTATTTATGCCTGGCCTTAGCTTGGCCTATTTCTAGCCAGGTTTTCTTAAATTATCCTGTCTACATTTTGCCTCTGGGCTTTTACCTTTCTCTAGCCTATATATCTTTCTTTCCTTTGTACTCAGTGACTGATTGTGTGGCTGCATGTCAGGGCCCTGGCAACCTCCTCTCCCCCTTTTATCTTTCCTCTTCTTTTCTCTTTTATTTATCCTCTCTCCTTGGCACCCCTGCCTATCCTTCTCCTGACTAGCTATTGGCTGTTCAGCTCTTTATTAGTCCAATCAGGTGTTTTAGATAGGCAAAGTAACACGTTTTACAGAGTTAAACAAATGCAACTTAAAAGAATGCAACATGTCTTTGTATCGTTAAACAAATATTCCACAGTATAAATGAATGTAGCACATTTCAAGCTATTATTCCACAACAGAGAGACTGAGTGTTGAGTTCAGAGGGACAGCTAAAAAATAAATTACATAGCATTCTGCAGGCTGTTGTGGTACTTCAATTTTTATGTTTAATGAGAGGCAAATCCTTTACATAGTCTACTAAAATGATAACATGCCCAGATAAAAGAGAAGTATAAGGACAGTAAAATGTGCTTGAAGACTACCCATCAACTAACCTGGGCTGATGTGCTGATGGGCAGATTTGGTAGAAACAAGAAAGTGCACCAAAAAAGAACTCATAAATTTATCCTTAAATAGCTGTATGCTATGACACCTAAGAAGAGCAGAGGTGAAGGTATAGACTTCCTGCAGCTTCAACTCCAGCTATAGCCTCAGTCTATATATGTATGACATTATCCATTCATCTTTTGAATTTTAAACTGTTATTTGAGTTTAGATTTTACATATTAGAATACTGGAAGATGTCCACCTCCAATTTATTGTGCATTATCATGTTATTATTCCTATAAATAGTCTTTGGGGCAAGGTTGATTCTGTCTACTGCCTACTGGTTTGCTCAAATTGTTGGCAAATTGCTTTTTGGAATTGTGAATGTCACTTTTATAGCCCAAGATAAATCAGAAATTTGGGCTTCTTTGGAGCTTCTTCTACTTCTTGGGAGGTGTTCATTGGGGAAGTTTGTCAGTGACAACACACATACAATAACCGCACGGCAACAAATCCTTGTTCTCAAGTTACTCTATCACTGGAGAATGTCTTCACTGGAGAACTCAACTTTTTTAAGTTTTGTTATACAGAAACTTTGGAACTTCAGTGGCTTCTACATCTTAATATGCAATATAATTTTTATAAAAGGAATCCAGAGAGTCTCAGTTAAAAACATCTCTGTAGCTGGAGAGCTTCTCTCTGGGTCACACATCTGTAATTATTATTAATACTGTTTCAAACTTATGTATACTAGAACAAAGAACACTTAGCAATTAGTCTAGGAGTGCAGAACATGTAGAATGATAGAATTTTTAAATTCATCCATGTCCAAATTTAGGTAGACTAATTGGTCATCTGTAATGTATGGCATTAAAGATCCATAAAAGATAACTCTTAATTTTTAACTTTAAAATCTTACCTCAAAAATGTTATGCAATATTTCTAGAAGCTTTCACATTTATATCTATCTCCCATATTTTTAAAATGTCTTAAATGTTCATCCAGGATTCAAATACTTTCTCATCTTTTAATTAGCTGCGTGGCTTCTGGTAAGTTATTCATTACCATCATCACAATTTTTATTTAAGATGGGAAATCTGTTGGGGAGCAGGGTGGAACTACATCAGCACTTCCAATCTATGGCTAGCAACCAAACAGCTCCTTAACAGAGTCGTTTATCAGATATCCTGCACATCAGATATTTAAATTATGACTTGCAACAGTAGCAAAATTACAGTTATGAAGTAGCAATGAAAACAATTTTACATGTGAGAGTCACCACAACATGAGGAACTGTGTTGAAGAGCTGAAGAATTACGAAAGTGGAAAACCACTGACCTACACATTATATCATCACTCATCAACATTTATATATCCACTTGATGTGGGATGTCCTTCTGTGTGTTGTGAATGTGTTGCCCTCATTGGTTGATAAATAAATCTGGGTGGGACAACCAAATGAAGGAAGGGAAGAGAGAGACAGAGTCAGGCAGACACCAGCCAGATGCAGAGGAAGCAAAATGAGAAAGTGTAGATGTAACCAATCGTATTATTAAAATAAGAAACACAGAGCCAAGGTAAAAGAGAAAAGCCGAGAGGTCAGAGCTCAGAGATAAAATCTTACCTCCTGCAGTGCTCCTAGCTTCCCCGAGAGAGGGAGGTACTTCCTGTGTCCCTGTTTAAATAATCTTTCTGTTCTGCCTTCTCATTGGTTGTAAACCCAACCACATGACTGCCTCATCACTGCCTGTAAGTACCGCCCTCCAGGTCTTAAAGGCGTATGTCTCCAATACTGGCTGTATCCCTGAACACACAGAAATCTACCTAGCTCTTCTAACCACCACGCTCTTACTATGGCTCTAATAGCTCTGACCCCAGGGCAACTTTATTTATTAACATAAAATCAAAATAACATTTCAGTACAAATAAAATATCACCACATTTCCCCTTTTCTATTTTAATAAAAAGAAAAAAGGCAAAAGGTTATAACTAACAAAAGAAAAACTATATACAAAAGTACAATAACTATATACAATATATACAAGTAACAAATACCTAAACGATGTCTAGTCCATTTGTATTTGAGAAATCAGAGAAAATAATTCCCTTATCTATCCTATTTTAGTAAGTCCAAAATGTATCTAATTCACTTTCTATCCTAATTAATCTTCAACTATAACTAACTAATCTTCAACTCCCTCAGAGACCCAAGAAGGAAATAATATTAGCTAACAAAAATAAAAACAGGAAGTGCACAAAAGCAACTTCCAAAAATTTTGTGAGTTGACAGAAACAGCCAGCTGCCTGGACAGTCACCTGAGGTTTCTCCACAGTGTTGGGGCATCATCTTCAGCCTATAGGCTTATGGTATCTGACAGACTCATTTGTGAAGTAGGTTGTACACAAGGTCAACAGTTCAACCTCCATTTGGGTGAGAGCAGTCCATGTACCAGAAACACCTGAATTCCACTAGTGTCATGTCATGATTCAGGATTTTAAATTCTGGAAATTGTTGATGGTTTTTGAATTCAGCTGTCCATTCTTCTTGGCTGTGTATATATGGCTTCATCTAAGCATGCCCTTCTCCACATCCCTCTAATAAATGCCAGTCTACTATTGAGAGGCGTGAGCTTTCAGTTGCTGTTCCATTGCACAACAGAAGCCATCGGCCCTCTGCCTGTTCAGCTGCCTTCAAAGAAAAGGGCACTGTACCTTTTCCAGATTGTGAAGGCCACTTCAGGGATGGTGCCATATTATCCTGGCCTCAGAAGATGCCATCTGATAAAGCCATAACCACACTTGTTTTGGCAGGAATTGGTAGTCCTTTGTTTCGTGTTCTGTCTGTCCATTTTTTCTGTTGATTTGAGGATACTTTGTTGTCCAGTGGCTAACTTTTGCCACAATGAAAATTAACTCCATATGCAGTTTCTTCAATGCCCATATTTTCTCTGAAGTAGATTGGTACTGCCAGGAGCCGACATGTCTCAAAAAGAAAAATTTCTAAGTTATTAAAACATTTTAAATGCCATATTCTGTAGATCTCTGAAGGGTTTGAAGATGACCTGTCTAAAATATATCTGTTCAATTTTTAAAACATATCTAATATGACTACAATTTCTATTGTAATGTCTAACTACTAACTTTCATTTCTTTATATCCTAATAGTTGGTAATAATGTAAAGTATTTAAAACTAGTAATTGTCTTTTTCTTTTCTTTCTTTTTTTTTTTTTTTAAACAAAAACCTTAAATCTAATCTCCTTTGCTTAGCCTTTTTCCTAACCCTTGACAACTTGTAACCTACCCCCCTAAATAATGAAAATTATCCCAGACCCAAAACCCATTAAAAGAACCAAAAAACCACCCGCCCCACACCACTTCTTTGGCAATGTGGGTGTCATATTCTTAAAATTGCTTCCTGCTGGGTATGGGCGAAGTTATCTTTATCCTGAAGGAAAAATTTAAGTTAATTGTCAAATTCTAGGAAAGGTAACTATATCCTTCATTATTATCCAGTCTGTGTATAATGCCAAAGTTCAGGGTTTATCTCAAGTCCTTATTCAAGTAGTCTTTGAGACTGGATCATCTCAGCTAGTCATCTCAAAATTGCTCTGAGCACCTTGTAGTTCAAAGCTGATCTGTAGATGATGTTTGTCAGTTTAGTGATATTATTATTGTCCACGTGGAATTGTTGTTGTTGTTGTTGTTGTGGGGCCCCATCTTCTTTCCGGAGACTTCAGTTGATGTTAGGCCTGGCCATGATTTCCTGCAGAAAAACTGATAAGAGACTCGAACACAAAGACATATATATGCAGCTAATTGAAGCCTTTTTTCTAGAATTAGTTAGTACTCTATATGACCATTCATATCTTAACAAAGTTTAAAATGTATATATATATATATATATCAATCTTGTAAATTTTGATATAAAATTTATACTTTAAGAAAAGTTTAAAGAATCAGAATAGAATCAAAGAGTTGAGATTAGTAATAGAATAGTCCCTTAATTAATTTGGCTTTTGTCCTGTCCCATAGCAGAAAATGGCTCTTTCTGGCATGATACAGGGAGTTTGCATTTTCCTTTTAAAAACATGCTTGAGTTTGAAGAAGGAGAGAGCCATTCTCCAACTCCAAAGTCAGCTTTAAATTTTAATTGAACTGGGACTATTAGAAAACCAATAGTGTTAAATCTTTAGAGAAAAGCAGAAACAAACATTTAAGAAGACATAAAATTTTTTAGATAATATATACCCATATGCCATATACTCCCATATACTCTGTTTCCTGGGTTAGATGATTTGTCCCTTTTCTTCAGTTGTCTCATTTGTCTTGTGTCCTTCAGATTCCTTAACCTTCATTCTCCTAAAAGACAAAAACAAAAACCTTCCCCCAAGACTAATTTTGGGGATGTTCCTTTTTGGCAAGTTATTATCTGATTAAATGAAAAGACATGTGTTACAGGTACAAGTTAGTTTAAATTGGATGTTCATGCTGTTGATGAACTATCACCTCCTCTAATTAAGAGGTTTCTCTTGTTCAAATCGAACCTTTATCAATTTTGATGGTACCCACAGCTTATCTTCTCCTATAGAAACAAAAGCAAAACCTCGTCCCCAATGTAATACATACCCTGGCTTCCATTCTGAGGTCAGCACATCCTTAAAGTATATAGGCTGATTTAATTCTGTAGTTTTTTCTATTACCCAATGTCTCTCTGCAGCTGTTGTTCCTTTCTCATTGGCATTCAGAAAATTCAAAGTTAATAGAGCATTATGCAGTCTATTTCTGGGGGTTTTTGTTACTCCTTTCTGTTTATTTAGCATATCCTTTAGAGTTCTGTTTGACCTTTCTATAACTGCTTGACCTGTAGGATTATGTGGTATACCTGTAATATGCTTTATATTGTAATAAGCAAAAAACTGTTTCATTTTAACAGAGACATATGATGGAGCATTGTCAGTTTTGATTTGTGCAGGTATACCCATGATGGACATAACTTCTAGCAAATGAGTGATTACAGAATCAGCTTTTTCAGAACTCAAAGCAGTTGCCCATTGAAAACCTGAATAAGTATCAATGATGTGGTGTACATATTTCAATTTTCCAAATTCTGCAAAGTGAAACACATCCATCTGCCAGATTTCATTTCTCTGAGTACCCTTTGGGTTACATCCTGCTGGTAATGGCGTTTGATTATAGAAGGAACAAGTAGGACATTTCTTTACTATTTCTTTGGCTTGTTGCCAGGTTATGGAAAAATCCTTTTTTAAACCTTTACTATTGACATGATGTTTTTTATGAAATTCTGAGGCCTCCAGCACATTTCCTATCAATAATTTATCAATCTCATCATTGCCTTGTGCTAGAGGGCCTGGCAGACCAGTATGAGATCGGATGTGAGTTATATATAAAGGATGACTCCTTTTCCTGATTGTATCTTGTAATTGATTAAATAGTGAAGTTAATTCTGAAGCATCAGGGATAAATTCTGCAGTCTCAATATGTAATACCACTCTTTCAGCATACTGAGAGTCAGTTACTATGTTGAGAGGTTCTGAAAAATCCATTAATACCAACAGAATAGCATACAATTCTGATTTTTGCACTGAATTATAAGGACTTTGTACCACTTTACTTAAATTTTCTGATTTGTAACCTGCCTTTCCTTGTTTATTGGCATCTGTATAAAATGTACGAACTCCAGATATGGGTTTTTGCCGTACAATTCGAGGCAAGATCCAATCAGCTCTCTTTATAAAATCAATTCTGTTGCTTTTGGGATATTTGCTGTTAATTTCTCCCAAAAAATTACTGCAAGCTCTTTGCCAAGGTTCACTTTCTGTCCATAATTTTTCAATGTCCTCCTTAGTTAAAGGTACGACAATTTCTGCTGGGTCTATTCCTGCTAATTGACGAAGTCGCAATTTTCCTTTCCAAATCAAGTCAGAGATTTTTTCCCCATAAGTTTTTAATTTTTTATTTGGTTTATTTGGTAAAAATATCCATTCCAATATAATATCTTCCCTCTGCATTAATATTCCAGTAGGGGAATGCCTAGAAGGTAAAATAACCAAAATGCAATCCAGCTTTGGATCAATACGATCCACGTGCCCTTCATGTACTTTCTTTTCTACCAAGGCCAATTCTTTCTCAGCTTCAGGTGATAATTCTCTTGGACTATTTAAGTCCTTGTCACCTTCTAAGGTTTTGAACAAATTAGTCAGTTCATCATTTTTTACCCCAACAATAGTTCGTAGATGAGAAATATCTCCAAATAATCTTTGAAAGTCATTAAGAGTCTGTAGTCTATCTCTCCTAATTTGCACCTTTTGGGGTCTAATTTTTTGTAGCTCTATTTTATATCCTAAATAATTAATAGAATCTCCTCTTTGTATTTTTTCAGGAGCAATTTGTAATCCCCAGCAAGGCAAAATTTTCTTTACTTCTTCAAACATTCTTTCTAAAGTATCTGCATTTGAGTCAGCTAGTAAAATATCATCCATATAATGATAAATTATAGATTTAGGAAATTTTTTACGTATCACTTCCAATGGCTGTTGTACAAAATATTGGCACAGAGTTGGGCTATTTAACATTCCCTGTGGGAGGACCCTCCATTGAAATCTTTTAACCGGTTGAGAATTATTATAAGTAGGCACTGTGAAAGCAAATCTTTCTCTGTCTTTTTCTTGTAAGGGTATTGAAAAGAAACAGTCTTTTAAATCAATAACTATGAGAGGCCATCCTTTTGGTAACAGAGTGGGCAAAGGAATTCCAGATTGTAGAGAGCCCATCGGCTGAATTACTTTGTTAATTGCTCTAAGGTCTGTTACCATTCTCCATTTACCAGATTTCTTTTTAATAACAAATACAGGAGAATTCCAAGGGCTGGTTGACTGTTCAATATGCTGAGCATTTAACTGTTCTTCTACCAGCTCTTCTAAAGCCTGGAGTTTCTCTGTTGTTAAAGGCCATTGCTGAACCCATACAGGCTTGTCTGTTAACCATTTTAAAGGTAGAGCTGTTGGTATTTTTGGAAGATTATCAGTTGTTGTGCCCTGTTCTTGTATAATATGGATGGCTGGTGACCACTCAAAATAATGCCTTCTAATATTTCTCTCAGAAACATGTGCTAGTTTATGATTTGTTTCTGAGATTGGAGGGATTTTAATCTGAGTATTCCATTGTTGCAACAAGTCTCGACCCCACAGGTTCATAGCTATGTTAGCGACATATGGTTTTAATTTTCCTCTCTGTCCTTCTGGACCTATACATTCCAGCCATCTTGCACTCTGTTTCACTCCAGATAATGTCCCAATTCCTAACAGTTGAACGTTTACCTCCTGAAGAGGCCAAGCTGGATGCCAAAATTCTGGTGCAATTATGGTAATGTCCGCACCTGTGTCTACCAGACCAGACAACAAAACACCATTTATTTTTATCGTTAATTTTGGTCTCTGTTCATTAATAGAAGTTTGCCAAAAAATTTTCTTTATGTTTTCTCCTGAATTTTCTATTCTCTCTTTTTCATCATCCTGACCAGCATGATTTATTCCAATAGTCATTTGGTTATTTAATCGCTCAGAGCAGGGATTTCCTCTACAGCTGCAGGAAAGGTTTGAACTGGTTTTGCTATGGGGGCCTGCATGAGGCCCCTCCGGGAGTTTCCCGAAAACTGAGGCAAAGGATTACCCTGTCTGTCCTTTGTTGATCTACATTCGTTGGTCCAGTGTTTTCCCTTACCACACCTTCTGCATACTCCAGAAGGAAGGGGCATTCTGTTGCCATTGTTCCTTGAAGAAACATTGCTTCTAGGAATGACCTGTTTACAGTCCCTTTTAAAATGTCCTTGCTTTCCACACCCAAAACATCTAACACTCCTCAAACCTTTTGAAATTACTTCTCCTACCCACGTATCATGCTCATCAACCTCAACATTAATTGTTTCTCTAATCCAATCTTCCAAAGGTGCAGATCTTGCCCTTAACGGCCTGATTATTC
This sequence comes from Peromyscus maniculatus bairdii, assembly GCF_049852395.1. Taxonomy (NCBI): domain Eukaryota; kingdom Metazoa; phylum Chordata; class Mammalia; order Rodentia; family Cricetidae; genus Peromyscus; species Peromyscus maniculatus. Next base: position 202,144,417 of record NC_134852.1, on the reverse strand, counting down.
TTTTGCATGCTGCATTCGCATTCTCAAAGGCCAAAGCTTCAATTATTGCCTTACTAGCTTCTGATCCTGAGACCATTCTGTTTACTGCTGAAGCCAGTCTTTCTAAAAAATCTGTGAAAGATTCTTTTGGGCCTTGCATAACCTTTGTGAATGACTCAGGTTTTTTTCCTGGTTCATCAACTCTGTCCCATGCATTCAAGGCTGCCATTCGACATAAAATTACGGTTTGAACATCATATAAACATTGTGTTTGTATTGAAGCATATTGGCCTTCTCCAATAAGCTGATCCTGACAAACTTGTATTCCTTTATCCCTCCATTGTGTTTCTACGTTTCTAGCTTCCTCCTTAAACCACGTTAGAAATTGAATTCTCTGGCTGGGTTCCAGAACAGCTTGTGCAAGGTCCCGCCAGTCCTGTGGTATAATCCTATTATATGTTGACCAAGAGTTTAACATTTGCTTTACATATGGGGAATGCATGCCATAAGATACTATTGCCTCCTTAAACCTTTTAAAATCCATCAGTTCAATTGGAGCCCAGATATTTTGTGTAGCCATTTGATCAGGCATCTGCTGTACGGTTACAGGATAAATTAAGGATGACTGTGTGAAAACAGGCTTTCTTTCTGTAACCTTATGATCCAAACTTGAACCAACTTCACTGTTAAAATTAACAGGTTTTTCTAAAGCTGTTATCCTGGCACTTAAATCGACTATCTTTTTAAATAGTAAAATGAGAATAAGCATGGTGATTAACTGCATAATTCCCATAATACTAATCTTTTCATATAGTTGTTCCATTGTCAGACTGCCTAAAATTTCAAACAAAACCCAATTTTCTTCCAATGTACACAGGAAACCCATTTTTTTAAATGTGGAAAAAATTTGTCTTTTAAATAGTTTCCTTTATGACTTACCAAATCTGCGTAGAACAGTAGAAATCCGAGCGAATTTCAAAACAGCCACCTAGAGTCCTAGGTGTAAATCCAAAGAGAGAGAGAGAGAGAGAGAGAGAGAAACAGAGAGACAGAGAGAAAGCAAGAGAGAAAGCGAAAGCGAAAGTGAAAGTGAAAGTGAAAGTGAAAGCGAAGGGGTAGCCGGCTAAAGCTTAAAGCCAGCCACTTGTTCCCTCTTGAGCCGAGTCAAGGCTTGGCTTTACAGCCAGGGGCCCTGTTTAGCAGGGCAGGCCTGAGCTGTTTGTAGCACTGGCTTTAAGCAAGCAGCTCACAGTCCAGCCTGAGCCCAGACCTGGGCCGGGGCTAGGGAGCCGGCTGCTCCGGCTAGGGAGCCGGCCCCAAGCAGTTTTTAATGGATTCTTGTCACGTTGGGCGCCAGATGTAGATGTAACCAATCGTATTATTAAAATAAGAAACACAGAGCCAAGGTAAAAGAGAAAAGCCGAGAGGTCAGAGCTCAGAGATAAAATCTTACCTCCTGCAGTGCTCCTAGCTTCCCCGAGAGAGGGAGGTACTTCCTGTGTCCCTGTTTAAATAATCTTTCTGTTCTGCCTTCTCATTGGTTGTAAACCCAACCACATGACTGCCTCATCATTGCCTGTAAGTACCGCCCTCCAGGTCTTAAAGGCGTATGTCTCCAATACTGGCTGTATCCCTGAACACACAGAAATCTACCTAGCTCTTCTAACCACCACGCTCTTACTATGGCTCTAATAGCTCTGACCCCAGGGCAACTTTATTTATTAACATAAAATCAAAATAACATTTCAGTACAAATAAAATATCACCACAAGAAAGTCTTATTGAAAAGTACCAAGCCATGTGGCTAAACATAGATAAGAATTATGGGTTAATTTAATTGTAAGAGCTGGTTAGTTAAGCCTGAGCTACCAGCTCAGTATTTGTAATTAATACAAGCCTTTATGCAGTAATTTGGGAAGCAGCTGCTGGGTATTTGGGAGTTGCTCGCAGGACAGAAACCTCTGTTTATATCAATTTGTCTAAGAAAATACATGGTGAAGTAGCCAAAATCAGAGTAATTGTAAGGGAGAAAATATATCCTTGTTCATTCTAATTTTGAGAGGAAGAATGAAATATATAAAGGTAAATCCTTTTTATATAGATTTGATATAAAGCTTTTGATAATGAAACATATGAGCATTGGGTTTTATTACTAGAGAAACTATTGGCCTGACTTAACCTCAAAACAGACTCAAATTTTGCTTAGTAGCTAGAATATCATTTAGGTATAATTTCATTTGAAAATTTCAAATAGTTATTAATGGTAATATGTTGAGAAATATTTTAATGCTAGCCTGGACCAACTAGAACAGAGATCTACTTTATTGCTGATTCCTTTTTTCATTTTTATCATTGTTGATTTTATGGATCATATTGGTGGCACAGTGTTTTGGAAAAGGTAGGAAAGCTATGTCTTAAAGGTTTGATTAGGCCTTATGTACATGTGGATGTTAGTAAAAAGCATATTATATTTACAGTATAAATATAATTATGAATGAGTGACTCCACCAAAGACTATGTATGTTTTTTTTAGTTATTTGTTAAAATTAGCTTTCTTGCACTACTACATATTTGTTCTCCAAATACATATTTAAGTTCTTATTATTGATGTAATCAACTTATTTCCATTATTAATAAATGCTTTAAGGTAAGCATTGTTTTTGTTTTTGTTTTTGTTTTGGTTTTGGTTTTGGTTTTTCGAGACAGGGTTTCTCTATGTAGCTTTGCACCTTTCCTGGAACTCACTTGGTAGCCCAGGCTGGCCTCGAACTCACAGAGATCCGCCTGCCTCTGCCTCTGCCTCCCAAGTGCTGGGATTAAAGGAGTGCGCCACCACCGCCCGGCTAAGGTAAGCATTTTTATAAGTTTTATTTTTAAAAATTTTGCCATTAGATTTCAATTTAAAATTATTTTTTTTACTATAGGCCATTTAAAAACTACACAGACACAAAAGTAAATGAAATTTGAAATATAATGTTGACTAAAATCAGTTTTCAGTCCCTTAAATAGTTGGCAAAAAATTCATAACTTCTTTCATATGTGTGTGTATGCATTTCAAACGTATGTATTTGTGAATGCATACTAAAATTGAAATTCGTATAGATTTTTAAAAAATCTTTATATTGGAGCCCTGCCTGGTGTTTGGCTGGATCTCTTGCTGTCCTTTCTGCTAAACAAGACGGCTATAACGGCTTCCTGGTTGTCTGATCAGTCTTCAGGGTCAAAGAGGGAAGTCCATCGTTATGGTTGGTTTTAATAAGAACTTACTTGTCACAAATTAGAATCACTTAGGTAGGGAATCTTCAGTGAAGAATTGTCCTGACTGCCTTAACTGATGTGGGAAGACTCCATTGAACTGTGGGTGGTACCTTCGGGTAGCGGATACAAAGGGCCGGCCAAGCAAGGTGCAAAGGGCCCTTTGCATCTTGCTTGGCCTTCCCTCTGGCATCTCAGTTGGTTTACGATGATGATGATGATGATGATGATGATGATGATGATGATGATGATAATTCCTTTGCTGAGATCAGAACCACGGTTTCCAGGCTTCCATTGTAAAGTAAGAACCAAAGGACTCCCCGGGATCCTTCGGGATTTTCAACACCATATTGGGACTGCTGAGGCACCTAGCTTCAAGGATCAAGCAAAGACAAGGTTCGCAGCCTCTCAGAGTATGATTCAGCTGTTTCTGCTATTTTAGCATAATCTTGAGTTCAAAAATCTTTAATAGCCGGGTGGCAGTAGTGCATGCCTTTAATTCCAGCATTCAGGAGGCAGAACAAAGCAGATCTCTGTGAGTTCGAGGCCATCCTGGTCTAGAGAGTGAGGTCCAGGACAGGCACCAAAACTACACAGAGAAACTCTGTCTCGAATAACTAAAACAGAAAAATAAATAAATATCTTTAATAAAAATATTTTTATTAATTCTTTGAAATTTCATTCAATGCATTCAGATCATACTCAACCTCTTCCCTAACTCCTTCCTGATCAATTTCATTTCTTATATACCCAATTTTGAGGTGTTTTTTGTTGTTGTTGTTTTGTTTTTAACTTTGACCATTAGGTCTAATTTGTGTTGTCTATATAATCTTGGCTATGAGTCCATCCACTTGAGGGTGGTCAACCTATCAGAGGCCAAACCCTTAATGAAAACTGATTCTCCTTCTCCCAACAACTGTCAATTGCAAAGAGCTCCTCAGCTGGGCTGGGACTTCATGTCCACCTCTCTGTATATACTGGAATTGTGTCTGGCTTGAGCTTGTGTGGGTCCTGTGTATGATATCATGCTGCCATGAGTCCACATGTGCAACTGACCTGTTGGGAAACACTGCTTCTTTGTAGTCATCTACTGCCTTTGCCTCTTACAGTTCTCCAGCATCTCTTCCACAAAAATCACTAAGATTCTGGAAAAGGAGAAGTGATACAGGTGTCCCATATAGGGTTGAGTATTTCACAGTCACAGTTTCTTACTCTTCATCTTAACCAATTGTAGGTCTCTGTTAATCAGCAACTACAGAGATAATAACTTCTACAGAGATAAGAACATCTCTGTTGAGAGTTGAGAGATGCATTAATCCATTGTTACAGTGACAAGCCATTAGGAGTGACTTTAATATTATGTCCATTTTGCATAGTAATAATAGTGGGTTCTTTCCTAGAGCCTATGGCATGTTGATAGTTTCAGGAATGGGTTCCTTCTCTTTGAGTGAGCCTTAAGTCTAATCGGAAAGTACTTGGTCACTCTCATAATATTCATTCAACTATTGGACCAGAGGCATATCTGGTGGTATTTTATTTGTACTGAAATGTGATTTTCATTGTATGTTAATAAATAAAGTTGCCCGGGGGTCAGAGCTATTAGAGCCATAGCAAGAGCGTGGTGGTGGTGGTGGTGGTGGTGGTGGTGGTGGTGGTGGCCCACGCCTTTAATCCCAGCACTTGGTAGAAGAGCTAGGTAGATCTCTGTGTGTTCAGGGATACAGCCAGCATTGGAGACATACGCCTTTAAGACCTGGAGGGCAGTACTTACAGGCAGTGATGAGGCAGTCATGTGTTTGGGTTTACAACCAATGAGTAGGCAGAACAGAAAGACTATTTAAAGACAGACACACAGGAAGTAGCTCTCTTTCGGGGAAGCTAGGAGCACTGCAGGAGGTAAGATTTTAGCTCTGAGCTCTAACCTCTCGGCTTTCTCTTTTACATTGGTTCTGTGTTTCTTATTTTAATAAGACAGTTGGATACATCTACAGGCATACCTTGCCAGGCCACTCCCTACTTACTGTAGTTTACAGGGTTCACATCTGGGAAAGATCAGTGATTACTAATCTCCTCCTCTACTATGTTTAACATCTGTCAGCACTATGAAAGCTACCCAGCAGTGAGGAAGCTTCCAAGTGACTACCAACTTGATTTCTCCATATTTTATTACTTTATTATTAGTGTTTTACATCAATAGTGAGTTATCATAAAATTCTGCAGTATAACCAAGAGCAATGGCAATAGCATGTAATGTTTGGGGATCTATGGGATACCACTGGCCAACAACCCACAGAGATGTTCCTGACACATTTTTCTTGCATGTGTGTTTATGTTTAAGTGAATGTATTCGCACCATACATCATTGTTTGTTATAGGGTAGCTCTATTTAAACTATTTTAAATATGTATATATTTTAGGGATCTTCTACAGTAGTAGGCTTCCATATGATTTTTCAAAAGGTCTTTAGTGTTATTTATCCCTCCCCGTACTTCTTCTCTACCTTGCCCCAGATTTTAAAGAAAATGCAGAATTGTGTTTCTACTATTTTGTCTGTACATATTTTATTAACTTAATATTATTGAATTATTTTTATTTCAGCTATAAAAATATTGCATATTATGTGAATTAAAATCATATAAATATATTTTCTTGCTTATAGGAGTTAGATGTTTAAAATGAGTCTGACATGCTAAAATCAAGGTATCAGCAAACAACACTCCATCTATAGGCTGTTTCCTTACCATTTCCATCTTCTTTGAAATACTTGCACTCTTTTTCCAGCTGTAGCATCTTTTAATTTCTCAGTAGAATTAGTGGTGCACATCAATAATCCTGGCACATAGGACACAGCAGGAGAAGGAGTTCAAAGTCTAATCTACTTGAGACTCTGTGTCAATATACACATATACAATATATACATATATATATATATATATACAGGCAAATACATGCACATATATATAAAATATAACATACTGTAACAACATAATATACTATAGTATAATATAATATTATATAATATAATTTAAAATCACTCTTTCCCAGCTTCTATCTTTCATCATCATAGCTGGTTGATTAAGGTTTGTCTTCCCTTCAAGATCCTTAAATCATCTTTTCAGATTACTCTTTGTCATGTAAGGTAGCATATTGACAGGTTTTAGGGAAGTGAATGTGAATATCCTATTGAGGGGGTAAATTCTTATCTATGCTATAATAACATAGCAGCTATGCATTATATAGCAAATTTAACACACATATTTGTGTCTACTATATATTAATGGACAACAGAAAAAATAATTAAATTTTAAATAAAAGCAATAATCCCAAAACAATTTGTAGAATGAGAAAATAGCCAATTCCTTTTCTCACTGCATTTCTCTCCCTTACATGTCTCTTATAATAATATGTGTCACTGACTTTAGACCATATCTGAAAAATGCATGACAATACTTTAATCCCATCTTCAAGGCTCTTTTTTTTCCAGGAAGGCCACAGCTTTGCAAGGAAATGATGTTGGTATATCTGTTGGGGATTCAACAGCCACATTCAACGCATCACATGGAGAAAAGAAATAGAGAAAATAAAAGGATACAAGAATGTTGGCAGACAACTTTAAAAAGGCTTAAGGTTTAGCTTAATAAATTCCAGGAAAGTAGAAAATAGAATGAAATATATAGTCAGATATTATGTGAAAATCTTAGACATGAAAAGCATGAGTTGTCAAGGTGAAGGAAGCTTGTTTACGTTTCAGCTACAATATTTAAAGAATTTTGAAGTCTGTGTTCCATTCTTGTACTAAGAAAACAACCTGAGGGGCTGGAGAGATGGCTCAGTGGATAAGAGCACTGATTGTTCTTCCAGAGGTCCTGAGTTCAATCCCCAGCAACCACATGGTGGCTCACAACCATCTATAATGAGATCTGGTGTCCTCGTCTGGCATGTAGACAGACATGCAGGCAGAACGCTGTATACATAATAAATAAATAAATACTTTAAAAAAAAAGAAAACAACCTGAACAAACTGATAATTAATGAACTCTTTTAGTTATATCAATTTAAAAGGTAAATGGCCACCCACAAACCTAGAAAAACAAGCAAATCAGAGAGTCCGGGTGACAAATGAGAATGTCCATCTGGAGTTGAGGCTGATGGAGGGATACGGTAGATCGAGATGCAGTTACAGTAAACTGTGATAGGGTGTGTGGATGAGTATAAGAGTCAGAATTACCTAGGACCTCAGTCTTAGTAGGAATACTGCACATTTATGTTTATTTCTGAGATTATGCCAGGATGAGAATGGTTCTGATGTGATAATCCAATAGAGTGGCTTTGCTGGCTTAGCAGAAGGAAGGAAAGAGTCATCTATCACAAAGAGCAAATGTTCCACATAGTCAAGAATAGTTTATCTTTTAGAAACCAGTGAGCATAATTTACCCTATCGAAAGATTAAATAAGAAAAAATATGTGATCATATTTATTGATACAGAAAAATCCTAAGCTAACTGTTGGTAATAAACACTCAGCAAACTTAGGAGAAAGAGGAACTTTCCCTATTTGATTAAAAGCATCTACTTAGAACACATCTGTGAGGTTACATACTGGTAAGACTGAATACTAACTTACTAAGATTGTGTAATAGACACAAATAATCATTCCCACCCATTCTCTTCAGGATCACAATGGAAGTCCTTGGTAGTACACTAAAATAAGGTGGAATAAAATGTAGTAATAGAGAGAAGAAACAGCTAAAATTTTCTCTTTTATTTAATGTAAAACTATCCGAAAGTTTGGCTAAAAATCAGAAACTATTCATGAAATCAGAGAAGATCAAAAGATGCAAAGCTAAGATAAAAATGCATTTGCTTTTCTAAATAATAATAATGTAACATTTAAAATTAAAGTTTAAAAAGCATTTGATTTGTCATAGTATCATTGTTTTATATTCAGCAGAGTGAAGGAAGAATAGTGACTGATTCATGAAAATCTCAGAACATTAGATGTTGATCATAGACTGCATCTCTAAATAACAATGAAACACATTCAGAGAAGCTGAGCACATCACATATAAACTCTCTTACAAAGCAAGCATCCTATGGCCAAATTAATTTGGGAAATAAAGGGTGAAATGAAAGTAAGGTTTGGTTTTGCATTCCTTCTCTGTGCATATCTGAAGGGGGAAGTGAGAGCAGTATTTCTCAGATGTGGAATAAGAGAGCCAAGTTTGGAGACAGCATCTGGGATGCACATCCAACATCACACTCTGAATAGTGTGTGGGGAAAGGGAAAATGCATTCTTCTAAACTTGATTTTTCATATCACTGAAAATCTCAATAATATTTCAAGAAAATGAAGAATTTATCGACTCCAATAAGGAGGGGAGTGGGCAGGCAAATGGGAAGAAGAAAAAGACGAAGTATATATCACAGCGATCTCTTTTTTACCTGACCTTTTTTAGTGGACTTGGCTTTTTCTTCTTCAGAGCAATGGTTATGGGCAATAACTGTAACCTAGGCTATGGTGAGGAGTGTCAGAGTCGTACTTGATTCTCACTAAAGCAGAGTTAAGTCTGTTCACATCTTAGTAATTGTGTAAAGAAGTCATTATCTGTATAAATGCTGTCACTTAATCGTGATGACACATTTTTGCACAACAAAATAGCAGAGATTAAGCAAAAATCTAATTAGATCCAGGTATTCCTTAGTCTCTGTGCTTGCTTTGGTTTAAGCATAACATACTTTGTATTTTACCTGTGGTTGTTCAGATTGGTACATTTGTACTTGATTCTAATTTTATTCTAATTTTTTTCTTTTAATTTTCATGTACCAACTGAAGACTTTGCCTTGGAAATAAGTTTTCATCTGTATTATTGATTTAATCAACACATGGACACTTACACACACACACACACACACACACACACACACACACACACACACACACACTGAGAAAGAGAGAGAGAGACAGACACAGAGAGACTAAAGAGCCACCGTAAAATAACTTTCACTTAATTACTTAAGAATGGTCTTTTATTTGCTTACCATCTTTTCTCATCTCCTATGGATAAAAGATTAAATAGCATTTCTATCTTAACATGCGATAAGTTTTCATTGCTTTTGGGTTGAGTGTGTTCAGCAGGATAAAGTATCAATAGACTACCAATCAAAAAATCTGACCTAAAGCACTCATCTCCCAGTGCACATAAAATTTCTTCTAATATTTGCAGAAAGACTGATCTTACAGACCTGAGAGAAAAGAAAAAAATCTTCTGCTCACCATTTCAATATCAAATAATTCAAAACCCTCAGAAAAAGCTGTTGTGTCTAATTCAAGCTATCACAGGTCATTGGAATTATGTATGAGATTTTCAAACTGCCAGGGATTCTGGTGTGCTGTAACTTGGCAAGAATTTTTTTTTCTACTAGGCCTTTCATTTAGTGATGCTCAACTTCATACCCAGTAGAGATAGATCATTAAACCAATATCTGTTTTTAAAATCAGCATCACATTGAAGACATTAGCACTTTCCTATCTGCTAAACAGTGCAGAAGAGTCCTGTTGGCTAGCAGAATAATAGTGATGATATGACCATTTATGACAAAGGAAGTAGAAAACCAGAAGAAGGCTTTGAAAACTCTGGAAGCTACTTTTTGGAGTTTTAAACAGTGACATGTTGTCAAGCATTCAATATGTTTAAAATTGAGTAGGTTTATCAATGTGAACTGATGCAGATTTCTGGGATTGCTTTGCTCAAACTGTCTCTCACTGCTGCTTGAAGTCAGCAGTGAAATTGGATGGAAATCCTTTCTTCAATCTGTTCCAATATTCCCCGGCATGCACACGAATCCCATGTAGGATAAATTAGCCGAAGAGAATGGGAGCTGAGTGAGCAGCACTGGCAAGCAGTCTTTCTGAATCATATAGCAAATCCATATTTACTCTTCCTATTTGTAGCTCCTCTCACAGAAGTGGACTCATGTGTGAAAGGGGAGAAAAGTGGTGTCTACAACTAAACTGTACCTTGGAAAGGGTGGCAACACAGGAAGAGATAGATGGGTAGCCCAGGAGGCTACACCATGTCAGTGAGGATCCTTTTATGTACTGCATTCCTCTAATATTCTCTGCTGATGATAATTTGGTGGCAAATTACAATCAATTACCACAAATTTCCTTCCTTACTGTGCTGATGAGCTGGAGGAGAGATTGACGAAAGACCCTTCTAACTCTCTGCTCTGTTGATTGGTCTTCTGAGAATTGGATACTATTTCATTCCTCAGATTTTGAATATAGAACATTTTTTTTTTGCCTCTAGTGATATATCAACGCTGCTTTGCTATTTCACATGTGGCCTGGAATCAGCAAAGTAATGTCTATCATGAGGCAAGATCATGTATGTGTGGAGTTCTGAGACCCCACTGCACAACTTTAGAATTAGAATATGCATTTGTTTTACCAATATCCCCTAGAGGACTGAGCTGAACAACCCTGAGGATTATGAAACACTGATTTTCTATGTGAAGAGACTTAGCTAAATAGACAAATAATTTTAAATTGTCACATTCATTTTTATTATCCTTGGATCAGCTTTTACTTCTGACTTTGAAAGGTCTCATTCTGTGATGATCAACTGTGCCAAGGGTAAGCACCAGGCTGATATTCCTCAGGTCACAGACAAGGAGTTTGCAATCCTTAGATACATATGCAAGTCTCTTCCTGCCTTAAATCACCCTAATGCTTCAATATATTTACAATGACTTCTTGCTCAGATGTGATTAAACCCCCGATTTGGTTCCCTGATAGTATTCCTATGGAAATCCTGAGTTCCCCACCACTTGCTTCATAGCACCAAAGCTATCTGTTTATGAGTCTCTCCTACAAGACTCACAAATTCCTTCTTGATATGGCTTACTTACTCATCATCTTTGAATGGGGAAGTAGCAAGAGTACAGTGTGCTGGATGCTATGCCTGCAAATAGTTCTCTAATTCAATACTGGATTAAGTGAGCCAAGAACTTATTCAGCAGAAAGGGGGAGGGAAGGTAGCTCATGACTACTTGATAAAATTAGTTCAGTTGATACCAAAAGAAAAAATGCTGTATGGATAAATATTTTACAATGTGGTATCAATACAAAAGGAAATGTTCTCCTGGTTTTTCTACCTACATTTTATTTACTATGCATCATTAGCCATTCTGTGATTTAATCTGCACATACAGTAGCATGGCACTGTCATATCCAGAGCTTGAAGTACTCATTTATGAGCTTTACCCAAATCCAAGTGAATAAAGAGTTCTTATAGAAGGGATCATAGCCCTTTTGATTTCAAACATCTCAAGAGATACAACTGATTCTCTTCTGCCTACAGGCAGAAAAGAAATGTCTATGCTGAAAGATTTGGAGTCAAGAAGCAGGATAAGGAGCTAGGTTATTTTGATCATGTTAACCTGGAATCAGACTCTGAAGAACATAAGAGCTGTATTTCAACATATTGGGCTGTCATGTGGAAAAGGATACTCTTAATGATTCCAGAAGTTACCATAAAGATCAACAAAGAGAAATTTAACAGAGGTCAATTTGATTTAACATATAGCAGGCAAAACATTCTTGAGGAGGTACACTCAGATGTGAAGAAACGTAGCTGCCTTTTCTTCTTGTCTCTCTGAATCCCAGCGTGACCTCGTTATTGAACTTCCATGTACTTGATGCCAGATTGTGCAATCCTAGTCATCTCTGTGCATACTCAAGCAGATACTTTGGTGTGTTCTGGTATTACAAATAAGAAGTTCAACAAAGTCATATTTTTCTCTATTTCTCTTCCTGTTCTTAGATCCATCCCATATTTGTAAGGTTTTTTAGAACCTTGACTTGGAAGGAAATATCTGTTCTTCCTCTGTTCAAGGTAGACATCTGCCAAAATTAAGCTGGTTTACACGGGACTTTGGTCTATGAATAAGTGTGCCCAACAAAACATAACATCTTCATTGGATGTTCAGTCCTATGATCTAGCTACAGTGCAATCCTGCAGGACACACTGGTTCTTCAGTTTTCCTTGAAAGCATGGGAAAATCTGGCTATCTTTGAAACTATAGGAATATAGATTTATGGGTTGCCTTTTATCTTTGGGCATCATAGAACTTGATTGTCTCCTTCTGAATGGAAATTCAGAATTTATAAGTTAGAGAATCTTTCTTTCCTAAGTATAGACACATGTAAGAGACATTATATAATACTTTATAAACATTATCCATTTATTGAAAGTGATTCTAGATATCTGTTCAAAAATAAAATTTATCAAGTCAAAGTGTATTGCATTTTCCACTGTAAGACACCTAGACAGTACTAGATGGCATTTTGAGATTATGGTCAAGAAAATCTCAAGTTGTTTTAAAGGATTATATTAAATCATTGGGTTCTAAACATAGTCACCAGTAAAATTAGCTAAAGAAATTTTCATATTTAAGTTTCAGTGTTATATTTATTTTCATTCATTCAGAACTTTGGATCAGGAATAGTATTTATGATTTCTATATCAGCTTAGTCACTAAAATCAGTAGAATAGCATTGCAAAGGCTGTCACAATCCAGAGGACATTCTCTAGTGCCCTGGTGAACATCTGATGCTTGACCTGTTAACTCAGAACACTGCTCTGTGGAAATTAAGAGTACTGAGTCCCCTTGTTCTGCACATGTGACAAGATTTAGTTTTGATATCACCCCCTGGATTTCCATTGTGTTAGATTCCTCTGCTGTTACATAAAGAGAGAGGTTCATGAATGAGAAAGACCAGGATTGCAAACTGTGAAGAAGGAGCCACTGCACAAACAGCAGGCTTTGCTGAAGTGTTCTCACTGCTTTGTGCTTCTGGAGGAGAGCCATTCAGAAAACAAACCCTGCTATGTGCTAGTAAAAGATTCCTCTCCTCAAGAGGAAACTGGACTGAAGGGGGGTGGTATCAAGATCAAAGACAGCTCACTTCTCTCAAAAAAACACTTCAGTTGCTCGTGTAAGGATGCATTTGAGGGATATGGATATGGTTGACACATTTAAACAAATATGGTGTACATGGCTGCTGTGAACAGATTCTCCTTAACTACAGGAACAATATTTCACGGAGTTGCTTCTGCTGTTACACAGGTTGAGATTATACTTTTATTTCATAAGTATAACAATACACTGAACCATTCATATATAATCAGATTTCTAGAAAATAAACAAGGCAAAAAGATACCATTAAACATTTCATTTAAGCAACTTAAACCACAAATGTTACATAATCCCTTGCTGATACTTTCACTGTCAAGTAAATACTGTGATTGTTTTTAGAAGGGAAATCTGAAGCCTATTTGTATGCCTGGAAAAAGAAGCAATTGTAGTGTGAACAAGAGAATGAATGATCTTGATGAGGTCTTGTAACAATGGGCTCCAACTAAATGCAATGTATGTCTATTTCTAAGAAATGTCCTGGTCAGGAAAGAAGTATTACATATTAAATGAGCAAATGGTGAACTAACATGAACTGATGAGATAGTTCAGTCAGTAAAATGCCTACTTTGCAAGTGTGATGACCAGAGTCCATTCCCTAGAACCCATGTAAAATAAAAAAATAAAAATAAAAATATTAAAAAAAAAGCCAGGCATGTTAACATACACTTGTAACCAAAGTTCTGGAGAGGTTGAGACAAAAAGATCCCTGGAGACATCTAGCTAGTTAGCTTTACCTTATTTGGTTAGTCACAGGCTAGAAGGAGAGCTATGGTTTTTGTTTGTTTGTTTGTTTGTTTTACTTTATTTTGATTTTGTTTTTGTTTTTAAGGAGTATAGTGCTGTGGGGTGTCTTTCTGTATGCTGTGAATATACATTATTCTCATTCGTTAATAAATAAGCTGCTTTGGCCTATGGCAAGGTAGCTTAGAGGCAGGTGGTTGATCCAAGGAGAGAGAAAGGAAGGAGAAAGTTAGAGTCTAGGGAGACACCAGCCAACTCCAGGAGAAGCAAGATGTAAAAGTACTGTAAGGCACAGGTATGTGGCAACTTATAGATAAATAGAAATGGGTTAAGTTATAAGAGCTAGCTAGCAAGAGGTCTGCCATAGACCATACAGTTTGTAAATAATATAAGTGTCAGTGTGTTTACTTGGGTCCAAGTGGCTGCGGGACTGTGGGACAAAGAGATTTGTCTGTGGGTGAAAAGATTTGTCTGGGCCATAGGGGGCCGGGTGGGACCGGAGAAAACTTACAGGTACAGTATAGGGTAAATAGGATTATATGAATGACACCTGAGATTTTCCTCTGGCATCTATGTAAACATTAAAGCTTGGATGGAATGGTATTCTGGCAGTTGGGAGCCAAGGATTATCACAAAGTCACTCTAAGCATAGTAGCTTACAACCCTGATCCAGGGAAAGATATCCCCAATGTAACAACTCTGCTCCAATAGGGGAAGTTTTCCCAATAGAAAGTGTTACAATTCTGCTCTGCTCCTGCTCTGGTGAAAATTGTTTACAGCTGGGCTTCACTCAGGTTGAGACCAAAGATGTAAAAAGCACAGGGACAAATAGCCAAATGAATGGAAACACATGAACTATGAACCAATGGCTGAGGAGCCCCCAGCTGGATCAGGCCCTCTGGATAAGTGAGACAGTTGTGATTAGCTTGATCTGTTTGGGAGGCATCCAGGCAGTGGGACCGGGACCTGTACTCAGTGCATGTGCTGGTTGTTTGGAACTTGGGGCTTATACAGGGACACGGCTCAGCCTGGGAGGAGGGGACTGGACCTGCCTGGACTGAATCTACCAGGTTGAACTCAATCCTCAGGGGAGTCTTTGCCCTGGAGGAGATGGGAATGGGGGTTGGGCTGGAGGGAAGGTGGGGGGGGGGAATTCATGGCTGATATGTAAAATTAAATTATATTATAAAATAAAATTATATTTTTTTAAAAAATGACAATGTCACACCTCACAACAAACCTCAGTCAGAGATTTATTGGAAGGAAGAATCCAGGAGGGTTGCTGCCTCCTGTAAGAAGCAGCAGCAAACAGGGTACAGACCTTATACAGAATTTCTTGGGGGACAGGACAGAGCTTTCAAGGGTGGTTTGAGATTGATGGACTTGGTGGTCTGATTCTAGGGCAAGCTCAGAGACTGACGGCATTTCAAGCTCAGGGACCTTAGGGACTGGCGAGATTCTACAGCCTGACTCTGGTGCAAGCTCAGGGATTGGTGTGATTTCAAGCCCTGGTCCTGGAGTCAAGTCAGGGTCAGGGTGTTTTTCCTTGGCCCTTTTCACTCTACAATCTGTATGCACATGTATCACATACATACATGCATAACCACATATTCCCAAGAATTTGTTCCCAAATACAAACACACACAACTGTTGAACAAATATGGCTATCCTGTCAGAATCTGCTTGTAATTATTGAATTACAGGAGACTGATGTTCTCCATAGAACATACCTTCCCTATGACCATTCAAGTCACTAGGGACACTTCATGCTTCTCCCTGCCTGCTCAGTATTAGCACTCTGAACCCTTTTTACCAGAGATGATGGTGCATTGCAGTCCTGTTGCTGGAGGGCTTCTCTCCAGGCTCCACCAAGCCCCGCAGTCCCACAACCCATGTATAAAACAATCACTCAGACGCTTATATTACTGATAAACTGTATGGCCGTGGCGGGCTTCTTGCTAACTGTTCTTATATCTTAAATTAACCCATTTCTATAAATCTATACTTTGCCACATGGCTGGTGGCTTACTGGTATCTTTACATGCTGCTTGTCATGGCGGTGGCTGCAGTGTCTCTCTCTCCTTCTTCCTGTTTCCCCAATTCTCCTCCCTCCTTGTCCCACCTATACTTCCTGTCTGGTCACTGGCCATCAGTGTTTTATTTATATAGAACGATATCCACAGCACAGTCCATGCTGGGGAGAGAAGCACATCTTCATAAACAATAAAAGAGTATCAATCAGTGTGTTCAGAAAATGAAAACCACCCTCCCTCATTTTAATCACTAAAATCTCTATAGTGGTAAATAACAGAGAAGGAAGTCCTGCAATCATTACAGCTGAGTTACTGCCTTTGGGGCAGAAAAAAAAGGGTCCTAAGTAAAACAGACTTATGGATAGGAAGAGACAGATAATAGAAAATCAATATGAATCATTTCCACGTGTAAGCATCTAATTCCACTTTAGCCGTTACAGATCCAAAGCAAGACTCACTATTCCTGTCAAAGGAAGACCTCTTTAAAAAAAATGAAGCAAAGGGTAAGAAAATGGACATCAGAAATGACTAAAAGTAAGGTCAATCAATCTATTACAATTGTAAGAAAAAGAGAGAAAACAAAAATAAATTTTTAAAATCTCTATGTATGTTTCTTCATATTTTCTATCTCATGTTGAATCTAAGTCATTGCTAGATTCAGAAAGCCATCCACTTGTCAAATCCAAAGAGGAGATGTTCTCTACTATGGTCAAAAAATAAATTAACTTGATGCAACTTGTAAAAATAAGTTAAGTAGGTGGGTTTGTCAAGATTCAAACTCAAGCTATAGTCTTAATTTCCTTATATAAAGAACAAATAATGATACTTACTTCCTAGGATCATTATAAGACCCAAACTGGTTATGTAAGAACTCACATAAGATACCACAAATAAAATTCTCTCACAGCTATTTATCGTTACTCTTTCTGTTATTATCACTAACTAGCACCCAGGAAATGTGTTACTTTGTCAAACAGCTACCAGGTATCTTTGTTTGTTTCATGAACCAAGGAGTAAAGATGAGATTCCTACCAAGGATGATAACTACAATGTAATATATCAGAAATGTTCAGATAGTTTAATCTACAGCAACAAACTCAAATTTTCATGAATTAAAAAAGCACAGCCTGATGCTGCAGGCTCTAGTCCAAAATACTAAGGAGGTTGAGGCAGGAAGACTGCAAGTTCATGGCATGCCAAGGCTACAGAGTTCAAAGTTAGTGTTTTACTTTTCTGTTACTGTGACAAAATATTCTGACAGAAGCGACTTCTGAAAGCATTTGTTTTGGATCCCAGTTTGAGGTTGTAGTCCATCATACCAGAAAAATTGAGCATCAGGAATATGAAGCAGCTAGTCAGAAGGCATTCCCAACCACAACCAGAAGGCAAAAATAGATGAGTGCACACTGCTACTCACTCTGTTCCCCAACTTATACATTCTAGAATTCCATTCAGGGAATGATGCCACCTACAGTAGATGAGCTTCCCCATAGCACTTAAAACAATCAAGAAAGTACACATACAGGCATAATGCCCCAAGGTCTTCTCCTGGGTAATTCTCAATTCTGTGAAGTTGACAATAAACAATAATGAGAAAGCTAGCCTGAGCAACTTCAGAATAAAAACCTCTCAAAAAGATGGAAATGTAGCTTAGTGGTGGAGTGTTTCCCTAGTATTCAATAGGACATTCACACCAGAAAAGAAAAACAAGATCAGTTTTTTTGAAGTTGGCTTAACATTGTACTCTGTGTCATTCTTCTGTGCTCTAGATTCCTTTAAATGATGTAAGGTGGTTACAGCAAAGGAAAGAAGGGAGCAGAGATAAGCACACACCTTCCTTTATGCTTTCCTTTAAAAATAAGACACTACCTTCATTTTTAATTACTGAAAGGAGTCACCACTCTGAGTAACTGTGTAGCCAGATGGAGAGAGGCTGGGAGTCTCAGTGGCAACACTAGAGCAGTAGTCAGAATCAGTGACTGTATACTGAAGACCCAAATGACAAGACTCTTGGCATGTTCTATATCACATCACTACACCATCATGATTCCCAACAGAGGCTTCCACCCCAATTTACTAATTAGAAAACAAAAGATCATAGTGGTCAAAGATGCTTAAAAATAGTACATTTATTTATTTATTTTGGGGGGTGTGCATGCATGCCATAGTGCACATGTGAAGGTCAGAGAAAAACTTGTGGAAATTGGTTCTCTCATTTTACCATGTTGGTCCAGGGGATCTAATTCAGGCTGGCTGGCTGGCAAGTACCTTTACTCACTGATCTATTTCACCAGCTCACACCTGACATTTTAATCAAAACATGTTTAATATGCTATGATGGCTTTTACAACTTTATAATCAAATGTTAGTAAAGGATTCCACATTAACAAATAATTGTCTCTGAGTTAAGACCAATCAACTTCAGGAATAGCATAGCCATTCACTGTATTCATTCTTGTTCAGAACAAAACTATGCTATGCACCGTTTGGAAATGAGAGTCATTCAACTAATAAGAGCTGCTCATGTAAGCTGGCAAATGAAATAACATCTCTGTGATACTCTCAGCCTTAGTCTTCCCAGCATCTCTTTCAGAGAGGAATGATTATCTCCACTTTCAGAAAAACAGATATATAAGGATTGTGTGCTTTGTCCAATGCATAAGGCTGAGTAAAGTCAGAGGTAGGCTCAGTGATGGCTCTACCACCTTTTGATGCTTTGGCCTATGTGTGTGCCAACCCCAAGCGGCTTCCTCCTTCTTGACTGAGTGCTATGAACCTGTGGTTTAAGATGGTTACCTTGGATACTGAACTATTTTTTCTCTTTCTGTGTACATGCAATATTCTATTTCCTTGGATCTTGGTAATGCCCAAGTCACCTTTGAAAAACTCTCCTCTTAGAAAGCCACATCTCAGGAAGCATTTACATGCCATCTCATCACAGCTCTTATGAGTATTTCCATAGGGAACTTCAATAACCAGTGCTACTGACATCGGTGTTTGGCATACAGTGTCCAATGCTTCTTTAACAAATGACCCAGTAGGAAGATATATGGAGATCAATGACAACTTCCCTTTCTAATCTTAGCACAGATAACACACAATGAAGGCTAGTCCCAAACCTTGAGGAATCCTCAATAAAGTCAAGGGACTTAGAATGCAAATATAATCTCCAAAATATCTAGGAATGACTAGACGCATAACTACCTATGAAAATAAAATGTCTTATTATGGTGATATTTTATTTGTATTGAAACATTATTTGTATGTTAATAAATAAAGTTGCCCCAGGGTCAGAGCTATTAGCAAGCCATAGGAAAGCAGGGCAGTGGTGGCATACGCTTGTAATCCCAGCACTTGGTACGCAGAGTTAGGTTAGTCTCTGTGTGTTCAGGGATACAGCCAGTATTAGATACACATGCCTTTAATCTCAATACCAATCATAGAAAACCTGAAGGTCTATACAGACAGGCCGTGACGAGGTGGTCATGTGGTTGGGTTTACAACTAATGAGAAGGCAGAACAGAAACTCTATATCAAGACTTTAACACAGGAAGTACCTCTGGTTCGGAGAGGTAGGACCACCGCAGGAGGAAGGGTAAGGTTTTAGCTCTTAGCTCTGACCTCTTGGCTTTCTTCTTTGCATTGGTTCTGTGTTTCTTATTTAATAAGACGGTTGGTTACATCTACATCTTATTTCTCATTTGATTGTATTCTGGCATATGTGACACTCATTCTTTTTAATAGAGTTGAAAATGGCAGGCCAGATGTTCCAGCTGAGCCATTAGACTGAGCTGACAGCTTTCTCTTCATCCACCAGCACCCAGGTTTAAAAATTGAAGTCAGTTAGACTTGAGACTTGAGCACACACACAGCATAAGATGGCTTTTGGTGTATTAGAATTTTCATTTGCTAATTGCTTCCAGTAAAGTAAGAATTGGTGTGCCCCACTTTAGTGATAGAGTTTATGCTCGAGAGCTTTTATTGATGTGGCCTTTTTAAGAGTGTCATTGCTTTCAAATGTTTTAACTAAGCTAGAGTAAGTCAACAGTGGTAATCAGCTGTTTGATGATATTGGGAAAACAATATCAGGCAAATCATTAGTGGGCGTTTTGAGTGTAGGAAAGTTCTTAAGCATCTTTTATTATTTTTTGAAATTTATACATGAAGTTGATAGAAATTTATTATATATTGCTTTTGTCCTTGGCTGTATTAAATACTTCACTTTGGGGTAACAAGATAATTGTTTATAGACAGCACATGGCAGAGAATCACCTTTTGAAGGTAATTCAATACATGTTTAAATATTTGAAGTCTTGTCCTTGCACAGTGGATTGAACTACAGCCTAAGTTTGTAGTGAAAAAAAAGTTAGGATAAGTAATGTTGGTTCAAGTACAAGATTTTGTGCTTTTAATCTTGACTTTGATGCTCACTATCTTTGGATTAATTACCTGTTTGTACATTGGGGATTAAAATAGTAGAAAGCCTGTAGGGTTTTAATGAAACTAAAATAACATAGTTGAAGAAAAATGCCTATAAAAATCTATTAAGGACACATAATCCTGTAAATGTTATGGGAAATAACACAGCAATTTTTTTGGTGTCTTAAGTAGCAGCCTCTGTTGCCTACTTTTCAATAGGCATTTGTAGGGAGAACACTTTCTAAATAGCCCATGTAAGAAAAAGAAAAATCACAGAGGCCTGTTAATAAGAGCTGGCATTAGAGTGCTGGTTGATCTTTAGACCAAGTATAATGTCCAGCCTCCTCAAAGTGTGATATTTGTCTCTAATAAGAATATAAATGTTCCTTTAATTCTCATATACACTGAGAAATGTTGGGCCAAGCCAAGACCAAAGCTTCTGAGAAAGAAGAAATAGTAGCAGGAGGCCCTTAGATGTTTTGCTTGGGTAATTTATAGAAATTCAGGCAAATAGAGAATACTGAAACATCAAAATCATAGGTGATAGTGCTGCTATGTGGACATTATCTTAACTGACAGCCTCCTGCCCCCTCACCCAAAATTGAGCCAGCCTAGAGTAATTATCAATCCCTCACCTTTCTATCTATCTGTCTGTCTGTCTGTCTGTCTGTCTATCTGTTGATCTGTCAATCTATCAAGCTATTGATCTGTCATCTATCTATCAAAATCTATCTATCCACCATCTATCTATATATCTATCATCTACCTATCTGTCTGTCTATCTACCTATCATCTATGTATCTATGTATCTATCTATCTATCTATCTATGTACTTATGCTGAGAATATTCTCACTCTCTGTGTCTCTGTCTCTCGCCTCCCTTCCTGTTTCTGTCTGTCTGTCTCTGTCTATCTCTGTCTCTCTATCTGTCTATGTCTCTGTTTTTGTGTCTCTCTCTGAAGGAATAAACACTGGATCCTGTTTTGATAAATGTCAAAGCGTTATTTGATTTCATCACATACACATAGCAATAGTATATCACTAATTTTTGGAGATAGAGCAATATTTAAAATTATGCAAGTAAGACAAGTATGGTTTTTATTTTTTGTAAATACATACTGTGGGGTGGTGATGAACAAGGGAGTAAATGAAAGCCAAAGGGAATTACCTCCATTGTATTTCTGATCTATTAAGCTCACATTGCTACATAAAAGCCTTGTAGTTGCTATGTTTCTGGCTGAAGCATGCATAGCTAAAATGTTACTAATGGTCAGACCCCTCCAAGGCCTATGGTCTGATTCTGTAAGCTTGAGACTTGGAGTCATCATCAATGACTGAAAGTACTGATCTAAAATTTGTGATATAGATTACTGCCACTTACTGGGGTATTACAAATGTGATGCTGCATGAAGAGTGTTTCGTATAGTGTGTGATGATAAGCTCAGGATATCAATTGTTAGAGTGTGAAAATCAAGTTTAACACTTTTATAAATTTCCTTCAATAATTAGAAATAAGGTCCAAAGTCATAATTTTCTGTAAGATATTTTATTTCTAGTTAGAATATGGGTAGTAGAACTATGGAGAAAAATAGAAAAAAAAGCTGGCAGTTTCCATAAAATGGTATTTTTATAACTATTTTTGAACTGGAAATTATTTTCTTCCACTCAAAGCCTGATTAATATACTTCAGTAACTACTAAATTAAGGCAAATCCTTTAGTCACTGTTAGTCTTCAAAATTTGGATTATTACCCAAACTATTATGAGTATCTCTATAGATACTCCAAATCAACATTAAGCTATGAGATAAGGATCCATAAGCTATTTCTGTCAGCATTTCCACATCAGTGTCTCATTCAACATTTTATACACACTCATGGAAAAGAGGGTCTTGCTTATTGGGTGTTGTTTGAATTTACAGGGACTTCTAGTCTAGGTGGTTAAAAGATCAGTGTGTACACAGCATTAGGTTTATTAGTATATCCATTACCTTAAAGTATGTTGTATTTTACTGTAAATACATTCAAATTTTACTGTTCTCTTGTGAAATATGTAAAGTATTGCTGTTAGCTGCATGCAGCCTGCTGTGCCATATAACACCAGTGTTCCTGTGTAACAGGATCACTGCAGCTGTTGGTCTGCCTCCCAGCTCTTCCTTCTAGTCTCTATGGGTGCTCACAATTCAACTCTCAACTCTTAGGACAGTCATTTTGTCAGAAATAATGGTGTTTCTTTTCCTGTCCCTGATTTATTTCTATTAATGTAATACCTAGGACTGTCCATGTCATAAATGACGAGATTTCTTTAATGGGTGAACAGGGTTCTACCATTTATATATGCTACATTTTCTTTGTCTAGTTTTGGCCTTTTGGTTGAGTCTGTATCTGGGCTATTATTAACAGTGGGCAATAATCAAGGGAGTGCACATTCACATGCTTACAAAGCAAGTGATCTTGCACACTGAATCATGTGC
The DNA here is from genome assembly GCF_049852395.1 of Peromyscus maniculatus bairdii. Lineage (NCBI taxonomy): Eukaryota > Metazoa > Chordata > Mammalia > Rodentia > Cricetidae > Peromyscus > Peromyscus maniculatus. The sequence continues at coordinate 202,121,538 of NC_134852.1, read as the reverse complement.
CTGTACCTGTGTGACATTTTATCTTTTCTGAAATCTCTGATCCTTATGATAGTTTTATTTTCTTTTTTCTTAGATATACTAATTATTGTTTTTATTTGTTTGTTTTCTTTATTTAAAACTGTTTTATTCATTTTACATACCAACCACAGATCCCCCTATCATCTACCCTCCTGCTCCCCCCACCCTCACTTAACACCCCCTTCCCCTCACCCCCTCCTCCTAAAGGATAAATTCTCCCATGGGGGAACAGCAAAGCCTGGTACATTCAGTTGAGGCAGGATCAAGACCTTGCCCCCTGTATCAAGAGTGAGCAATGTGTCTGACCATAAGTAATGGGGATCTTGAGGCAGGATGACACACTTTAATCCAGATTTTGAGTCAGGAAGACACACCTTTAACCTAGGCCACACCTTCTGATGGAAGCCTCCATAAGGACAATGGAAGAAGGAAGGTTTTGCTCATTCTTTTTCTGCTTGCCTTCACGTTGTCAGCACATCCATGGAAGCATGACTTCTTCAGGATTCCAGCATATACAGAAAACCAACTGAGACACCCAGCTTCATGTAACTGAGAATTCTTGGACTTTGCATTCACAGCTAGCCAGTGTTGGACTGCACCCTGTAAGTCATTCCAATAAATTCTGAGAGAGAGAGAGAGAGAGAGAGAGAGAGAGAGAGAGAGAGAGAGAGAGAGAGAGAGAGATTCATTCTATAAGTTCTATGACTCTAGGGAACCCTGACTAATACAGGTAGGCAACAGTTTTAGTGAGAGACCTTACCTCAGTAGTTAGCTGAAGAGTGATGTAGGATGAAATCCGATGTTGACCCCCAGCCTCCACACATGTGGATCCACACACATGCCATGCAGACATGTACAAGTACACATGTGTAACACACACACACACACACACACACACACAACTGTACATACAGACACATAACCATATGTGTACACATTTACACACCAAAGAAAAAAAAAGTCATGAAGATCTTCATGGACTTTTGAGCAGAGTGGAAAAAGATGGGAAATGGCTAGAAATAGCCAGCAACTGATGTGAGCTAAAAAAAAATTCTACACCCAAGATTTACCTTAAAGTTGACTTGATAAAGGCACCAGGGAATGGCTTTGCTAAAATTCCCCAAAAGATTGCCTCTGAATAAAGGACTAAATTCTTGACTGTAATATCTGTAATATCCTCTGGAATGCTGCCACTCATTTGTTTATCAGTCTGGAGAGTAGAGGGCAACCTCCTTACTGGCTGTTTGGGAACTTTGAAGTTGCCTTAAAGGTCTGGAGGATTTCACATAGGATTTTGGCTTAAAAATAGAATCCTTCATCATGACATTGTTTAAACTACATGCTTCAGCTTTTTCTTCTCTTACTTTCTGTTACTTCCTATTGCTTTTGTACATAAGTATTGCCAAAATGGCTAAATATATATCATTTCCTCATGGTTTGTTTTCTGTCTCCATATGCATAAATTCCACATACTCAGAGTCCAGGCCTTTTTTTTATAGAGTCTACTAGGTGTATCCAGCATCCTAATTCTTTATTGAAATTATTTAGGCTTCATTTTTTAAAATTACATATCTACATATCCATGGATGAAACTGTATGTGATTTTCCTTCCCAATGATATGAATTTTTACTTAACTTCCACCGACCTCTTAGGACATGTACTCAGCCCAGACTTCTACTTAGTATGGGAATGGCCCCTGGTGGTGCTGGTGCATGGCTAATAACCTGGTCTTTAAACAAGAGAAGATGAGTTCAGTTTTTAAATAGCTATGTATGGCAGAAGAGAGCATATTGTTGTGTGGAGCTAAAGCACTGCACCTGCTTCTGTGTAAAAGAGTAATAATAATAAAGATTACCCCAAATCTTCCTTCATTTCTACTTGTGCTGAATCATGATCACCACTCCCGCCCACTTGCAGTATGAGAAAATAATAAAAATCTGAGGTTTCTATCAATCATGTAGCCTAAAGCTAAAGCTGCCTGACTTAGTAACTCTCTAGTTTTTCATATATTAGAACATTTCAACAAAATTAAAATGTCTTCCCTTGCCCTACTCCTTATCTCCCAAGCCCCACTATACCATACTATTTATTGCTCGCCTTAATTAGGTGCTAGCATTTCTTCCTCCAACATTGATCAGAAGCAAAGGGGGGGTCAGCTCCAGTGAGGCCTTCAGGCTGCAGATCAGACTTGGATGGTGCCTTTGTCACAGTGATAGTGACCACAAACATTGCTGAACAATATCATAAATATAGAGGACAAAGTTCAATACAAGTGTTTTACTTTTTTTGGGATCCACATTGTCTCAGGTTTAATCTTTGATTGTGAGAATGAAAGTCTGTCCCATGCTAGAAGAGTTACTGCAAATTAAGAATGAAGGTTTAGTAAATAAGTGAATCGTAAAATCCAAAGCATGCATCTTATGAGATGGATGGACATGCAGGCAAGGGCACTATGAACCTGTCTGATAGGCCTATGATGAGTCTAAATTCTGGGCAGCATAGTTCTTACTGGTTCAAAACCTGATGTTCAATTTAGTAGAGGCAAGAACCTTCTTGAACTTTCAAAACCAGGACCAGAGCCCAGTGAATCTCCTCAGGTTGAGGCAGTGCCTACCTTATCTCTTTTCTTTAGTTTGTTACACATTGCCTTCAAGGATAGTGCCTTCAAGGAATTTAATACTTTACTTTAGAGTGGATGACTTGGAAATCTGCCTCAACCTTAAATCCTACTGTCAGGAATAAAGAGGTCATAGAAGAAAGATTTCTGAGATCACTTCTCCCACAGGCTTAACCATAAAGTCCCCCAAGTCTCCCCCCTATTTGCTTTACACAGTGGATATCCTTAACATGCTTCAACCAGATCTTTGGTTTCCATCCTTTTCTTGAGCATGTGCAGATGACTGTAAACCTCACACCATTCTGTGTGTGTTCTGTTTAACAGGCTTGTTAATGCAGCACTAGAGGGTAAGCATCAGCAAATAAAGTGCCTGTCCTCTCAAAATCAATCCCAGTTCCCAGAGCATACAAATCATAGAGTCCATAAACACAAGGAACTTCATGCAAGGCAAACACAGGCTCTAAGCATGCAGAGAGTTACTTGTGTGGAACTTTTTAGTGAAAGCTACTGAAATCAATCTATTCTCAGAGGGTTTTTTTGTTGCTAGTATTATTTTTAAGTATGCATTTTCCTGAAATTACCATAACATTATATATATGTCCATAAATCATGTTTATAACTAGATACATTTTAAAAAAGAAAATACTCCCCTCTAACATACATATAGGTCAATAAAGAAAATTACTCTAGAAACCTCACATTCATTTTAACTTTCATATGTTACTAATTTCCATGAACAATCAATATCCAGAACTACTAACAACATTGATCACTTTGATTATTTTAGCCTCATTTTTTAACTTTCATATGCATAGAATTGTGTAATATGCCACATTTATGCCTTATTAATTTTAGTCACTATTGTGTGGCTCATGTGTATTTTTCTTTTAATACTACTCTTAGTTCTCATTCTGTCCATTTTATTATAGAAATATATCCAAATCTATGCACTCTATTTTTGGAAAATTGAGTGGTCTTCAGCTTGTAAGCTGTGTGTATACAATCTTATGTTTTAATAAACTTATGTATTCCAGCTCTTGGAAAGGAATATGGATATAGAAATGCATACATCACATATAAAATCATATATATGATCACCTTTGGCAGATCTTGCCAAATATTTTTTAAAGGTAAGGACACATACAATGAGTACATATGAGTTTTGCTTCCCAACTCACATGTACCTGGAAAAGTGGTTGCACACATTTATCTCTCAACAGAAGATATGAGACATATAGCATCCTTGTGATTATGAAGTTGAGGAACTTATCAAAGTATCTTCATCATTCAGAAAACTTTTTGTTATGATGCATCTAGTCAAGTTGTTTGCTCATATTGATTTGTAAAGGGTTTTAAAAAATTGATGAGTCTTTTGCTATATTATTAACATATTATAATTTATCTGTTACATTTGATTAAATGAGTTTTTAGGGTAATGCTTATTTTTGTTTTATTGCCGAGTATCATATTTTGTGACATGTTATGAAATTTCTGCTAATCTACAATGTCCTGAAAACTGTTATTTATGTCTCACCCTGTATAAAACTCAAAATGTATCTAAGATCCTACTGTAAGACACAAAACTCTTAAAATAAGAGAAGAAATATAGGGGAAATCTTCAAGGCATTGTCACCAACAATGACTTCCTAGGGAATGCTCCATAGCCCAGGAAATAAGATGAAGAATGAAGAAATGTGATTACACCATATCAAAGGCTTCTGCACAGCAGAAGAAACCACTAAAGGAGTGAGGAGAAACCTGCAGAATGGGAGAAAATCTGATAGAAAATGAGTGCAAACAATATCAAAAGAACAAATGATATAAAACAAGAACAAAATAGTAAATCATCAAAATGGACACTAAGCAAAAGAAGTACAAATGGCCAACAACTGCATGGAAATGCTCAACATTTCTGTCTACTAAGAGCATGAAAATCAGAATTATGTTGAGATTCCATGATATCAATTTAGAGTGTTGTTTTTTGTTTTTGTTTTTTATTTGTTGACATTTTTTATCTAAAATAGAAGTTTTATTTGCTCCAACTATAGCATTCCTTGGTATTTTCCAAAGGAAGTAACCCCAGCAAACAAAGGCTCCATACTCATAATTGTTGTGAAATATTTTGTGGTGGTTTAAATAAGAATGGCCCCCATAGGCTCATATCCTTAAATGCTTAGTCAGCAGGAATGACACTATTAGAAAGAATCAAAAGGATCACGGGTGTGATCTTGTTTGAGGAAGTGTCACTGGATGTAGGCTTTGGGGTTTCAAAATCCCATGCCCAACCTAGAGTCTCTCTTTTGATCTGTAGATCAGGATATAACTCTCAGCTACTGCTCCAGAGCCATGTCTGCCTGTCTGTGTGCTGTCAAGATCCCCACAATGTAAAAATGAATGAAATCTCTGAAGGTGTAAGCAAGCCAATAAGCAGCACCCCTCCATGGCCTCTGCATCAGGCTCTAGGTCCTTGTCCTGACTTCCTCTAGTGATGGACTGTTACCTGGAAATGTTAAGTAAAATAAATCCTTTCCTCACCAAGTTGCTTTGGTCATGGTGTTTCATCAGAGCATTAACCCTAACCAAGGCACATTCACAACAGTGAAGAAAAGGGGTTGATCTAGGTATTAATTAATAGATGAGGAAAATTAGATATATATCCAGAGTGGAGTAATATTCATTCTTAGAGAATAACACAAAGTTGTTATTTTGGGAGAGGCTGATAGAACTGGCAGCAACAATGTTAAATAAAGCAGACTAAAGACAAGAATGACATGTTTTCTTTCATATGTATGAAGTGAAGAAATGGAGATGACTTAGGAGAAGAGGGACTACTAGGAAAGGAAAGATAAACATAGGAAGGTGCAGAGAGAGAAAGTCAACATAACAGAGACTAGAGAGTGAAGTTCATATACAGACACAGTGAAGCAAAGCTCATTAATTTGCATAATTAATACTTATTATTTCAATAAACCAGTCACCAATATAGAAATTTGAATATGACAATACTATTAAAACACTTGAGTTAGCCTGCCCAATAATAAATTTTAACTCTACCTTAATGAATGTTGAGAATTTTTTTCTGTGTCTATTTCCATAGTGATAAATATGGGGAAAATAATACATACTCATCTTTTTCTGAGAGTCCTAGAGACCCTAAGAACCTGTATTAGTAAGCTCTTTGCAACTGTAAAATTGATCTCACTAAAATAAGAGCTGATATATGACAGCGGTATAGCTACAAATGATAGTAATCATCACCAGATCTGTGAGTCATGAGAGTAAACCCCTCCCCCTGTCCATGATTGTCATTGTTCTCCTTCAGAACTCATCACGAGTAACAGCTGCTTAGTCTTTGTAAACATGTGCTAAACTAGTGTCACATGGGAAGAGGGAAATTCACTTGAAAAATAGCCCATATTAGACTGTCCTGTAGGCATATCTATAGAGTGTTTTCTTCATTGTTAATGGATACAGTTGTACCCAGTACACTATGGACAATATTGTCCTTAGGCCAGGTGGCCCGGGCTACATAAAAAAGATAGTTGAGCAATCCAGGGGAAGAAAACCAGCAAAATATATTCCTCCATGTCTTTGTTCCAGGTTTCTCAACCTGCCTTGACTTCCTTCCGTAATAGGCTGTTGCACAGGCATGTAAAATGAAATAAACTCCCTTTTCTCCAAGTTGTTCTTAGCCAGTGTTGTATCACAGCAACAGAGAAGCAAGCTATGACATTTTCAAAGAAAAGTAAATTTTGAGACCCAGTAGAAGTAACCGTACCCTATGACATACTAGAGGGAAAAAATAAAGACTGCCTATCAAGGCCATGGTTCTCTAAACAAGCAACACACAACAATAAAATGGCAATAATTTCATGGAAAAAGGAAACCATAAAAATTAAGAGATTGGGAAGGGCCTGTTATCTCAGCATTTGGGAAGCAGGCTAAGGCAAAACATTCTCAAGTTGGAGGGTCACGTTGTAGGAAGCCTGGTCTATACAGTGAGAACTTGCATGTACATGGTGTATTACTGGAGTGATAGTATAGTGACTCATAATTAAAGAGCAGCTCTCTGTGAAACGAACTTTTAGTACATCATTCTGTGGAATTCTTATAGTAGCACAGCACTCTAGATCATGGTAGTGTCATATGGCAAATGTGAAAAACACAAATCCACAGTCCTCATCCCAGAATTTCTGAATCTTAGGCTTGGAATAAGACTGGACAATTGCCTGGTATATTTACAATAGCTCTCCAGGTGATTGCAACACATCCCAAATTTATGTAACCCTGCAGTGTGCCCATCTGAAAGATACAAACATTTAAGGAAAAAAGAAATCAGCCGTTTTCCCTTAAATACACCCAGTTTGAACATGAATTCATGGCCCTCTCACATCTCACATTAATACCCATGGTCTAAACTGATGCAATATATTGCCCTTCTCTGACACAGTATTCTTTTGTAGCTCTGGCTTTCTCAGAGCATTGGCTCATAGACCAATAAGGTATTAAGCTGGAACTGAATTCTCTCAGGGAAGAGAACAAAGCAGGAAGGTAATAAAGTCTTCCTAGCAGGCTGCAGCATGAAGCAGCTGCAGGATCCATTCACCTCCGTGTAAACAGCTAACCAAAGGGGAGGCGTTCAGCAAGGCAATTGGGGTGAAAGCCCTGAAAAATACCCCAGTCTTTTCCTGCCGGGTTTATGAACCGCTTTGGCAGGCTAACAGCAGCACATTATATGTAATTGCTGGTTTACTCTACCTTGTCTGCTTTTATTTTCACAAGGAATCCTTGTTATTCAGTGGAATTAGCAAAGGAATCCATTAAGTGCCGGCTACAAAGACTGCACAGTATTTATTCCAGTCATAAAAAGTCTAATTTTGCAATAACATGGCAATCTTTGGGAAGAGCTGGCTGATGGAATCTTAGTTTGGCAAAATTAGCCTCTTTTGGTCCTTATTATTATGGTGCTTGTGAGAAGTGAGTGGAGGGGGAACTGGCTTGCCAACTAAGCACTTTTACACAACAAAACAAATTCTCTTTCACAGAATACTCCTATAATAAAAACAAAATAGGGGAGACTGCTGTCTTGCTCAGACAGCAGAAACAGCAAGCAGACACACTCTTAATTAATGTGGGCTGAGATAACTGTGTTTAGAATCAGGGATACGTCCTTGGCAAAGAACCCAGGTAGTCTGCCACCTGGTCCTTTTCCTCTCTTCCCAAGCCATCCACAGGTATTTGGTACCAACTATGTGCCTAAGGCCTCACAGCATCCTTTATGATCCAGTGAATACCAACCTTCACTTAGCGATTCATAGAGCATCAGGACATCAAACAACCCTAGAACTCAGCTCATTTCCAGGTAGCAAAGAGGTTCTGAGTGTTATCAAAGACAGAGCACTTGTACCTTAACTCATGTCTCTTGGGTGCCTCTCCTTCCTTTCACACAGTTTCATCAAATTAACATTTTCACATCTCTGTTTGTTCGTAGTGTAGTTCCCAGCAAGCTCTATAGCACATTAAAGTTGAGCTGTAAATTCAGAATTCTTCATTTCAGAAGTGAAAATCCCACTGGTGTTTATTGATTAGGACAGCAGTTACTTCTTTCTTGATCTGAAAGATGTTTTAAAATTCAAGTTTCCAGTCCACAAAAATTCAACTATGCGTCTTAAGAGTTGGTCAACTCTAGACTGAGAACAACTTAAGTTTTCTCATCCTGAATGCCAATACAGGCATCAATCACAAACTTGCTTACTTGCAATAATTATAATAATAATAATAATAATAATAATAGTAATTATTATTATTATTATTATTATTATACAATGGCTTTGGCTGCAAAAATTTAATAAGCTTGGTACAATGCCTCAGTTCTGATAGAGAGAGCATAAAGCTGATTCACTATGAGTGCATATATAATCAGCACTCCAATTAAGGCTGAGTCTCTGGCATCACAGAGACACAGCTTTATTCTACATGTGGGTTCCTTACTAAAGGGTAAATACTAGTCAAGGGGAGAAGATATCCTTAAACTTGGTAAATGACTAGGTGCAGAACAAATAGGAAAGAACAGACTTGCCAGGAATGGATGGAACCAGAGATTAAGTTAAGCAAAATAAACCAGACCCCAGAAAGATAAGGCAGTTTTACCATGTATAGAATCTAGATTTTAAAATAAGTGCTGTGTATGTGAAGAAAAACTAGAAGGTGGAGCCTACTAATGGAGACAGGGAAAACTAGCCAATGATCATGGAAGACGGACCAAATAAATAAGTAAATAAAGGGGGTGAATGTGGTAAAAAGTACAGTGATGTACCTCTATGAAAATGTCATGGAATCCATCAGTCTTATCCAGATAAAACAAAATATTAAAACAAATTCAAAACACATAACATGTAATAAAAACACAAGCAAAGGTGAAAATTATTTCTATTTAGGATTACTCCAGCTTTTACCATGCATTCCAAACAACATTCATTCCTAAAGCAGAACACTGACATGCATTTTATATACCTTTAGTTAATCAAATGGAGAGTCAGTTATCATGTTTTTTTAATCATGATTACATATTTAAACAGTTTTATGACTTATATCAGAATTGACTTGGATTTTAGCCACTGTCAATATGAAAGACTGACACATGAATTTTGTCTAAGGTGAGAGATAGTGTTCCAGTTTACATGCTCACTGAGAAAGACAATACATGAATCTTGCATGTGGAAGTGTTTACCTAAATGTTAGCCATTCATGATCATTAGTATCCATTAGTAAGCGAATAGCAGCTAAAACTCATAAGTTTAAATTGACTCAGAAGGTCTATTTAATATATTTTATAAAGCTCACATTTCATCTGAAGAATAGTTTACTTAACAGATTTGCTCACTCTTTTTTTTTTTGTTGCTAAACTTCACTTGTATCATGCAAAATCCATGGCTTTTATACCCTCCCTCCTCTTAAATTTACTGATACTTTCAATGGAATACAATGATCTTTAATAATATTTTTTTTCAAATCAATGAGTTATCAATCATTTAAGTTCTAGTCAAATATTCTACAGGTCATCAGGTCTACAGAATTTGGGACTATATTACTTTTAATAATTTCATGGCATGAAGAGAAGGATTTAAGTATATTTTCAGGATATGGACATGTTTTGAAAGCAAGAGTTCAAAATATGAGTGCCATGCAAATAGTAGGGACAAATGAAGCAATATAGAACACTTTCTGATAAACGCCATCATTCTAAAACTACCCAGTCCTCAATACATACACACTACAGGTTGATATATTTTTGCTCTGTTGATAATTGAGTCTCTTGTTACTCTTATTCATACTACAGTTGTTAATATTTCAATATGGACTCTAGAGTTCTCTAAAAGATTAAAGCCTAAGTAGATTTTGGCAATATTATCCAGTAAACAGTAGGAAGAACTTCTTGGATCTTGGGACCCAAGATTTTGTAAAGCATTGCTTTGTATAGCAAGGACCTAAGTGTGATTCCTCCAGAACTCATGGAAAAATTTAGGTACACATTTGTAATCCCTGCCCTAGAGAGGCAGACACATGAGTATGCTGGCTGTCCAGCTTAGTCTACTCAGTGAGTTGCAGACCAGAAAGAGATCTGTCTCAAAAGGTAAGCTGGACAGCTCCTGAAGATGGTAGGAAAGGTCATCATCTGACTTCTAAATGCACACAAACACACATGACAGGAATAGCTTCTTTAGTTACTTACATTTAAAGAGTGTAGAAGTGCTCACTGATCAGATAAATTAATGTATGATGTCTACTGATTCTAAAAAGAGGAAATCCTGCTACACAAACTTTCTTGAGTGAGATTAAGAAATCTGCAGCTTCCTTAAGTAATAAAAGAAGGCAACTGTGGAAAACAAAGGTATTTGTAATCTTTTATGGGCTCTTGTTCTGATGTAACCACAACAAGAAGCCATTGCAAAGAATGTAAAGTTTTTAAGTCATTGTGCTGCCCTATTTTCCACACTTGTTCTGTAATAGGGGAGCTTTTTAGCTGTTCATCTTACCACCCACACAGCAGCTCACGCATGTGTAAAGGTTAAAGCTGCATAATTATGAAGGAAACATACAAGAGCTACATAGTCTGATGTGTTCAATACATAATATTGGAATGAATAAGGGACAATTTAGAGAAAGAGGGAGAGATTTTTTTGCTATTAGAATTTATTCTTGCAAAAAATTGAAGTTTGTGGTTCTGCATCTGATAATGGGTGTGTATTACGAAATAGTCTAAACGCAAATGTGTTCCTTTTATTTATTTTCCAGGCACACAGTTATAAGCTCTTTGTGCACAATTCATGGTAGCATCTGTCATAGCTTTAAGCCTCCACTGTAGGCTTGCAGAATCTATGAAACAAAGATTAGTTTAAATGACATGACTTAGAATTTACTTTAGAAAAGAAACTTATTTAAGCCTTCTCTAAGCATAAAGTAAATGTTAGTTGAATGAAATTAATTTTATCTAGGGAATAATTATGCTAGACATTTATTGTTGAATTAATTTAAACTAAAAATCATTTTGATGAGAATTCCTTGAAATGCATGAAGTCTTAGCAAACAGCGCTATCTCCAATGGATTGGAAAATGATTCTGGGGTTGTATCTTGGTAGGAAGTGCATACAATGGTAATTTTCTTATGAGGAAATCAGTGTAACCTTGGATGAGTCTGAAGAGATAAATACCCAACACTTTATGTTGTATGTTCTCATGCTAGATTCAACCCTAATGATCCTTCAATGGCATCATCTAGAGAAAATTCCTGCAAGAGTGATTCCAGTAAGATCATCATACTTCAGGAAACAATAGGCAATATACTTGATAGAAAATGAAGGACAATTCTCAGTACTTTGAAATGATATCTGATTTCTTTTAATTAGCCAAAATTGAATAGTATAGGAATGCAAAGAATGTATAGCTCTAAAGTATGTACCATTAGGACTGCAAAATATATCGCAATTTATTTAATTGGAAATATCTATCATGTCCAAGACCTGATAACCCCTGAACAAATGCCTAATTTTGTAACAGAGAAAATGAGAGCTCAAAAAGAATAAAGAATAAAGCCTAAAATCTGTCTATCTGACTATCAAAGCATATTTGCATGCTAATTCCTGAACAGGAAAATCACAGTAAGAAACCGGCACAAGGCTTCAGAAGGATTGCATGTGGCGTGGGCTAACAAGCACTCTTGCTTGCATTTCTGCTCATTCTCTCCTTCACTAAGAATTTGCTTCTTTCCTTGACTTAGACCACAGGAATTTGTGTTTGTGTGATTCTGTCTTCTCGTAAAAGTCACATGCTTTCTCTAAAATTGAAGGTTTGGGTTACTCATAGGCAGACACAGCCTGAATTTCAGAATGCTTTTGGAATACTTGGCCAATCCATGGAGCTGTGAGTATGGACTTGAGTCAGAAAAGTAGAATGCCAATGAGAGTAGTAATAGGGATATGGGAGCACACATGTTCCTGTCTCTCTGCCAGGCGCAGTCTTCACAATACTATTTAAAGTAGAGACCAAAATGAAGAGAGAGTGTGTAGGGGCATGCAAGAATCCAGGCCCAAATCAGGGACAACTGGTTCAAATTTGTTGTTGTAACCATTATAAAAACAACAGCAAAAGAAAACATTGCCTTCAAACAGCATCCAGAAAAATTATCTATATCCCCAATCCAGCTAGAAATTTCCTTAGGAATTCTTTGATTGATATCATTTTTCCTCTAAAAGAGTTAAAAATACTCTCTTGTCTTCAACACATTTTGCTTGAAAGCTACACAATACAGTCAGTCCACTGTTGCTATTAACTTAGTAGACAAGGAAATGGGAATACAGAACAATTAAAGTCTACAACTAAATTACTCTAATACCCATACATCTTCACTGTTTAAGTGTCTTCTCAAAAAAAATTATATACACCACATTTGAAATATATAATCAGCCTATAAAAAACCCTTTCCTATTTAAAATTTATTTTAGCTTGGAATTCTTTTCCTCTCAAAGGCATCAATAAATCCCCATGCACACTACTTCCTGAAACAGGTTGATGAATATTATGTTTCTGTAGAGAAAATAAAAGTGTAAAGAGCATACAATACTGGAATGAAGCCATGAAACAGAAAATAAGACATTCAACTCATTTTTAGTACTGGAACTATTACCTAGCCTTCTGGGTTTCCCAAGCTGATCTAGTTATATTAAAAATCCAATAAAATCCCAGAGACTTGGAATTCTTCATCTCATTTCAGAGATCTTGCAAGATTGATTCTGTCATCCAAACGGTTCCCTTGACATTATTGTTTAAGCGTAAGGACATTTGCTGGTGTATAATCTAGCTCTTTTGGAAAGCTGAAGAGCAAGGGTGGAGACAGAGAGCACTGGGTCACCATCCCTGATTAATAACACCTAGACAGACTTCCAGCAGAGCACAATCCCAGTTCCTCTCAGCAAGAAGCTCTGACATTCAATGGAACTAAAAATGGCATTTTAAAATATTAACTTTGAGAACTATAATAAGGCATAAAAATGTCCACCCTAGGAAGGTGATGTTGAGATGATACTAGGGTCAAATGATATTTATTTTTCATTTTGTTACTTTATCATGGTCCTGAACACTATTACAGAAATCATATGTACTCACAGTAAAGTGTGCAACTGTGGAGAATCACCAGAAGTTAATTATTAATAATAACAATGATAATATCTATTATTATTATATAAAAATAATTGTATATTATTAAATTATATAGTAAATATAAATTTAAATACAAATAATAATTATAAACAATTTACAATAATAAATATTTTAATTATAATAAAAAATGTTTATTTAGTACATATGTTTAATTCACTTTTCTGATTATGGAGTACATAATTTAATTGCTATAACTCCAGGTTATGCCATTTTAAGTGTTATTATTTTACAGATCAGAAATTTATCAAGATTTAAGTGATCCATTTAAGGTCATCAGACAAGTTAATTTTAATTAAGCCATAATTTCATATCTATATATAGGGCCATTTAGTCTTGTGTTGCTAGTTACTCCATGGGATGACACCAAGCAATTATTCTAAACAGATCTAGTAGACTTATGTGGAATAAAGAGGTGCAGATCAATCTACTCTGGAAAGCAGTTAATTCCAGTGAAAGAAGTGAAACATAAGAAATTCAATTCCCACTATAATATTTAGAAGAAAGGAAATGCAGGATTGGGACTTTGTGTGTGAGGACCCCCCGTTTGTCTTCACTATTCTGTCATCACTGTCTGGCTTGAAGATTGTCTTAGACCCATATTTCACACATAGCAAATATTCCCAGGCTTCTGAGCAGCATGTAATAAATGGACAGGGAAAGCTACAATTTCTTCTCCCCTTGAAGTCTCTGTCCCTTTCCACAGAGCACCCATTAATTTTTTCCTGTATTTCCTTTGCAGCATCCAAGATAGTTGGAAATTTTATAACTTGCTTCCAGAGTAAGTGAAAATGAGATTTTTTTTTAAAATTTCACAAATCTCCTTTTCTCTCTGTCTCTCTGTCTTTGTCTCTCTGTCTCTGTGTCTCTCTCTGTCTCTTTCTCTGTCTCTGTCTCTGTCTGTCTCTCTCTCTCTCTCTCTCTCTCTCTCTCTCTCTCTCTCTCTCTCTCTCTCTCTCTCTCTCTCTCTCCTGTACCAGTTCCTCCTCTGTATTTCTTTACTGGCCACAGTTTCTGTCTCCAGTCTGCCTTGTTCTCAGGGGCACTCATATTGAAAAGCGTGGAGTAAGAAGTAGGTGAGGTAGAGAGAAAAATCTCTCTTTCCAGTCCACACTACTATAAACAAAGAAAGTATTTTACTTTCATCATAGCCACTGCCTCTTTAAGGCAAAAATAATGAATTTGACAGATCTTTCTCACTCCACTACTTCTATGAGAGGTTGCTTAGCAACCACAGGACATTGGAGAGAGGGTGATGTTAGAGCAGGTTACAGAAAGAAGGAACTATCATTAATTCTGCAGATGTTAAATATGATCCATCCTCTGTCTTCTTTGTTTTCAAGTTGCCTATCTATCAGTCATTTCAAATGGCAAGTCCTACTGCCACCCAGAACTCGGGATTTACTATTCTGTCCTTTAACCATCAAGTCAATGATCTGACCCAGCTAAATAAAGGTGATATTTCACATGATGCACAGTGTTATAGTTAAAAATAATAATGTCCCATTTCAATTTTATGCATCTGCTCTTTCTCACATTTTGGGTGTGATTAAAAAAGAGAACTAGCTTGTAAACAAAATATTTCAATAGTTGCACTGGCTAATTTTTATTTTTTATGGATTTCATTTTGCAATGTGAGCTTGGATCTGTTTTGTTTCTTATAAGATGGGTTTGACCTTATTAGAAACCGATTCTGATTTTTAGTTCACTTTATGAGTGTCTGCCTCCCTTTAGGACTTGCTGCTACTACAGGATTCTGTTGATTGTTCTATGCATACAATGTTACATATAAATATATATAATTCTTATTAACCTTTATGTGATTGATATCTCCTGGTGATTTAAAAAGTTCAACTTCCTCATCCTGGAAATATATATGCAAATTTCTAAAATGGTTTGAATATCATGTCTGGGACATAAAATTTATTGCCTAAAATAAACAGTAGCCAATGAGAACAAATATTTTATCGTATTCTCTACATACTGAACTCAAAGATAATTATTTTATTTTCATAAAGTATTCCATTTAATTCTCTTAGAATCTCTATAATGTAAGTATTGCACGAATTTGGTTACTTAGAAGCAAAGAAAACTAAAATTTGAAGTCATCTTTGAGGTTGCACAAGTTAAGGATAGAGAAACAGCCTACCTCTGTCTACCCTAGAAACTGAGGGAACCCCAATGACATCCAGTAGTTAAGGGTTGGATGCTTCACAACCAATCCTTCTGAACTGATAGGAGAAGGAAGGACAGAAAAATGAGGGACACAAAGAACGAGGAAGGAGGGAAAGAAAAAGGCAAAATAGGTTCACCTTGCATGTAGGTCTTAACAAAATAGGTCATCAATGATGCAAGCATGCTCTCACCTTGCAGTAAATGCCAGAGGAAACGCTTCTGCTCATGTCTGTATGACAGGGTTCTCCAAACAGCAATGTCAAGGTCTAAAACATGTATATTCTAGTGTCTACATGAAAGAATTCTCCAAATAGCAATGTCAAGAGATAAAACATGTATGTTCTAGCAATATCCTTCATGATTTTTATACCAAGACTGAAATAAAATCCTATATCTCCCTACTTCTCACTCTGCAGATGAACTGTCTCTTATATTCTTTAAACATCTGATTCATAATATGGGAAATGGATTCAGCAAGACTAGGTTTATCCTGATAAGATAAAATAAAATTATAAAGTTTCTAAACAATATTATTTCATAATTTTAGAACGAGACAAATATGAGAATAAAAAGGTCTACTGAAATGCTATCTAAAGTATTGGAAATACAACAGAATTGTTCATTACTGATTTTCATGGCTCACAAGTGTTTCTAACATAAACTCAAACTCAGAATGTCATCCATCTAAAAACACTGCTGTCTTTTCCTAAGGAGACACTCTGTGCGTGAAATGTGTGCTCAACTACAGGTTCCATTCAGGTACAAACACAACTCACAGCTTTCCATCAAGCTTCATGAAGGTGAGGGAGGCACATCAACAAGTCCATATGATGAGGCCATAGGACAGGACCACTCAGCAAAGTTCAGAGAGGAAATTTTCCCTGTTGCTGGCACATCAGAACACAGTTGGCAAAGAGATGAAATCTGAACCTGACTCTTCAATCATCATCTACAGGGCTTTTTGCTGATCTTTTTTTCACCCAATGATTTCTCATACTAGCTACAACAGAATCATATCTCATTTAATTTGGGGAACATTTTCTCCACTTGAGAACTCATGATCTGATGTTACAAATCTTTTAGGTATGCTGTGCACCTGTGAGATCTGAACAGTTGAGTCCATGATTCTAGCCATATTGTGGAGCCCACAACAAACCAGACAGGCCAGCAAAACCAGTTATGGTTTTTGTTTTGTTTGGTTTGGTTTGGTTTGGTTTTTCGAGACTGGGTTTCTCTGTGTAGTTTGGTGCCTTTCCTGGAACTCACTTTGTAGATCAGGCTGGCCTGGAACTCACAGAGATCTGCCTGGCTCTGCCTCCCGAGTGCTGGGATTAAAGGCGTGCACCACCACCGCCCAGCCCAGTTATGTTTTTGACCTTACATTGAAGCTGTCTTCTTCTTCATTGACACTAGTATCTGTCTTTCATATGGCAGTGTTTCTGACTCTTGGCTCCACTGTTATAATACTACTGTGGATGATGTGTTCAAACACTGATTACAGCTGTGCTTGATGCTAAGCCTCTATCACACAGTTGTATTTTCATGATTTAAGGCGATGTGTACTTCCCCTTCATTTTTGCTGGTTTCACTTTACATTTGTGAGAAGTGAAATATAGTTGACATTCCTATCTAAGATCACTTTGAAGAAAAGTAAACTTTCAGCAGATCGAGAAGGTGAAAGGCAGAACACACATAGTACAGAAATCAGCACAGGACAAGGAGCACATGGCCAGTTTGTTTTGCCATTCCCCTACTTAGGCTCACTGGGCCATGCCACTCTGTCTGAACAGGAAAGAATGCACTCACTAGTGTCATTGCACTAAGTCCTTTCCACTTACAGTTTGGTCCTGGGGACTTTGTGACTGCATATGAACTGTGAGAACTGTGCTTTCCATGTGGTTTCTTTCCTTTCCTCTCTAGCCATCTGGACACCAATGAAGAAAATGCATTTAGTACTGCTACAAAAAGAGGCAAATGTAGTCTTATCAAGTGATCCTTTAAAGTTAATTAGATGAAATAATTAAGGTTTTTTTTTTTTTTATTTACCTCAACCTCCTAAATCTGAAAAGAATACTGGAGAGATTCTCTCTTGGCATGGCCCATTACCCACCAAAACACCTCTCATGAAGGTGGAGGCTGCACTGAACTTGCTGGGAAACTCACTAAAACTCCCTGCTCATTGTTAAGATCCATTCACAGGTCTGAACATTCCAGAGCTAGAGTGTCAGTGAATAGGAGAAAAATAAATGTGTATAGCACTGAATTTGAGAGAGAAGTTTGCTGTGGGATGGTCTGTATGTGCTCTGAATGGTCAATAAATAATAAATAATAATTGGCCAGTGGCCAGGCAGGAAGTATAGGGGGGACTAACAGAGAGGAAAATTGAGAGAACAGGAAGGAGGAGGGAGACACTGCCAGCCACCGCCATGACAAACAGCATGTGAAGATGCCAGTAAGCCACAAGCCATATGGCAAGGTATAGATGTATAGAAATGGATTAATTTAAGATATAATAACAGTTAGCAAGAAGCCTGCCATGGCCATACAGTTTATAAGCAATATAAGTCTCTGTGTTTACTTGGTTGGTTCTGAGCTGCTGTGGGACTGGCGGGTGACAGAGATTTGTCCTAACTGTGGGCCAGGCAGGAAAACTCTAGCTACAGAAGTTACTCAACTTCCACCTTGATGTATTAGTTCTTTGCTGTTCACTTAATTTCATAACATCAATGTAGAATCTGGAAATGTGATAGTTAACATCTGACTATTTGTGAAGTGTCTTTACCATTTTTTTCTGATCCACTTTTTAAAAATCTGATTTAAATCCTTTCTGTTCAACATAACCCTCTTAGACGGCTAAATTATCAACTCAACATTCTAGAATCAGTTGGGATGAGGTCCTCTGAGAATACCTTGACAGTGTGGATTGAAGTGGAAACATCTTTGCATGGTGAGTTGCACCATTTCCTAGGCAGAGAATTTTGAGCTTTGTAAGAATGAAAAAAGAGACCTTGTCATTAGCAAACAAGCATTGCTCTCTGCTCTTGACTGGGCATGCAAAGTGGTGAGGTGCTTCAATTTTCTGTCACCTTGACTCCTACAATGATGGATTATAACCTGGAGTTATAAACCAACCAAACCTCTTTTCCATTAAGTTGTTTTTGTCAAAGTATTTACTATCTTCCCAGACTGCATCTGCCTACCCCCGCACCCCACCATACCAGGTGGCTATATCACTCACCACCATCTGCTGTGGAGACAGGCTATGGTAGTGATGGGGAGGGAGGTGATAAGCCATTCAAAATTAATTACTGACAATAAGAAGGCACATATAAAGTCAAGGATTCTGAAAGACAAGTTAACAGGAGGGTACCTTCATTCACACCTGAATTAGCACCATGTCTTGAGTTCATACTGCACAAAGTTTTTCATTCTTGGAATTTCTTCACCAACTATATTTTCCTATGACAGAGAGATGACACTCATTCACATTGCATATGCTTTGCAAGATTTAGTTTGAGAGTGAATTCCATAAAGAAATATTTACCATCATAAATGGTCAGTATACATCATTGTTCTTTTGAGCTGAAATAATCCAAAATGGTGCCATAGATTGAATTAGTCATTTGAAATAGTGGTATGTGCACTATGTTCTTTGGTCTTTCCTATGCAGTGTGAGCTTTATTTGAAAGCAGTTACAGTGATATTTATTGGATAATCCTGAGGTCTGTTAAAGCTAATTTTAGCTCTTTCATACATTTAAATAGAAGAGGTAAAAGTATTTCTTCTGGGGAATTACTTAAAACATCCCACTAAGTTAACTTCCTATCCATCTTCCATGAGAAAATTGTGTATTCCGTTTAGGAAGTTGCAGCTCAGAGATCTAGAGATTTAAACTAATCCTGATTTGAAATTTTCAGCTATGACCCCAGAAATCTGCCTCAAAATATCTTGTCTTGATAGTTGAAAAGAATATCCAGGATAAGAACTTATTCCAGTAGCAAGGATTACCCACAGCTTCTACCTGGTTTTCAGAAGCAGTGACTTTCTTCCATCAACTATTCTGTCTCTGCATTTTTTCATACTCTATGGATAGAATAAATACTGGGCACCCTTTTGTCCTTCCTTCTCCCAACTTTCTATCACTTTAAATAGATTGAACTTGATAAAGAATAACCTGAATAACTTTCATCTTATATATAAACAATAATAGAGAAAACAAGTTTCCCATTGCTATATCATGGGGAAAAAAAACTTAAATTATCCAGACAGCTAAGTGATAATATTTTAGGCAGACTTTTGAAGTACACAATGTGTATATGTATATATAGAGAGAGATAGATGATAGACAAATAGATAGATAGATGATAGATAGATAGATAGATAGATACATAGATAGATAGATACATAGATAGATACATAGATAGATACATAGATAGATACATAGATACATAGATACATAGATATAGATAGATAGATAGATAGATAGATAGATAGATAGATAGATAGATAGTGTGTGTGTCTGTGTCTGTGCCTGTGTCTGTGTCTGTGTGTCTGTGTGTGTTTTTATTGCCTTCACATAAAAATAAAGTCTGGCCATGTCATGCAATTTAGAAAGCCCTCTTTAAGCATCCGAGGCCTTTTTCTAAATGATGCCACCACAAATGTATGATTGAGTCAATTAAGTGAGAAAAACAAGTATTTAGTGTTCCAAAGCAAGTATCTGGCACCACACAGGTAAAATGACAGTCTGACTAAGATTTTCCACCAACCTTGCTGTTGTTTGGGTATTATAGGATTGATCACATAGCAGCGAGCTAAAGGGATAGATTTCTGCTGCTTACTAAGTATGTATTTTGATGGTAAGCTTCTGAAATTCTGCATATTATCACAGTTGTTTTAACCAGTTTTTCAATTAGACCTTTAATCTATATAATCATTTCAAAGAATTATCTAAAATGAGCAGTTCTATATATGAAGTTTTAATGTAAAACTTTATGAAGTTCCTTGATATATACCCATGAGGGTTGTTGTGTTCCAGTCTCAGCACTGTGAGCTATGAGCTCCAGTTCCATGGTAATATACTGACATGGTTATTGACATTTTCTGCCTTCAGTTTTCACCTCCCCTTTATTCTACTGCTCACTTTTCTCCTCATCCATCTGAGGTTAACAATGATTGTTGGATTATTTGATGCAAAGGCCTTTTCCCCAGAATTCCTATGGTTTCCATTAAAAAGTACTTGACTCTTAAAGAGGGCTAGTTTTGAATTTTTTTTTTTATTTTACACCTAACTTTTTTTCTTTTTTTTATTAAGTAAATTTATTTTACAACATCATTTAGTTCAACATAATAGCCACAGATTCCCCTGTTCTCCCACTCTCGCCCCCCTCCCCCTCCCCCCACCCCACCCCCCATTCCCACCTCCTCCAGATCAAGGTCTCCCCCGAGGACCGGGATAGACCTGGTAGACTCAGTCCAGCCAGGTCCAGTCCCCCATCCCAGACCGAGCCAAGCGTCGCTGCATAGGTCCCAGGATTCAAACAGCCAACTCATGCAACTAGCCCAGGACCCGGCACCAACACACAGCTGCCTCCAAAACAGATCAAGACAAATGACTGTCTCACCCATTCAGGGGGCCTAATCCAGTTGGGAGCCCCTCAGCCTTTGGTTCATAGATCCTGTGCTTCCATTCATTTGGTTATTTGTCCCTGTGCTTTATCCAACCTTGGCTTCAACAATTCTCGCTCATATAAACCCTCTTCTTTCTCACTAATTAGACTCCCAGTACTCCACCAGGGGCCCAGCTGTGGATGTCTGCATCCAGATTCCTCAGACCTTCCTTGGATGGGGTTTATGGCACAACTAACAGGGTGTCTGGCCATCCCATCACCAGAGTAGGTCAGTTCCTGCCGTCTCTCGACCATTGCCAGCAGTCTTTTGTGGGGGTATCTTTGTGGATCTCCGTGGGCCTCCCTAGCTCTCTGCTTCCTCCCCTTGTCATGTGGTCTTCATTTACCATGGTCTCCTATTCCTTGTTCTCCCTCTCTTTTCTTGATCCAGCTAGGATCTCCCACTCTCTTTCCCTTGACCGTTGCCCTTCATTGTTTCCACTCATGACCAGGCTGTTCGTGTAGATCCCATCCATTTCTCCGTGTCTTTTTTTTTGGGTCTCATTTTCCAGGTAGCCTCACTGGTGATGTGAGTAGCAGTCCACTCAACTTCCACCTTGATGTATTAGTTCTTTGCTGTTCACTTAATTTCATAACATCAATGTAGAATCTGGAAATGTGATAGTTAACATCTGACTATTTTTATGCCAATACCAAGCTGTTTTTATTACTGTAGCTCTATAGTAGAGCTTGAAGTCAGAGATTGTGATGCCTCCAGAAGTTGTTTTATTGTACAGGTTTCTTTTAGCTATCCTGGGTTTTTTGTTTTTCCTATGAGTGAGTACATACCATATTTGTCTTTCTGAGTCTGGGTCACCTCACTCAGGATGATTTTTTCTAGATCGATCCATTTGTCTGCAAACCGTATGATGTCATTGTTTTTCTCTGCTGAGTAGTATTCCATTGTGTATATGTGCCACAATTTATTTATCCATTCTTCAGTTGAAGGGCATCTAGGTTGTTTCCAGGTTTTGGCTATTACAAACAATGCTGATATGAACATAGCTGAGCAAGTGCTCTTGTGGTATGATTGAGCATTTCTTGGGTATATGCCCAAAAGTGGCATAAAAACCGACATGTGGACCAATGGAATCGAATTGAAGACCCCGACATTAACCCATACACCTATGGACATATAATTTTTGACAAAGAAGCCAAAAGTGTACAATGGAAAAAAGAAAGCATCTTCAACAAATGGTGCTGGCATAACTGGATATCAATGTGTAGAAGGATGCAAATAGATCCATATCTGTCACCGTGTACAAAACTTAAGTCCAAGTGGATCAAAGACCTCAACATAAATTCAGCTACTCTGAACCTGCTAGAAGAGAAAGTAGGAAGTAGTCTTGAACGCATTGGCATAGGAGATCACTTCCTAAATATAACACCAGTAGCGCAGACACTGAGACAAACAATCAATCAATGGGACCTCTTGAAACTGAGAAGCTTTTGTAGAGCAAAGGATATGGTCAACAAGGCAAAGCGACAGCCTACAGAATGGGAAAAGATCTTCACCAACCCCACAGGTGACAGAGGACTGATGTCCAGAATATATAAGGAACTCAAGAAATTAGACATCAAAACGACCAACAGTCCAATTGAGAAATGGGCTTTAGAACTAAACAGAGAATTCTCAACAGAGGAAACCCAAATGGCTGAAAGACATTTAAGGAATTGCTCAACATCCCTAATCATCAGGGAAATGCAAATCAAAACAACTCTGAGATACCACCTTACGCCTGTCAGAATGGCTAAGATCAAAAACACTGAAGACACTTTATGCTGGAGAGGTTGTGGAACTAGGAGAACTCTCCTCCACTGCTGGTGGGAATGCAAGCTTGTACAACCACTTTGGAAATCAATATGGCGCTTTCTTAAAAAATTGGGAATCAATCTCCCCCAAGATCCAGCTATACCACTCTTGGGCATTTTTTTCTGATCCACTTTTAAAAATCTGATTTAAATCCTTTCTGTTCAACATAACCCTCTTAGACGGCTAAATTATCAACTCAACATTCTAGAATCACTTGGGATGAGGTCCTCTGAGAATATCTTGACAGTGTGGATTGAAGTGGAAACATCTTTGCATGGTGAGTTGCACCATTTCCTAGGCAAAGAATTTTGAGCTTTGTAAGAATGAAAAAAGAGACCTTGGCATTAGCAAACAAGCATTGCTCTCTGCTCTTGACTGGGCATGCAAAGTGGTGAGGTGCTTCACCTTGACTCCTACAATGATGGATATATGCAAGTGCAAGCTGCTGAGTCCATTTGGTGTTGCTTATATGTACATTGTTACAGGGCTGACCACTTGGTATTGGATAAGCAAATAGGGGCTCATCCCTAGAGAGGATCATTTCTCCTGCTTTCAGATGTCCTTAGTTTCCTACAGTTCCTCCTCTACATTTAACCCATAAGAGCACAATTGGAATGTTCAATTAGAATAACCTCCTGTGTTCTATCAGACCACCATGGTTTAAAGTTAGATTTCAACAACAACAAAAACTACAGAAAACCTACAATCTCATGGAAACTGAATAATGCTCAACTGAATCACCAATGGGTTAAGGAAGAAATAAAGAAAGAAGTTAAAGACTTCCTAGAGATCAATGAAAATGAAGACACCACATACCCAAACTTATGGGACACTATGAAAGCAGTGCTAAGAGGGAAATTCATAGCACTAAATGCCCACATAAAGAAGTTGGAGAAATCCCACACTAGTGAATTAACAGCACATCTGAAAGCTCTAGAACAAGAAGAAGCAAAGTCTCCCAGGAAGAATAGACGCCAGGAAATTATCAAAGTGAGAGGTGAAATTAATAAGTTAGAAACTAAGAGAATAATACAAAAAATTAATGAAACAAAGAGTTGGTTCTTTGAGAAAATCAACAAGATAGACAAGCCCTTATCCAAACTAACCAAAAGACAGAGAGAGAGAATCCAAATCAACAAAATTAGAAATGAAAAGGGGGACATAACAACAGACATTGAGGAAATCCAGAGAATTGTAAGGTCATATTTCGAAAACCTCTACTCCACAAAACTGGAAAACCTAAAAGAAATGGACATTTTTCTGGATAAGTACCACATACCTAAGTTAAATCAAGACCAGATAAACGATTTAAATAGCCCAATAACCCCTAAGGAAATAGAAACAGTCATTAAAAGTCTCCCAACCAAAAAAAGCCCAGGACCAGATGGTTTCACACAGAATTCTACCAGATCTTCAAAGAAGAGTTAATTCCAATACTCTCTAACTTGTTCCACACAATAGAAACAGAAGGAACATTACCAAACTCCTTCTATGAGGCTACAATTACCCTGATTCCTAAACCAAACAAGGATACAACAAAGAAAGAGAACTACAGACCGATCTCCCTCATGAACATTGATGCAAAAATACTCAATAAAATATTGGCAAACAGTCCAAGAACACATCAGAATAATTATCCACCATGATCAAGTAGGCTTCATCCCAGGGATACAAGGGTGGTTCAACATACGAAAGTCCATCAACGTAATACACCATATAAACAAACTCAAAGAAAAAAACCACATGATCATCTCACTAGTTTTGAAATTTTTGAATTTTTAATTATATGGACCTATTCCCATGCTTCAATTTTCCTAAATCTTTGCCTTTCTTTCTCAGTAGCTTCTACTGTTCCTTTACTTGAAAGTGCTCCTTAAGAGCAAAGACAAATATCTCAAATATGTGGAATCTTAAAAAGCTGAATTTGGAGAAATAGGCAGTAAAATGGTGATTGGCATGGGCTAAGGACTGATGCAATAGAGATATTGTTCAAAGAGTAAAAATACCCAGCTATAACATGAAAAGCCTTAATGCTACACTGTGCAGTGATGATAACCTTAATAATAAGGAATACTGGAAAATCTATGAAAGATTACACGTTAAGTTCTCACCACTAAGAAAGAGCAGGAGACTATGTGATATGACAGATGTGCTGGGCCCAATGGTGAGATCAATTACCTATGCACATATGAACACTACATTGCACACCTTTAATATATACAGCTTTGTATTTTCTGTAGTTTTATGAAGCAGAAAAAAAGTATATGTCAAGGAAGTAGAAGGTCTTGGTAACTTCATAAGATTCATGCCCCTTTGTAACATCACTTTATTATAATGAGCTCACAAATTAAAATATTGCACAGCTAGAAAAAAGCAGCCTCTCAAACATTTGCTCAGTTCCAAACTCTGAATCTCAGTGAACTTCTCTCTATGCAGCTTTCAGCCTACAATGTATGCTTGTTCATATGTAGTCAGATGTGAGTGTGCATATAGTAGAGCCTTTATAAAGCAGACCAAGAATGCATAATGTCACATGATGAGGAAGAATAAAATTCAGGCAAAAGTACATGAGTATGAGACATGAAAGAGGATATAAAGCTAATTGCATTTCTAGTTTCAGCTCAGTATTTTTTTCTTTTATGTGATGGATAAGTTTATAAAAAATATAACTGATAGTGAAGGTTTAACACCCCCCACCAAGATCCACAGCTTCAGAATGAACATTCCAATTGTGCTCTTATGGGTTAAATGTAGAGGAGGAACTGTAGGAAACTAAGGACATCTGAAAGCAGGAGAAATGGTCCTCTCTAGGGATGAGCCCCTATTTGCTTATCCAATACCAAGTGGTCAGCCCTGTAACAATGTACATATAAGCAACACCAAATGGACTCAGCAGCTTGCACTTGCATATATAGGTATACATATGTATACCTATATATGGATAGATAGATAGATAGATAGATAGATAGATAGATAGATAGATAGATAGATGATAGATAGATAGATAGGTAGGTAGATAGATAGATAGATAGATAGATAGATAGATGCCATAATAACAAGAAAAAGAGGTCATGATTTTGAGAGGAAATAAGGAGCATAGCTGGAGCACTTAGATAAGGGAAAGAGAAGGGGGATTGTGTAACTATTTTTAATTTTAAAATGCTTAAGCATGAAATAATTAATGTGTGCTAGGCTATTCTTTTGTTCTAACAACTTTATACATAACAACATTTAACCTGTGTAACTACCTTTTATGGAAACATAGACATTTTTATTACTTTTTGTGTGACACAGAAAACCTAAATAGTTTTCTAAGATCATAGTTAGTAATAAATGTTGACTTTGAACTAAAGCTGACTAGTCTTACAATGTATACTGTAACATAGAATGAACATAAATGTAGAAAGAGGGAAAAGGAATGCACCATACTTAACATTTGGTTGACAAAATTATTCAGTTCATTGTACTCTTTGCTTGTCTGCAGATGCATTCAAACTGAATTTATTCAGAGGAAGTATATGCTGCATTAATTAGTTTGAAGTGACTTGTCTAGAGCATGTTGTATGGTTTATTGTGAAACCTTCCTTTTATGGCATTAGCCACGGAGCTGATTTAAGCTCTTGTTGGTAATCCACCATATGAAGAGATTCATCGTTACTGCATTCAAAGCGCTCTTAGCAGGATAATTGTTCCTGAGGATCCTATAGAGAATTAGAGAGACTTAAGGTGGATTTTTCTAAAAGCCTGGTTTGAACTGCCCCTGGCTGGGCCCAAGAGACAGACCAAGTTGGAGAGAACAGGATTAAATGTCACAGGAAGCAGTGTGTGTGATGTGGCTGAAAAATGAGGCTAGGAGAAGTTAGACTTCAAGTTGCCAGTCTACTTCCTGCCTGTCTGAATCATTTTCAGCTAGAGCAGAAACAAAGAATGGGCCCTGTCATAGTAGAGGAAAGGGAGCCATGCATCAGCAGCATCTAGCTGACATGCAGCACTTGTGACCCAGTCATACAGTCTTCAGAATCTGTCACAGGGGCAGCCAATGATCTGTGTCTCCTGAACAAGATAATGAGACTCTATCCAGGAGATTATGCCCTTGACCTCGGCTAACTGTGAATCAGATCATAAACCATCAGGGTTTTAAATTCTATATTGCATCATTACTGGCTGTGTTTGCAATTACAAAGTTCCTTCATAAATTGCTTTGTATTCAACTCCTACAGGAGGTTGAGATCTACAGCTGCTCAAAGCCCATCGTTCCCCTTGGAGATATGGAAATTGAGTGCTAGCCCCTGATGGCCAGAGCTGACTATGGCTCTACCACCAGTTCACTTTAACAAGTCATCTTCTACCTTCACAAACAGTGTCACTTTGTGCACTTAGCATCTTAGCATCCTAAATCTAGGGTTTCCACGTTGATGTTACAGTAGTGATAGTCTAATCCATACCACCCCTTTATTTAAATTTTTATTTTATGTATGTGGTTTTGCCTACATATATGTATTTGCACTGTGATGATTATTCTTGGCAGTCAGCTTGACTATATCTGGAATGAACTATAATCCAGAAATAGAAGGCACACCTGTGAGAGATTTTGTGCTTGGTTTGAAAGGTGTCAATGTCTTTCTAGTTTGGATCTTTTAGGCAGGAAGACATTGGTGTTTGATCCAGATCTTGAAGCAAGAAGTCATGCCTTTAACCTGGGACACACCTTCTGCTGGAAGCTTATATAAAGACAAGTAAGAAGGAAGTTCTCTATCTTTCCTTGCTAGCACATCCATTCCTTCAATGGCATTGGAGCCTACTTCTTCCAGATTCCAACATATACAGACCAGCTGAGACATCCAGCCTTGTGAGACTGGGTAACTACTAGATTCTTGGCTTTTCTGTTCACAGCTAGCCATTGTTGGATTAGCTGGACTTCATTCTAATAAATTATATATATATATATTCTCTGCATATACTGTATATATACACAAATATACTGTATGTATATATATGCATATACAAAGAGAGAGAGAGGGAGCGAGAGAAAGAGAGAGAAGGAGAGAGAGAGAGAGAGAGAGAGAGAGAGAGTCATTCCATTAGTTCTGTGACTCTAGAGTACCCTAAATAATACATATACCATGCACATACCTGGTGCCAGAAGATGGCATTAGATCTCTTAAAAATGAACTTACAGACATTTGTGACCTGATGTATGGGTGCTCAGTGCCCAACTAATGTCCTGTGCAAGAGCAGCAAATGATCTTCCTCTTGAGCCATGTCTCCAGACATGCCCCCAGCCTGAGGGCCAATGATATTTATAATTGTTAACTGACACTCCCAGAAAAATAATTGGTGAAATTATTATGGCCTCTCCACGTAGTTAAAAGGGAGATTTATTTAGTGGGTAATTTACAAAAAAGGGAAAGGTAGGTTTTGTGGTCTGGGGAAGGTATATCAAAGTCCAGTGGTGTTCTCTGGAGCTCTGCTCAGTCAACCTCCACCATCCAGGGTCCAGGAACAGAGAGCACGCTGGCCCATCCAGATCTCGGGTCTCCCGGTGCCTCCCTTGGCCCTGCCTTGTAGGTGTGACAGTTGCTGAAGCCTCAATGGGGGTTGGAATTTCCAGATCAAAGCTGGAATGGATACCCACTACATCTCCCCCTTTTTGTCTAAATAAGAAGGTTCTAAACTAATACAAGACTATATACAAAGGAATGGTTATCAAATATTGTCCAGGAATAAGGAGGGATAATGACCTAGATAAGATGGAACTACAACCAATGCGAATAATATCAAGCAAGAAACACATATTAAAATCCAGAGAAGTATAGAGCATAGGTAAATGGCATGTTACAAAGATCGTTCCAAAAGGTGTCCTATCCTAAAGAACCTGAATCTAATACTTAATATGTACTATCTAATATATATATATATATATATATATATATATATATATATATATATATAAAGTTGCAACTATAACTGCTATTATTCAATCCCATCAAAGACCTGAGAAGGAATATAATGGTAACTGAGAAATGGTAGATGGATGCAAGCAACTTTTGGGAATCTTACAAGAGTAGACCAAGACAGCTGGCAGCCTGGACAGTCACCTAATGTTTCTCAGCATTGTTGGTGCATTCAAATTGGATATAGGCCTAGAGTATCTGACAGACCATTTTCAGAAGCAGGAATTCTGAAAGACCATCTAACCCTGTCTTGGCAGAGTACAGTGGTCGCTTTCCTTGTGTCCCGCTTGTCCAGAAAAGACAGCATTGCATTCGTACTGTCAGCCATCAAGGCAAGGGCAGTTCTTTACCCAGTAAGCCATTTTGTGCCAAGAAGACAAACTTCCAAATGGAAATGTCTTAGAAGCCCAACATTCTCTCAGGATCAAATTTTTGCAGCCAGGAGCAATTGTGTCTCACGTCAACAGAATTCTAAGTTATTTAAATGCCATATTCTCTAGGTCTATGAAGTGTTTGAAGATTACCTGTCCATCTGACCTATGTATCTGTAAATCTGGATAACCAAACTCACATAACTATAGAGATGACACGCATAAGTGACTTTAAATCTATAAGTCTTATCTACCGAAATAACCTAAGGACTAAGGCTTCATGTAAACAAGGTAAACAGTCTATAAGCAATGTATGGTAAAGAACGATGACTTCAAAATTGTGACAAAACACAAGATATTTATAACAGAGGTAGGAATATATAGTGCGATATGCAGTATGACAATAATCTTAAATATACATCAATATACTGAATATCCTAAACAGAAGTAGAACATAAAGTATGCCAGCTATAAATTTATATTTGTATCAATATAAAAATATTTCAAATAAGAGTAGAAATATATGTACATTGTAACAAATATAGTTCTGTATTTGTATCAATATACAAATTTTCTTAAACAGGAATATAAAAATAGTTTACATTTGTGTCAACATATAAGAATCCATAACAGTGCAAATTACAGTGTAAATTATCAAAGGTTGCTATTTTACTAAATTTGTTTACTAGTATATACAATAATCTACCATAATATCTTATACCTATCCATTCCATTTCTTCTTTACCCCCCCGTTTATTTAGAATACTGAGTCTAATATTTTCTTCCACCCCCAACCCTAACCATCATCCATAACCCTGAGAATTATGAAACCTAGGGGAGAAGGGGCATCTTTTTCTTAGAATTGCTTCCTGCTGTTTAGGGGGTGATGTTATCGCCCGCCTAGCTCAGTCAGTAGAGCATGAGACTCTTAATCTCAGGGTTGTGAGTTTGTGCCCCACATTGGGTGCCAGATATTGGTGAAATTATTATGGCCACTCCACGTAGTTAAAAGGAAGATTTATTTAGTGGGTAACTTACAAAAAAAGGAAAGGTAGGTTGTGGGGTCTGAGGAAGGTGTATAGAAGTCCAGCAGTGTTCTCTGGAGCTCTGCTTCATCAACTTCCACCATCAGAACAGAGAGATCGCACTGGCCCATCCAGATCTCGGGTCTCCCGGTGCCTCCCTTGGCCCCACTTTGTAGGGGTGACAGTTGCCGAAGCCTTAATGGGGCTTGGAATTTCCAGATCAGAGCTGGAATGGCTACCCACTACAAGTACCACATGATTGTTAGATATTTGATGTTATAAGTCCAGAGCCAAACTCTCCTGAGCTAGTTTTATTCCTATAAATAGCCATTTACTATATGCTCTGTGTGAGACCTAACATCCTTGTGACTACTATATGAATCCTTTGGAACTAACAAACCCATAGCTTTCTGCTGTGGGATGGTCTGTATGCCAACTCTGTTGCTCTGGCTGGTCAATAAATAAAACACTGATTGGCCAGTGGCCAGGCAGGAGGAAGTATAGGGGGGACAAGGAGGAGAAGAATTCTGGGAAGTGGAAGGCTGAGGCAGAGAAACTGTCAGCCGCCACCATGACAAGCTGCATGTGAAGACACGGTTAAGCCACAAGCCATTTGACAAGGTATAGATTTATGGAAATGGATTAATTTAAGCTATAAGAACAGTTAGCAAAGCCTGCCATGGCCATACAGTTTGTAAGCAATATAAGTCTCTGTGTTTACTTGGTTGGGTCTGAGGGGCTGTGGGACTGGCAGGTGACAGAGATTTGTCCTAACTGTGGGCAAGGCAGGAAAACTCTAGCTACAGCTTTCACCAGTCTTAATGCTAAGATTGCCAGAATATAATATCAGAGGCCTATAGCTGTTATCTCACCATTTTGCTCTAACTAGCCTATCTCATGTGTCTACCAATTTATTTAAAAATGTCATGATTATGATTTTTCTTATTTCTCTTACTTATAAAATTTCATGAAACTGTTACTGCATTGAACCATATTATTTGGGAATTTTTGAGTAGTTTAAATTTGTGTTCCCAGGCCTTGGTCACTCAGTTTTTGCTCCAGAATATATTGTTTTTTTTTCCTTTTAAGGTAGAGCTAGGTGTTTGTATCAACAGTAACCATCAAGCTTTCTTGAAAATTGAGATAGTATTTAAGATCAGCCTACTCAAGAGAGATAAGTATTAGTTCCTTCCATTCTCCAAAGACTTAAAGTTCAAATACAATGTTTTTGTTTTTTCAGTTATACTTGGTATTGGTGACAGACTTGGGACAAGATTTTAGGCATTAAAAATTATATTTATAACTATAATAAAATCATTTTCTTTTCATATCTTATTTTAGAACTGGACAAGAACAACTCAGCTATGTTGATCATGGTCTCCTATAGTTCTATTCAATCTTTGGTACGCATGTGTGGTAATAATAACACAAGTGTGATTTTTATTCAGGTTGTTTTCCTTTAACATTTTAACAAGACTATGATTGTTAGTGAAGTCCCTTCTGTAGATGTAACCAACCGTCTTATTAAATAAGAAACACAGAACCAATGTAAAAGAGAAAGCCAAGAGGTCAGAGCTCAGAGCTAAAATCTTACCCTTCCTCCTGCGTACTCCTAGCTTCCTGAAAGAAACCTATTTCCTGTGTGTATGTCTTTTCATAGTCTTTTGTTCTGCCTTCTCATTGGTTGTAAACCCAAACACGTGACTGCCTCATCACTGTCTGTATGTACAGCCCCCCAGGTCTTAAAGGCATATGTCTCCAATGCTGTCTGTATCCCTGAA
This sequence comes from Peromyscus maniculatus bairdii, assembly GCF_049852395.1. Taxonomy (NCBI): domain Eukaryota; kingdom Metazoa; phylum Chordata; class Mammalia; order Rodentia; family Cricetidae; genus Peromyscus; species Peromyscus maniculatus. Next base: position 202,089,401 of record NC_134852.1, on the reverse strand, counting down.
CACACAGAGATCTACCTAACTCTTCTACCAAGTTCTGGGATTAAAGGCGTGTGCCACCACCACCACCACCACCACCACCACCACCACCACCACCACCACACTCTTGCTATGGCTCTAATAGCTCTGACCCCTGGGCAACTTTATTTATTAACGTACAATCAAAATCACATTTCAGTACAATTAGAATATCACTACACCCTTCTAACAACAAAAATTTACAACTGACTAGAGTACTGGAATATAACTGTCTATTCCATGGTATTGTGCATTAAGAATATTTTGTTATTTTCATTTGCTAGTGTAAAAAAAATTCTGAAATGCTACTATTTTCAAGCCTTTAGCATATATGCTTTTGTTGATACAAAGGAACTTCCTAAATTCTCAGAAGCATAATCTAATGAGCCAAACCAATGGTACTAATCTCTCTGTGTCTGTTTCTCTGTCTGTGTGTCTGTTTGTCTGTCATCTCTATGAATCTATCTAAGCATCAACCTATCAATAGAGAGTTGACTTAAGTTATGGTTAGACCAGCACATTTCTTGTTCAAAATCTTGAATGATCATTATAGAAGCACACTGATCACCAACAAATTTTAAAAAGTATCAGTGCTTCTTGAAAATTTTTCTTTTGAAATTCTAGAAAGTCCTAAAAGGAAATTATTATAAACACTGATTTAAATTAAGATTTAGTCAGTATGTTAGATAGTGGAATGAGGTTAATTAATGACATCATGATCTTTTTCATTTGATGTATCATAGACAAAATAAGTTATCTCCTTGGAGTCCCACCCTGAGATAACAAGCTAGTTACAATTTATTTTAGATATACTGTTGGGAAATACAATGAGAGAGTGGTTAAAGTCAGATGAGAAGTGGAGGAAGTCAATAAATGTGTGTAGGTGAGGATGTAGTAATTGGTACAGTTTCCTGTGGGACTTTCAACTGCATGTAAAAGCCTTCTACATGGTCACTGTCCATATAAGCTGAGGTAGCTGTGTATTGTACTAGCTTAAGTCAGATTGCCTTGGGTTTGTCAAATCTCAGCATTCATAGACTTCCTCACTCTTGACACTAGAGGAATTTGTCAGAGAACTTGAATCTTGTGCATTGAGAAGCTATCAGGATGGCCAAGAAGTATCCACTGGAGTAATTAGTTAGTCCAGAAATAACAAACAATGATCAGTTTCTGACATATCTTGAAATAAAGAATTTGTATTAATTAGTGTTGAATCTACAGAAAGAATAACTCTAAGAAGCCAGCACCTTCCTCTGGGAGTTTGTTGTACCTACTGTAAGCTCTGAATATTGTCTTATAATTGGTACAAGAGCTATGTCATTATAAATATAAGATAAAAAGTAATGATATTAATTGAACCAGATTTCAGAATGGAAGAATCTGGCTGAGCTTCATGTTGAAATAAAAATACTTTTAAAATATTACCTAGATAGTTGAGTTTTGCATTTGATTAAAAAATTGTTTTCTGCAGTATTTTTTGCTGATTTTAATAAGAATGGTAAATTTGAAGAATGGTAAAAATTATTGTTTCATGTGTAGTAAGTACACTGTCAGTCATCTTTCTCAAAGTCAATTATCCATAGTGGATAGAAAAAAAATAGAAGCTTTTGTTTGGTAGTTAATGGGGTCTAAGATCACACCAAGAGTTTATATTTTCCTTAAATTTTCATTGCATAGTGTTTCTAATGTTTCTTATATAAAATTTTGTTACATTTTATATCACAAAATTCATCTTTTAAAGTATATATATATAATTGTTGTTGGACAGCTTCTCTCCAGGTTCCACCAAGCCCTGCAGTCCCACAATCCACGTATAAAATAATCACTCAGACACTTATATTACTTATAAACTGTATGGCTGTGGCAGGCTTCTTACTAACTGTTCTTATATCTTAAATTAACCCATTTCTATAAATCTATACCTTGCCACATGGCTGGTGGCTTACCAGAGTCTTTACATGCTGCTTGTCCTGGCGGTGGCTGCAGTGTCTCTCCCTCCTTCTTGCTATTTCCCCAATTCTCCTCTCTCCTTGTCCCACCTATACTTCCTGTATGGTCACTGGCCCTCAGTGTTTTATTTATATAGAGCGATATCCACAGCATATATATATATATATATATATATATATATATATATATATATATATAATATTTAAATATATTTTCTTCATTGTGGGAGCCCACAGTGACTCCATCCTGTGACTTCATTCCCTCTTGACCTAAGGTCAGAGAGTTCAAGCTTGGTTTTGTTCCTCAAGGCTGAATAACAGGATATTTTACTAAATGCTGTGGTTGCCAGATGTTTTACTCCTCAAAGCTGAATAATAGGAGGTGTTTACACTCTGCTTGACTGTTCCTTGAACCATGGTATGTAAGTGTTTTTGCCTGCTTGCTTTGGGTATAAAAAGGCTTTGAGAAATAAATTCAGGGATGCTGCAGTATTCACTGAGGGCCCTCCTGATTCTGTCCTGTGTCTGTGTCTTTTCTTTTATGTCTCTGTCTTTTCTATCTGTCTTTACTTAATCCTCACTCCCCTATTCAGGTGCTATTCAGCCAGTCATCTGGTCCTGGCACTTCACTGAGCAAGGTTTGCTATTATATAATTTTAGAATCCTATCATCATTCCTGTAATAAATCTCATTAGCAATCATTCTTCAATCTGCTCTCTCCTCTTTATATGACTAATTTCATGAAGATCAATATGGGTTGCTCTATTATGGGCATTTGCATGCCTGGTTTTATATATAGAAATGATGCTGACAGTTTTAACCTCTTTTTACTCTTAGTTATTTGGTTAATTAGTGTGTGTCTCTCTCTTTTTCGTGTGTGTGTGTGTGTGTGTGTGTGTGTGTGTGTGTGTGTGTGTACATACCACAACACACATTTGTAGAGAGATCAGAGGACAACTTATATTCCAGTGATCAAACTTACATTGCCAAGTTTGACAGTAAGTGGCATTTTAGCTAAGCCACCTAACTCCCTCCTCAGGTTTTTAAACTTCTTTAATAGACAAAATGTATATAAATAATGAATATACAGAGGGAGTTGTATTTTTCATGTTCTGTGCATCTAGATTCCTCTATGTGAATAATATATGTAAATGTTTAAAACCTATGTGATACTATGAGCAGGAATTTAAAGTTGAATTTTGGAGAGTTAGTAAAATTCATTTGAGCCGGGCAGTGGTGGCTCACGTCTTTAATCCCAGCACTTGGGAGGCAGAGCCAGGCGGATCTCTGTGAGTTCGAGGCCAGCCTGGGCTACCAAGTGAGTCCCAGGAAAGGCGCAAAGCTACACAGAGAAACCCTGTCTCGAAGAAAAAAAAAATCATTTGAAACTTTTTTTTCAGTTTTTAGATTTATTTATTAAATTTAATTTTACATATCAGCCACGGATTCCCTTGTTCGCCCCCTCCCAATCCCCCCCACCTTCCCCCCAGCCCACCCCCCATTCCCATCTCCTCCAAGGCAAAGACCCCCCTGGGGATTCAGCTCAACTTGGAAGATTCAGTCCAGGCAGGTCCAGTCCCCTCCTCCCAGGCTGAGCCAAGTGTCCCTGTGTAAGCCCCAGGTTCCAAACTGCCAGTTCATGCACTGAGGACAGGACCCGGTCCCACTGTCTGGATGGCTCCCAAGCAGATCAAGCTAATCAACTGTCTTATTTATCCAGAGGGCCTGATCCATTTGAGGGCTCCTCAGCTATTGGTTCATAGTTCATGTGTTTCCTTTCGTTTGGCTATTTGTCACTGTGCTTTTTCCAACCTTGGTCTCAACAATTCTCGCTCATACAAACCCTCCTCTTTCTCGCCAATTGGACTCCTGGAACTCCACCTGGGGCCTGACCTTGGATCTCTGCATCCGGTTCCTTCAGCCATTGGATGGGGTTTGTAGCATGACAATTACGATGCTTGGCCAGGTGGCCTTCGAATACTTCGGAGATCTATTCAGAGGGCCTGATCCAGTTGGGGGCCCCTCAGCCTTTGGTTCATAGTTCATGTGTTTTCATTGGTTTAGTTATTTGTCCCTGTGGTTTATCCAACCTTGGTTTCAACAATTCTCGCTCATATGAACCCTTCTCTTTCTCCCTAATTGGACTCCCAGAGCTCCACCCAGGGCCTACCCGTGGATCTCTGCATCCAGATTCCTCAGTCCTTGGATGGGGTTTCTGGTATGACTATTAGGGTATTTGGCCATCCTATCACCAGAGTAGGTCAGTTCCGGCTGTCTCTCGACCATTGCCAGCCGTCTATTGTGGGGGTATCTTTGTGGATTTCTGTGGGCCTCTCTAGCACTTTGTTTCTTCCTTTTCTCATGTGGTTTTCATTTACCATGGTCTCACCTGTCAGAATGGCTAAGATCAAAAACACTGAAGACACTTTATGCTGGAAAGGATGTGGAACTAGGGGAACTCTCCTCCACTGCTGGTGGGAATGCAAGCTTGTACAACCACTTTGGAAATCAATATAGCACTTTCTTAGAAAATTGGGAATCAATCCCACCCCCAAGATCTAGCTATACCACTCTTGGTCATATACCCAAGAAATGCTCAATCATACCACAAGAGCACTTGCTCAGCTATGTTCATATCAGCATTGTTTGTAATAGCCAATACCTGGAAACAACCTAGATGCCCTTCAACTGAAGAATGGATAAATAAATTATGGCACATATACACAATGGAATACTACTCAACAGAGAAAAACAATGACATCATGAGGTTTGCAGGCAAAATGGATGGATCTAGAAAACATCATCCTGAGTGAGGTAACCCAGACTCAGAAAAACAAATATGGTATGCACTCACTCATAGGAGGATACTAGAGGTGGAACAAGGATGACTGGACTGCTACTCACATCACCAGGGAGGCTACCTGGAAAACAGGACCCCAAGAAAGACATGAGGATCACCCAATGATGGAGAAATGGCTGAGATCTACATGAACAACCTGGACATGAGTGGGAATAATGAAGGGTGAGGGTCAAGGGAAAGGGAGCCTGTGGGTGCGGGAGATCCCAGCTGGATCAAGAACAAAGAGGGAGAACAAGGAATAGGAGACCATTTGAAACTTTTTTGATTGTCTACATACTAAATAACTAAAAATATTCAGCCTATTAATAGGTTAATACAAGAAAGGGAATTGCCCAGCAAAAGAGAGATTGGCCAAAAATAGAGAAAATGTTGGCTGTGCTTCCCCAAGTCTGCTAGAGCAGAGAGAAAAGATCAGTGAAATTTATGTCTTTACCATCATTTGAAAGACCAGCCCCACTATGAAGATGGACATATTAGGTTGCTTTGTCTTAAATCACTAAGCTTCAGATCATCTAATTCATTCTCCTTGCCCTAATTCACTACTAATCAAGCAGTCTTCTGATTATAATTTGGTTTCCCACACTGGTCTGACTACAGAATGGAAATGTGCTAGCCCTATTTATGTGAGTATTTGAGTCCACAGACTAACAGTATTTCTTGTAGGTAATTACAGAACTAAGCTTCTGGTCTACATAGCTCCTCTGGAGGTAATATAACCTGTTGTGAATACCTACAATGATACAATGATTCATGTCCACAGATATATCATCAACAGAAGATGACCCCTTAAGGTGTAGCATCTTTGAAACACTCTCAGTTCTGCCAGGGCAGATTTTTAAACTTTATCTTGGTCCACAAAATCTAGCCCTTTGTTCCAGGTCCAGAGAAACAACCACAAGGTAAAGTGGAATTTAATGACTTCTAGGATTTTTCCAAATCTTAGACCTAGACTTTATAAAACACACCTGCACTCAAACAGCTATGCAGTGACTGTCAACAAGCTGAAGATCCAAGCCTGTCGACTGAGATATTCCCATAGAAAAAGAACCCTGATGTCATGATATAACTCTAGGTTATGATATAGGTTCTCATGTCTTTGGAAAACAAAGGCCTAATATTTGGGACTATTTTCCATAGAACTTTTTATCTTAATCTGCCAACTATTATTGATACTGTATTAGTATAGATTACATTAGCAGAGGCTACATTTAAAAAATAATTCCTATAACACTCTGTACACCTAACTGCAACATGGTTTGCCAGCAGCCATAATTCAATGGGTCTTAAATAAAATAGATAGCCTCCTTGGGCATCATCCAGGTAATTTTGAGATGACTAAAAATAGAACATTTCCGTCTTTCCTGTATTCCCACATTTTGCTGCTAGTCTGTCAGTAAGGTTGCTCCAGGTATAGTCTTAAATATTAAAATTGAAAGGAGGTCAGTTTTGCTGGGTGCCTGCCAGATTCAATGTGTTGTAAAGTATTTCAATTTTTTCAGCAATGACTTTTTGTGTAATGCATTATTCTATCTCAGTTGAGGGGAATAATTACATTTCAGCCTCATGCAGATAATTGTCTTTTCATGTTAACATAATTCAGACTGGTGCACCTACCTTTACAATTTAGAATATTACCCTCGTGTACATTTTGAAAGTGAATCTCTTCAAGATTTCTTCATATTCAGGTAATATTGGAAGCATAACTATATATATTTATACAGCTACTACTCTGCGTCCTTTAGTTATACATCTGCAGGTTTAACCAATATTGAATCTTCTGTATTTAGAAAAAATAACTGTATTATCTTTCACACAATTCAAAGTCATTTACTTGTTTTTAGTTCTAAACAATTCAATAAAATATAGTATACATAGTATTTACATTGCATTATTAGAAATAATCAAGAGATGATATAAAACATATGAGAATGTGTGTGAGAGCATGTGTGTTCATGTCCGTGAGTACAGGCACATGCTTTCCATGGTGTATATGTGGAGATCATAGAATAATCTTTGGTGTTGTTTCTCCCCTCCAGCTTTTAAACACGGGGTTCTTTGTTGTTTACCCAACTTTGTTGTTTTTTGTTGTATACCCACTGGCTAGCTGTTTCTCTGAGATTCCTCTCTGTCTCCATCTTGCTGTAGGAGCACAGGGGTTACAGACTGGACGTGCAGGAACCACAGGAAAATGACCACTAAATTTTGCCAAAACAAGTTGAAATGGTTCTTCAGGTTCTTGCTTCACAGAGGAGGCTGCCAGCTATTATACAGGACACAGAGAGAAGCAACTGAGAGACTCTAGGCTTATAGGCTGAAGATGGATGCCCAACATTACAGAGGAACTTTGGGTGACTGTCCAAGCAGGCAGTTGTCTCTGTTATTTCTAGAATTTTAGAAGTTGCATTTCCTGTTTACTTATGTAATATTATAACTTTCTGAGGTCTTTGATGTAGTTGAAGTTATAATTATAATAGTTATAATTATAATTACAATTTTCCTTGATTATGGTAAAAGATAAATTATGAAACCTTAGACTCACAAATATATGGTAAATAGAATATTTGCTTTGAATTTGCCAAATATAAGTAGACTAGATTTTGTAACTGTAATTCTTGCTTCATAACTGTTCTATTATATGTAATTTTACTATGTTAAAGTTAAAACCTTCCTTTTTGATTAGACAGAAAAGGGGAAGTGTTGTGGGATATCTTTCTGTATGCTGTGAATGTGTTGTTCTGATTTGTTGATAAATAAAGCTGCATTGGCCTATGGCAAGGCAGCTTAGAGGCAGGTGGAAATCCAAGCAGACAGGAAGAGAAAGGAGAGGCAGAGAGACACCAGCCCACCATCCAGGGAGCAGCATGTAATAGCATACATGTGAAGTCATGGAACATGTGGTGACATATAGATTAATAGAAATGGGCTGAGTTTAGTTATAAGAGCTAGCTATCAAGATGCTTGAGCCATAGTCCACGACCATACAGTTCATAATTAATATAAGCCTCTGCGTGTTTATTGGGGTCCGAGCGGCTATGGGACTGGGTGGGACACAGGAAAACTTCTGACTACAACAGACCCACTTTACCAAACTTGCTTTATATAAATTCTGGAGATTTGAACTCAGGTCCTAATGCTTACCTGGATTTAAGTCTTCATGCTTTAGTCACTGAGCTATTCTCCCAGTACAGAACAAAATATTTAATCGAAATTTTTATTCATGTTACATAATTTACAGAAGCACAATAAATTTGCTTTCTACTGGGTCTAACTTTTGTTTGATTAATTGAAATTTTCAAAGTCATCTGAGTCATTCTGCAAAGTTTAGAAGAGATAACTATTTGGTCAATAGTAGTGAATCAGGATAAGGAGGTGATGAATTAGAGGATATTAACTCTATCCTAATTCTTCTCTGTGTAGCTCATATTGTCAAATTTGTGATAAGCTCTTCACAAAGGTTTGGTCCACAAGATGTATTTCCCATGAAAATGGAAATTATGCTGAGGATAAATCTTCCAGTTGCTCAGTTACTGTAGAAGAACATACCAGTGGCCTTTGTGAAAAGCTCTGGAACACATCTGTGGTTCCTAAACGATGCCCAAATAGGAGAAAATCTATCATCTGGCTAAGCATCACTGTACCCCTCAACAAAATCCCATTATCCCTATTGAAACCATGCCGCTTATAATTTCTTTTTGGAGATTATTGGTTTACTCAACCTCCATATATTTAGTGCTTGTTATATACCAAACATTGAGCTGGTAGGAGGTTGGTACTACTGGGAAATGCTTATCTTCACCTGTAAACACCTGTTCATTTGGCCTTTGCAGAAGACTGATAATGCATAAACCTCATGTTCAGAAGCTGACAGAACCCACCTTACTTCATCAAGCACCATTTCTACTGTTGACCTTGGTTAATTTAAAAATAATTTGCACACTGCTGTGGTGGTATTCTAATTGTACTGAAATGTGATTTTGATTGTATGTTAATAAATAAAGTTGCCCAGGGGTCAGAGCTATTAGAGCCATAGACAGAGTGTGGCGGTGGTGGCACACGCCTTTAATCCCATAGATCTCTGTGTGTTCAGGGATACAGCCAGCATTGGAGACATATGCCTTTAAGACCTAGGGGGCTGTACATTCAGACAGTGACGAGGCAGTCATGTGTTTGGGTTTACAACCAATGAGAAGGCAGAACAACATACTATAAAAAAAAAAAACGAACAGACAGGAAGTAGCTCTCTTTCGGGAAGCTGGGACACCGCAGGTGGAAGGGTGAGATTTTAGCTCTTAGCTCTGACCTCTCGGCTTTCTCTTTTACATTGTTTCTGTGTTTCTTATTTAATAAGACGGTTGGTTATATCAACACACTGCTTCATTGAGGAGTAAGCTGAAATCTATTTACCAAAATGATTAACATGCACTCCTATTCAGTGACACACATAAAGATTTTATGTTTTTCAAATAACTTCTTTGCTTGAAAAAAATAGGTATATTAAAAAGGGTGGAGATGTCTACTTTTGTGTTCAAGGAGTCTTTAAAGTAGAAGAGCCCTGACAGACCCATATTCATCTCCTCATTCTGTACAGTACTAAGAACTAGAAGCTGACATTCCAGAAATTACTGCTATATTCTTAAACAGGTGCTCCTCTGGGTGTGAAAATATTTTCTTCTAAGATCAATTCTTGATTTCAGGTAGGAAGAGAAATTATGCCATTGATGTCAAAATATGAAATGTCTATCTTTTTATCTAATTCATTGAGAAAAGATGAAGTCAAAAGTCTCACGAATTTGAAGAGTTAAATGTTTAGAATTTCCATGTTCCTCTCTTAGAACAGTGCAGAGTATAGAATGGAGTGGTTAGGAAATATTCCTGGTCTGAAAGAATGAAGGAAGGTAATGCACAGAAGTAGGAAGCCCCAGTTCTGCCAGTTAAAAGGGAAGCATCTTCCAACCAGTCAAAGGCTTTCATCATCTTCCCTAGGCTAAAATTCTATGAACATGTCAATAGTGGGAATTCAGCAGATGAAGACACCAGCTCCATAATTATCCTCATTCCCATCCCAGGCATGCTTCTTCTGTGAACATGTCTATTAAAAGTTGTTTGTATTATGCATTTCTCTTAATGTTCTCACTCTCCCCATTTCCAACTCTTTCTAATCTGTTTTCCTTTGATCAGCATAAACAGCCTCTGTGACCAGAGCTCACTCAGCCTATTCAATGCCAATTCCTGCCTCCCCTTACATTTGCATCACATGTCAAAAATTACTATATCCCTCTTTCACAGTCACATATTAGTGGTTGGTTCCATTTCTCTATGTTGGGCATGAGCATTTGCTCCATTTAGTATATTCTCCTTCCATTATACATATCAACCCTATTTACTTTCAATGAGAATAATTGCAGCTTCCATTTAAGCCCCCATCTCTTGTTCAGTCCTGTGCATTAGTAATCTTACAAACTTATTTTTAATTAGGTCTCACATGTTTTCTTTGTTCAAACTCAATGCATAAAAATGTTCTTTAGTACTCATCTTATGGTTTTTAAAAGTTATTTATTTAATTTCATTAGAAAAATGGGACAGTGCACAAAAAATAAGAATCTATTGGTATCTCTTAAAAATTATGCCAATTTGGGTGGTGGTGGTGGGACCAAAGTCCCACAGAAGCACTGCTGTCTGATGCAGAGTTTAAATGCCCCTTGCCTTCTCCAGATGGCACTGACCATACCCATCGCTGTTACTGATTTATATTACTTGTCTAGAATTCATAAGTATTTCATCTTGAGATGCCAGTGTAGAAATGGATGAAAAGCATAAAAACAAAGAATAAGGGACACTCACCATGTTATCCCCCTACTATATGTTCATGGGTAACTTTTCTGTTGACAATTTCTCAAGGATAATTTGTTACAAAAAAATCATGTATCTCTTTCTTTTGCATAACTAGAAGTTTGTCTGGTCCTGCCTGGGCCCTGCAGTCCCATGACCTGCTTATAAAATAATCACACAGAGGCTTAATATTATTTATAACTGCTTGGATGTTATCTCTGGCTAACTACTGACTAGCACTTACACTTAAACTCGGCCCATTTCTGTTAATCTATATTAATCCATAGCTTTACCTGTGTGCTATTACATGCTACTCTCTGGATGGTGGGCTGGTTTCTCCTCACTCAGCCTTCCTCTTCCCAGAATTCTCCTTGTCTGCTTATTCCGTCTATACTTCCTGCCTGGCTACTGGCCAATCAGCCTTTTATTAAACCAGTGTACAAACCATTATCCCACAGCCCTCCCCCACCCCCACCCCTACCCCCCGCTTTTTTTTTTTTTTTTTTTTTTTTTTTTTTTTGGTTTTCTGAGACACATTTTCTCTGTGTAGTTTTCGATCTCATTCTGTAGACCAGGCTGACCTCGAACTCACAGAGATCCTCCTGGCTCTGGTTTCTGAGTGCTGAGATTAAAGGTGTGCACCACTGCCACCTGACTGTGTCTCTTATACAAAGTACTCATGCATTCTTGTTGGTCAGTGAGATACATATTCAGTGAAAGAAAAATTTCAAAACTTTCATGCTATTGCCAACAACATATGAATATTAAAATTCATAAAACTGCCAACTGTTGGGTTTCAATTTTCTGTTATAAATCATTTTCTCTCTGTCTTATTAAATGGGAAAAAGCTGACACAAATAATTATTTCCTTTTATATATTGAATACAAAGCCGAGGAGATACTGTGGATGCTATTTGGCAGAAAAGCAAACAGGACAGAGATAAGTAATAATGTCTTTCTAGCATAACAGCAATATTGTCATTCACACCTTATATCAATTATTAGTTCTCAGTTACATCTTATCAAAATACATCATTCTTATGTATCTGTGAAAATTTGGATATTGCTTATCTTCCTCAAAAGATTAAAACTACCAGCTTATTTCTGTGTGCCGTAGAGACTATGCACTAGAGAAGGAATGGAGGCCAGAACAAAAAACCGTGAAGGCACCAGAAGTCACAAAAACTTCAAACCATAGACAAGATTAAGAATCAGAGATATATGGTAATTGAGAGGTAGATATAAAATATTGAAACATTTTAAAACCACATCAAGTCTCTGAGAACAGCCTGGGTTTCCATAGGGGTCACTGATGAATAGTTTTCTTCTTGGGAGAAAAGGACTGTAGCTAGAGTTTTTCTGGTCCTGCCTGGCCCACAGTCAGGACAAAGCTCTCGCACCCGCCAGTCCCGCAGCTGCTCTGTAGCTGTATATGGCGACATGGTTGTGTGTGTTCATGAGGATTGGTGGAATGAAGACACAGAGGCATCTTAAGAATGAATTTAGCCTATCATGGCTGCAGGGGGGTCCATCCTCAAAGGACTGAAGCACTCTTCCCTTCACCTAGGGCATATTTATTTACTCTTTTTTACAGTTTAGATAGTTAATATCCATACCTTCAAAGCAACCCAAAAGGAGTTCCCAGAGACCAAATGCCAGGTGCAAATTACTTGATTTATCAGGTACCATGGTTTTCTGCATTTCCTGGACCAAGTTTTGCATAGGCCTTTGATCCTTAGGGGACTCTCAGATCTTTGACTCTCTAACAAGATTTACATAGGCTAATAAGGGTAACAACAGGTAAGAGAAACAAAAGGTGTCATTAAACAAAGGAAGGATTAGGGCTAGGGGCTGCTCTCTGGAGCCAGGCCAGGAGTGCCACCACACTGCTCAAACCCAACCAAGTAAACACACAGAGACTTATATTACTTATAAACTGTATGGCCGTGGCAGGCTTCTTGCTAACTGTTCTTATATCTTAAATCAACCCATTTCTATTAATCTGCAAGTTGCCACATGGCTTGTGGCTTACTGGTATCCTTTACATGTTGCTTGTCATGGCAGTGGCTGGCAGCATCTCTCTGCCTCAGCCTTGCACTTTCCAGAATTCTCTTCTCTCCTTGTCCTGCCTGGCTACTAGCCAAGCAGTGTTTTATTTATTAACCAATCAGAACAACACATTTAACATACAGAACATCCCACAGCACAGGACCTGCTAGTACAGGCTTGAATCCAAACTCCTGATTATTGCAAGCTGCTCCACTCTTGGGTAGGACAAAGGTATGGCTCAAAATTGAAAATGAAGCTTACTCATGTTTATCAAAATGAGCTGTGATTTATAGTAGTTGTTAGTGTCATGCAGTGATTGTTCTTTTCTGCCTTAGACTTTATAATATCTTCAAATAAACACCCATAATTTTTCAAACAAAAATTTTAATGTATTTTGAAAAAAAAAGTCATATTATTTCTTTTGGGTTACTTCTAGAAACCAGCACCACTAGTGGATTTAAGATATCCATATGAATTTTTGATTTTTACAATAGCAAAATGTATAGGAGCAGATGAATTACCTCCTGTACTTTCCAAACTGAATTTAAATATTAACTTCTCCATTATACATTCCAGTTATCTCAGAAGATCAGGGTCTCTCCCTTAAGACCTCCATATGGCATCACATCCTTAGAACTACCATCTGTGAACTGCTTATGACCTGGAATTAATTGTCATCCACTCCTGTTAGTTTATTCTTCCCATCCAAGTAAGTGTAAACTTTAAATAAGTAAGGTGTCCCATGACAGCAATTAGCAGAACTCTTAATAGAATTGTAAGCATGTAATTTAAATACCTCTAATGTGAGCTTTTTCCCTTCCCAGACAGAGATAAGCACTTTTCTCTGTTATAGACACAGACTAAGGTCTAAGGGTACCTGCTGGGATTTCCAAGTTTTTTGTTTCCCTGGACCTGAATCAGGGACATTTGGGCAACAGTAGAAACAGAGAAAGTTAACTTAAGGGAGAAAGCACTTTCCAGACTGGAAGTAGGCCAGGGATAGAGAGAAGTCAACGTCTAAATAAACCTGTGTTTGGAACTTTGGGACATTTGTATGTGTCACTCACATAACATTCATTCTTCGCACACACTTGGTTTTGTTAAAGTAATCCATGTTCAACGTGGGGAATGTGGTCAAGTCTCTTCCTCTGCCATTGGACTCTTTCCTATGTTAATCTTAATGTTTCTCTCTTGGCAAGTATTTCCTCTGTCATATCTTTGATATGTTCTTCTTTATTATAGATCTCACTAAATTATGAATGATGCCAAATGGTAAGCAGTTTCCATTCAAATGTATAGCATCTTTTTCCAAACCTGACATATTTGGTGAGGTATTTTACAAATGACTATGCTAATGTGAATGTGTGCATTCATGTGTGTGTGTGTGTGTGTGTGTGTGTGTGTGTGTGTGTGTGTGTGTACCTAATATCTAAGAGAATATTGACACCACAGCCCCAAGAAATTAGTGGAAAATCATTTGTTTCAGCTTTTAGAAAGCATTTCTTATTAAAAAAAATAAATAAGAAAGCATTGTATTTATTTCTAACATTTTGTTGCTCTCAAGCAAAGCTTTTTACTTTTGTTTAAAATCATGCTCTTCTGTCCTTGCTATTCTTATTTTAATTTTCACTTTCCCTGAGCACTAACGAACTATTGATAAGTGAGGACAAGAGGTAAAATTCAAGTATGTTTCATAGATCCAGGTTTCTGCTGTTCTAAATTTATATATGTATACTCACAATGTATAAAATGACAAAGTTAAAAGAGATATTTTTTTTGAATTTATGGTTAGGAGCATAGTAATATGCAAAGGACACTTAGAAATGTCACTAATTTAGTTTCTATTAGAACATCTTTTTTCAAGAAGTGGCATTTTAAATGGATGAGTTTTGTGAGAGGGCAGGGAGATGCCAGTGTTGGTCATTCTTGGTGTGCTTCTATTTTAATAACCATACTCACTTCCAGATAAAATACAGCAAACCAATCAAGTTTGTGACCCAGCAGATGGAGGTGCAGTCAGTGTGGGTAGCTTCTACTTGTCCTCCCAGAAGCAGTTAGACAAGAACAGACCAGTGTGGGGTACAACTGTGCAGGTCTGTTACCCGACATCTCAAAAATAAAAACTCTCTTGTGCAGTTTACTGATTCCTGGTCATCCTGAGGCTAAACCTCACCTGAATCCATGTGTTTGCTACCTTATCCTCTTCATCTCTTTTCATTCACAGATTTCTCTGTGGAATCTTCCTTTGATCTGCCAGTGAATGGGCTCTTCTTTGAAAAAATAACACCTTAAACATATGGCTGTACTGTGAAACTCTGTGCCTTGATACTGAACATTTGCAAGCACCATTCATGGGTGACACGACTATTCAGGAATGCCTAATGGAGAAGTGACAGAGTTTAGACTGTAAGCCAGTGCTTCTCAGTGAGTAGTAAGTAAATGCCCAACAGGAAACATTTGGCAAATCATGGAGACGTTTCTGGTTGTGATAATATGGGTATGTGGAAAGGTGCTATTAATATCTCACTCATGTCACAAAATGATGCTGGTGAATCTTCAATGCACTTGACATTGTCCCACAACAAACACTCAGAGAGTTCACAGAGTAACTGTGCCACAGCGGAGAAACCCTGCTGCAGAAAAGGCTCGCCTTCTCTATTCTATATGGGTGTGAGCAGGGTATGGAGAGAAGGGCATCACGATCAACATTTGAAAATAGGCAGTTGAAAGAAAGACTGCAAGCCCCTCCCCACCAGGTTTATATATAACAAAAAATCACCACAAGTAAAACCCTTGAGATGAGGCTTTGCAAGGGTTGGGGGGTGTTGTGTGACTGCAGCATGTGAGTATCTGTGATCACTGTCACTTTGTTCTCTCTCCCAGGTCTCTATTCACAGAGAGTCAACATGGTCACATAGGTCAACTTTCACATTTGGGGGTGTTCTCTTAATAAATTGTCTCTATTTCTATTACTGTCCATGGTGTGGTCTAGTTCTTTGTTCTGGGACACTAGAGGCTGGAAATCTCCATAGGTGCCATCTGCACTCAGACTCATTCCTATAACACATCTATACAGTCTTAGTCATATTCCATTGACCCCATTTCAGATCTAAAAAGAGAGTGTCCTTTTGTTTCTTTGATTTCATTTTTTTTTACTAAAGTCTCATAATTTAGCTGTCAAAACTGGTTGGCATATATCCAGAAAACAAATGCATGGTATACTTTATGGTCCAAAATATATTTTGAGCTGGTATTTCTTGCCCTTTAGTGATTTAACCAGTTGTTTCTTCTTTCTTTACCCAACCTCTGCCTAGCAATATTTTATGTAAGAAAAAGAATCACTCATACCTAAGTTGATTTGTATCACACACCTACAAGGCAATTATTCAGGAAAGATTTCCTTCTCTCATTGTTTTGTTTATATTTTCCTGGCACAATGAAGTTAGAACTTTTTTATTGTAAATGCATTTATGTATTATGCCTGTGTGAATATATAAGCATATATATGATATATATAAACATACACATGTATATATATGACTATACCCACTCATGCATATGTATTTATCCATTTCTATTATTATGGTTATTAATATTAATATTCTAAGTGAAAATTAATCAACTTTGTGGCAAGAGGAAGAAGAATAAAGCTTGAATTCCTATCTTGTGACTCATGTCCACTTTTGGTAATTGAGGGGGCACTGCTGCCTTAGAACAGTCAGTGGAAATGATTTTTATTCATAGCCCAGATCACTTGAATGTGCAGGGACAGCTGAAATGGTGGTCCACTCCTTTACATGTTGGTTCTGAATTCATCTGTTTTTCTAACACAGCACTTTTCCTTAGCATGTCTGAATGTCAGTTTTCAGAGGCTGAGCTGACAGACCATAGTAAATAGTGTGTAGTAACTTTTGGTGGAGCAGCCCAGCATCCTAGAGAAGCTTGGCTTGCAGGAAATGGAACAGTGCAGTGGCAGCTGAGAACAAATACAGCCTGTGAAAAGGCTGAATAATGGACAGGTTATGGAATATAAGTCCTTATTTTGTGAATTTCACAATAGAGTTCTTTTAAATTTTGTTATTTGTAATATATTTGCAATATAACTTAATTTTCAAAAAAATGATAAAGAGCATTCCAGGAAATGTTTTTTGGGGAATACTAAACTTATAAATCATAAACAACTGAATTAGGTGAGACTTTACTGATCATGCATTATAAATTTTAATATTTTATTTCTAAAGATAAGTACTTTACAAAGATAGTACCTGGCAGCATATACTCTCTCAGCTTCATTGAAATGGATATGAAGACTTCTGTTTTGTAGTGCTCTGGTACCTAGATGGGCTTTGCTTGCATTAATGATTAGTTACCCATATATAAGCCCTTCTCTTCTCTTGGAGAATTTGCATAGACACAGTTGACTTAGGAACCAGAGCTCTCTAAGGACCCCTTCACAACTCCTGCATCTACTATTGTCCTCATTGTCAAAATTATCAGTTTTACTGGGAGATAATCCATCAGCTTGATGGTTCAATAAATGCCTGTTAAACTGCATTGAACTGGGCTTTTTTTCACCCATCTATCCAACTGTGCTAGACTCTGGGGATCCCAAAGTGAAAACATGGGAGGTTTAAGTGGACCATATACTCCTTTGATGGGTCTATGTGGCACAATTCTAACACAAAGACTGGAAATGGCCTTAGCACTCCAAAGCACTTCCCTCATCTGCTCTTTGAAGCTTGAAGTTCTTTAAACAGTAATGGGCATTCTTGGTAGGTAATGAGCTCTTGGAAAAACTAGGTTATTTGTGTACTTCACTGGGATTGTGTGAGTGTTGATTCAAATGTTGAGTTAAAGTCCAGGGTCAGATCACATTCCCATAGGCCTAAAGGGGTTTGTCTACCTTGTGACCTTTCTTTACACTTTTTAGTAACAGACTATATACACTGCTTGGTGGCAAAACGTTGCCAGAACCTAGTCAGAGGCAAATGGAATATCTCTACCCTTTGACCACATTTAATGATCCAAATATATTCTCAAGACTCTCACTGGCCCAGTTGAAATATCCCATGGGACTTTAAATTGGAATCTGAGATTTTCTGAGCTAAGAACAGGCAGTGGCTCTTCCTGTCGAAGGAGAGAAACAAGTTCAAGTCAAACTCTTCAAAAGGAAAAAAAAAATCGCTTTAGAGTGTGAGTATGCCAATGTCCAGACGTGATTAAAAACAGGTTGAAGAGAGGGCTTCTTGAGTTCAAATGCATTGTTTTTTTGTTTGTTTGTTTGTTTTTTTATTGTGAAACTTAGAGTCAGGGAGCTTCTCTTTAACTCAATACAACCTTCATGAAAATGTGGGAGGCCATGCTTAACTTACAGGGTTATGACATTTTACAGGTGTCCTCAAAGTCATTGGTATTTCTCCTGTGGAAAGCTGGGATTTCGACTCCTCTTCTTAGACCATTGAGAGTTCTGTGGTTAGTTCAGATCAGAAGGCACCTTAAGGTGGATTTCAAGCTCCAGGCCTTGTCCACCTGGCAGGTACTACTTTTTCTCTCTTGAGAAAACTTCTTTTTACATTCCTAATCAAACTTCTATACTAGTGAGGCTACAGAAAGATGCCTAAACTACATGGAGAGTGGAAATGGTCCAGCTACATCCAGCCTTCTAGCCATTCCTACCATAATGCTATGAATGTAAATAGAAGCACTGTGTGTGTTACAGACTTACACAGCCTAGGGAAATTAATCAAACAAACAAACAAAAACCCAACTGACTACCACTTATGAATTACTGAATGAAGCATAGAGGCATTTTCTTTCTGAGTTTATGGCACCTACACAGGAAATTCAAGAAAATATTTAGTGCTTTAATTCACCTACCTGTCCTTACATATAATTTTTGTTAAATTAATAGATTAGACAAGTTAAAGTTGCTAAGAAATTTAGGATAGTAGCCTGTCAACAGTAGTGGCTCATGAACTCATAAACTCAGTATTTGTTGTTTACTTGGAGTTTTCGTTTGCTATAGTTTGGCTTAAGTTTTTGAGACAAGGTATTTTGCACTCCAGACTTGCCTAGAACTCACTATATAGTAGAGAACCATCTTGAACTTCTCTCTTTTATGCCTTCAGAAATCTGGGAATAAGTATATGTTACCAGGCTTGGCATATGTGGTACTAGAGTTCAAATCCAGGCCTTCATGAATGCTAGGAAAGTACTCTTTCAACTGTTACATCTCCAGTCCATAAACTTGTAGTGGGTAGCCATTCCAGCTTGGTTCTGGAAGTTCCAACCCCCATTGAGACTCTGGCAACTGTCACGCCTACAAGGCGGGGCGAGGGGAGGCGCTGGGGGACCCGAGAGCTGGATGGGCCAGCGCTCGCTCTGGGCGCTCTCTCGGTGCCGGAACGCTGACCGGTGGAGATTGACTGTGCAGAGCTCCGGAGAACACCGCTGGACTGCGTTACACCTTCCCCAGACCCTGCGACCTACCCATTACTTAATTTGTGAGTTACACCATTAAATAAATATCCTTTTAACTACGTGGAGTAGCCAAAATAATTTCTCCAATATCTTTGATGTGGTTGAAAACTAGATAGTTGTAATTTCCTCAGTTATGATAAAAGATAAGTTAGATATAAAACCTTAAACTCACAAATATAAGATAGATAGGACATCTTCTTTAATATTGTAACTATAATTCTTTCTCGGTAATTGTTTTGTTATATATAATTTTACCATGTTAAAGTTAAAACCTTCCTTTTTAAAAAAAAAGAAAAAAGGGGAAGTGCTGTGGATATTGTTCTATATAAATAAAACACTGATGGCCAGTGACCAGGCAGGAAGTAGGTGGGACAAGGAGAGAGGAGAATTCTGGGAAGCGGAAGGTTGAGGTGAGAGACACTGCAGCCACCACCAGGAGAAGCAGCATGTGAAGATGCTGGTAAGCCACCAGCCACGTGGCAAGGTATAGATTTATAGAAATGGGTTAATTTAAGATAAAAGAACAATTAGCAAGAAGCCTGCCACGGCCATACAGTTTATAAGTGATATAAGCGTCTGAGTGATTATTTTATAAGTGGATTGTGGGACTGCGGGGCTTGGGGAACCTGGAGAGAAGCCCTCCACCAACATAAACTCATTATTGCTGTTACACTGTTCCTGACCACTCAGAAATTTGATTGTTCCATTCTTCATTCGACATTGAACCACTGTGCTATTCTTCTAATTAATCCTCTAGTTTCTGGAGTCTATTTAGAGTTGAGAATTTGTCACTTGTTTTCAAGTGGATTTATGCTAATCTAATGCTTAGGATTCTTATCAACTCTGAGATTCTGTAAAGATGATCCATCACACAAGTCATACAAAGATAAATGATTTTCTCTTGTCTCTTTTTGTCCCATTTAAAAGCTTTAATTTTATTATTTGCAACAATCTGTGACTTCATAATAAAACCAAACACAAAAGCAAATTATTTCTACCCCAAATTTATATAAGCACAGGTTCTGCTTTTTACTTTTCATTCATTATTATACAATTTGTGAGGAGCAGAAATATTTCTGTTTGCAAAGATATCAATAAAGAACCTACCTCTCGGGGCCAGGTTGATAACTCCATGGCAAAATGCTTTTCTTGCAAACATGAGCACTGGAGTTAGAACCTTAGAACTCACATTAAAAATTACATACAAACAACCACACACACACACACACACACACACACACACACACACACACACACACGCACACACAGAGGAATCTCTCTCAAAGTCCTTTGTACTTAAACAGTATAAGAGGGGTTGTGGAGGGAAAGGTAAAGGAGGGAGAGGAAGTGGTAGGGAGGGAGGAAGAGAGATGGGGAAAGAACTAAACTCAAAAGAATAACAATAACAGTGACTGTGGTAAGCTCCGAATCAAATAGTTGCCTTCAAGGCTGTAAGAAACTTAGAGGTCCGTTTATGTACAAATGTGAATTATTATCAAATCCTAGGTATTATCTCCAATCCACAGCCTGTTTACAGACAGGAACGTGAAGGAAAGGCTGTGTATCCTGTACTTCTGGAGCATACAGAAGCCGTCTGATCCCAGCAGTGTTTTGGAAAGCATTTCCATGCCAACTTCTTTGCTTTCACCTGTTGTCTTCTAAATGCTCCTGAGAGATTTGAGGGAAAAGGTGTCTGGATTAATTGATAAGGAGAAAACCTATATTATTCTGTCTGGAGTACCAATAGAAGAAATAAATGCACTCTCTTTTTCAGTTCTCATCCATGTAAACCCAGAGGAAACGAGCATTCTTAAGGCCAGGCACAGAAGCCCCAGGGTTCTTTGCAGAGTGACTTCAAGCAGTCTGCCCATTCCTTCATCTTGCAGAAGATGTAAGTCTCTTGTCCTTCCAATTAACCTTTGTGCATGTTCACTGGATGGAAAGGCCTTTTCATGGAGAAATGTAATTTTATCAAGGAAAAAGGAGACATTTTGGACATGAACAGCGGTCTAAATAGCACCATGTCTCCATTCTTCCTTCCTAACAAAGCCCCTAAGGCAGCCTTTGAGCCTAGAGGGAGAGAATCTCATTCAAATTTCCAAAAGTAGAGCTACTGGCAGGGGAAGGTAACACTCTTAAGGCAGTGCTTGATCTGGGACTAGACATTTTATGTGGCCCACAATGTTGAAGAAAGCTCAAATGCTCCATAATTATAGTCATTATATATAATTTATGATTTATAATTTTTGTCTACTTGATGTGAACAAAAAAAAATAGGCATGCTTAGTGGGAGTCATCCTTCCACAGGGCAAGGTGCCTGACAATGAAGCCAGCGTGGTGATTGCAGAACGAAGAATGAGCCATTGATAATCCTGCTGGGCTGTAGAAGCAGTGTGACTGAATCATACGTTGATACCAGATTTGCATTTAAACATTCATTTCACAATTTTTAAGGGAGCTAGAAAAGGCTTTTTCTTATATTTATAGCCAAAACCTTCCTAAATTGGGTTAGAAATAGTATTTGACACTAAGTCACTACTTTTTATTTTCTGCAGTTAAAAGAAGAAAAAGAAATTATAAACAAGGACCCAGAAGACAGGGGGAAAAAGATAGTGACTGGAAAGCTGAAGGTCACAGAGGGCAAAGAATAGCAGAGCTCAAAGAAAACCCCACTGAATTCACGATTTCTCAATGAGCCACTATTAAACCTAGTCTAGACAGGTTCTTTTTTAATTCGACATTTTTAAAATTCTTATGTTGTATTAAACCATGAAAATACAAATATTAAGAAGATACATATTTTGCAATCTAAAATGTATGCTATTTAATAGGGTATAACATTTAAGAACTCAGTATCTCTTTCCAATTAAATTGCCTAACTTGATGTTTAGAATAAATTTATAAGTGTGTACATATTCCAGCACTTTAAGGAAAAGAATCAGAGACTTGTTTCCCCAAAACACATAATAACCACACTATGAAGCTAGGGTTTCAATCTGTATCTGCCCTATTCTTTCTCCATCACTCTTTGTCCATCACATGTTCTCTTTGGAGAACACATAATTGAGATTCATCATCCCTGACCTCCTCAGATACTATACTTGTATTTTGTAAAGGAAACTTTTAAGATTGCACAAGGAAACCTGGAGTCTCCTAGGATGTGAAGCTTGGAATGACAGAGAAGAATTGAATCTCTAGGAGGACACAGCCGTTCATGTGTTACATTGCTCGAAGTTGTTTATAGAATGAACTTCAGGAAAAGAACTGACAAAGAATGGCTAAAGGTGAAAATGAATTCATCTGCTCCAGCTGTAATGACTGTGCACTGGATCAGATTGCACATTCAATCTCGGCTGTTTGCAAGAAGACTGAAATAAATCCAAAATACCTGTAAAAAGGCAAGTTAACAAGTTAGGCACTGATAGAGATGACAAAATTCTGTGGGGTAGTATTAGTGAGTATAAGTGGGTCTCTTGTGATCTCTCCTTATGTGGCTCGATTTATCTCTCTTATATGGGATGGAAGCTTTTCTATGGTTGACGGTTGTCTATTGCTTAATATCTAAGCTATGTAACATTGACAGCACTTACACTTTGGTTCATATCAAACATTCTGGCTATGCTTACTGTCTCCATACATTATAAATACATCTGTAATGTCACCTCACATTCCAGTATCCAGAGGGTTGCATGATTTCTAATTTGCCTGGATAGAATATTAGAATATATTCTTCTGCTTTCTAATTCTGAACAAGCCCTTAACTTCCATCTGCCCCACTCCTAAACTTCCCTGAGGTTAGTTCTACTGAAATCCCTTAACTGTTTTGGTCAAATTTGTTTGAATTCAATATCAGTTTTGGTGAAAGTAAAACTGTAAAAATTGTAAAAGTAAGGTTTTGTGTTGTTTGTTGGTGGGTTTCCTCCCAGTATCTGACATGCCACTATCTCCAAATAATTGTCATATAAATGATGAGTTGGTAAAGTCATCTAAATTCATGTGCACTGATTTCCTATGTAGCTTTACTGTCAGGAAAGAGAGTTTTCTGGGTTTGGTGACAGGTGAGAACTCATTTCATCCAAGTGACAGTTTTGCATTGTAAGTCTATGCTTCAAGTCATTAGTGATGAAAATTAAGTTGTATTCAGCTTGTAGAGATGGCAGATCTAATAATACATATAGTTTTATTTGGTCCTTTCCTGAAGGACAAAAAATGTGACAGAAATATACAAAAGCATAAAACACTAAAGAATAAATATAGAATTTTCAAGAAAGAGAGAGAGAGAGAGTGAGAGAGAGAGAGAGGAGAGAGAGAGAGAGAGAGAGAGAGAGAGAGAGAGAGAGAGAGAGAGAGAGAGGAAGCTGGAAGCAAATGGACAAGTGAAAGCTAAAATTTAGCAGAACCAAGAACATTGAATTCTGCCTCTGTGGTGAAAGGGCAGCAGAGTCTTAAAGAAGAATTCCTGAAAGGCTAGTAACTGAGTTTGTTGAAAAATTCCTCTAGGAAGGAATAAGACCTTCAATCTTAACTACTTGACTCTGAGGGAAGCAATTCCTAGCTGAAAATGGGGGTAGGTGGTGATGAGGAAAGGGAGTAGGAAAGAGGAGCTGGGGAGGAGAGAGGGAGAAAGATGGCAATATAGAAATAAGGTCTTACTTGAACTCACTGAGTAGTTCAAGGTGGCTTCAAACCTGATCCTCCTGCCTCAGCATGCATCACCATGCCTAGCCAAATACTTCTTTAATAAGATTAAATTCATACAACTTAACTTGCTTGAAGGTACTAAGAGAAAATCCATTCAATTATTGAGGAATTTGAAGGTATGATCATGATATCTAGAAAACTAAAAAATAGAAATATAGATGAAATTAATGAAAAATATAAAAAGGGAGGAAAGTAAATTATTAACTCTACATGAAACCAAACTTTCCCACAAGAAAGAAAAAAATGACCAAATTTTGTACTCATACATCCTAACTGTGATCAGTCTTAACATAAGAAGAATATTTTACATAATACATATTAATGTAAAAAAATATGTTGCCACTGTGTTAGAGATCAGAGTAAAAAGCCGGAGAGTCAGTATGCAGGCCAGTAGGGAATGAGTACTATGTGTTATTCCCTGATGAGAAGTCAGAGTTAATTAATAAAACTGTGGAAAAAAGAACTTATAAAATATAAGCTTGTTATTTAGAGATTTTGGTGTAAATACCAAAGTCAGCTATTAAAGGAGGGTAAAATATTTGCCTGGGTAAAGCAAATGACTGAGTAGGAAGAGCTAAAGGCTATAGGAAGCCTCACAGCAGCAGCATGCAAACCCCCAAATATATAGTGAATTTAACATAATGTAAGTTTATGTCTATGTCTCAGTGATTTAACAGGCCAGTGTTAGTGCTTCTGTATCACGAATAAGACTTTCTTACATATGTTCAGCAAGGACTAAGGAACACTGAGTTTGTAGGTGGGATGTCTAGCCGTTATCACTCCCCAAGAACAACAGTGCAAGCAAAGAGCCTGGAATGAGGCATATGGGAAGTCTTCAAGGACAAGATGGAGGCACACCACTTCTCTTCTAAGAACTCAAGCACAGTGCCATTCTGACAGCCATGAAACACATGAAACACTAGGACCTGTTCTCTAGCTGCAGATCAATGAAACACAGGGACGTGGGTTTGAGTTACTACTTCACATTGTCACCACCATGTCTAAAAGTGTTTGACTCTTACTTTCATATACAGTCTGTACTTCTACTTACCCTTTGTTCAGTAACAATAAAAGGAATCATTCCCTCAGCAGTCATTACAAGTTAACAATAACTATGATAGTATTTTAACCTGGCTTTTATTTATTATAAAACTCCTTTGAAGATCCAAAATGCTTCTTGCCTTGATTCACTTCCTTTAGGAGGAGACCAAACAGCCACTCCAGGAAAACAGATTGGAAAACAAACAATATAACTCTAAAATAACAGCAAAACCATTTTACGGATGAAACACCTGAATTTTCAAGGAACTCATCAATTAGACCAGTGTTTGTTATTAACTCATTTGCTCTGATTACTTATTAGAGTGTGTACAATGGCCCAGCTGGGAATATGGCAGTTTAAAACACCCAAACCAGCTGTATTTTCAGAACTTTGCTCGAAGGAAATACCCTGTGGCACAGAATACTACAAATGTGTCTCCAGCCTGGGAGCTCAGAAGTTCCCCCCAACTCAGACTAAGCCTCTCCAGCTACTACCCTTTTTGCATGCCATATCTCATCTGTGGAACAGAAATAAACTCCCAGCAGTTATGTGATCAGATGGCTTCTCCTATTTATGGTATCGACAAAAGATGCAAATTCTCTTTGGGAAAATCTCTGTGAATTGATAATCACACCCCCCCCTTTCCCCCTTAACAGCCTTTGAGAGAGGCTTCAGTCCAGAATGGAAAGGAAGAGATGTGCACATTCCCTTTGTAGGATGCTCCATTCTTTTCTCCCAGCTATTAGAGAGCCACTTTAGACAGGCCCCTTTTCTGGCCGCCTTGTACTTATTAGGCACGCCGCTCTCCTATTCAAACTGACTTGGGACAGCCATGTCTCTTAAATTGCAGTGTCTGCAAGATATTCATCCAGCTGCTTGAAAGTCAGCATTCATTTCTGCTTCCTTCATACAGAAGAATGCCACCCACCGACACACTCCACTCTTCTACTTTAGTGATGAAGGCTGAGATGATGCTTGGGTCAGCGAACAAAATGTTTACAAAAGAATCCTAAGCTTGCGCTGGATAGGAGCTCAGTTACAGGAACTATGAAGATCCTAGAATAGTGGTTTTCAAAGAAGAACCATGAAAGTCAGTTTCCAAGCTGGAACCTGAATTTAAATCTGCAGAACAAAAGTAAATCTTGGAAGGCACAGCTAGTATGTATCTATAATCCCAGCACTCCTACTGCAAGCTGAGAGATTGAGACGGGAGAGTCCCCAAAAGTTCCCAAGCAAGCCAGCTAGCCTTGCATATGCAGCAATAAACAAGAAGAAACCTGCCTCAATAGGATGAATTGTGAGGGCCAACCGTGGAATTGTTCTCAGACCTCCAAAAGCACACCAAGGCACATGTCTGCACTCACACACACGCGAGCATATACACAGACATATCATACACAGACATAAAACAGCTTAAAAATAAAGGAATTTATGTCACACCCTACAACAAGGATGAACCTTAAAAGCACGTGAAAAAAGACAGTGACAAAATGACAATTATCTGATTCTACTTCTGTGAACTTCCACAGGCACAGTGCCAGAGAATGGAATATTGGTTGCCAAGGTTAAGAGGAAAGGAGAATTGGAAGTGACTGTAGAGAATTAGAAAATGAAAAGTTCTCAAGATGGATAGTTGAGGTTTGCAGAATATTGTGAATGTGATTTGTACCACCAAACTGTACATTTAAATTGGACTTAATGAAAATTTATATATAATATATACATATATATATATATAATATTAGAATAATAAATTCTAGTTGGTTTTATATTCTTCATTTAGAAAGTAAAACTTAAGGCTGAGTGGTGTCAGGGTCCCAGACATAATACATTTTGATTCCAGCTGGAATGTAGTTCAGTCACTCACTGCCCTTCTTTATGTTGTAACCACTTGGAGAAAGGGGAAGGAGGTCAAATAAAAACTCCCCTTTGGCAAAGCTGGCCTTCCTACTTCCCTCTGCAACTAAGGTACAGACATCTAGACAGGCAAGTAAAGGAAGGCAGAGAATCTAAAGCAAAGAGAACAGCAACCCATTGACTTCCTAAAGCAAATGCCACTTGCTCTACTTACATGGTGCCAGGCAAGTTCTCTCTTCCTACTCATAGAAGGCCCCAAAAAAGGAGAGGGGAAGGGAGGAAAGTTGTCTGAAAGATATAAATCACATGTTATGTGACTTTTACTGGGAAGACATGAACAAATGTCTCTTTGTCCCAGATGTGGAGGACATCCACAATAGAACAAAGATTTAATTCCACCCAAGTGTGGGAAAAGGGTTATTTAGTGGAACATGGATAACTCAGAGCTGCATCACCAAATAGCCCAGCACAGCCAGGGAGATGAATCTTGAAAGCTGAATCTCTGGAGATCCCTGCAGGACTTGCAGGTAGCTTGCTGGTCAGAGAGTCTCCCCTCCACAGCAGTCATTTCTGCTCATACAGCCTTGCCTTGGGGCCTAAGGAATCTTGAGATTTGCAAGCTGTTTACTCTGAGACTTGCAAGTTTTGTTTTTGTTTTTTTACCTCTAGAGATTTAATGAGCCTCTCTTCAGGGTGCAATGTTTCAATTCATAAATTTTTACCCAATACACCCCAACTGGACTTCAGAGAGTAGAAGAGTGACTTTTCATCACCAATCTATTAGTGCAGGTTCTCCTAGGTTAAAGAATCATTCAAAAATCTACCTACCCCCACAACCAATGAGAAGAAAAATGATTAGGAATTGAAGGGGCTATTGAATTTCCCTTCAAATAAATCAACTTCTAACTATTGCTTTTCCTGTGGCCTCTCAGACGCACAGTGGATCTTTTCATTCTTATTAACAAACAATGTTGGAACAATTCATAGTTTGTTTTGTGGCTCATCATCTTCTGTGTGCATCAGACTGTTTCTCGTAATTTCTACAAAGAGAGACATTAAGAGTCCTCATTAAGGAGAGAAGGTTATACTCTTTAGGTCCAAATCCATCCATTCAGGCATGTAACACACGTTTTCTTTTTTTTTTTTTTTGCCTCTACTGTTAACCTATGGGTTCAAATGTCTATTACCTACTTGCCTTAAGGGAAAGATCCTAATAGGGCAAAAATATTGGTTACTGCTGCACCCTTCTTTCCACCAGGATCTCTACCAGGCCACCCTGGAACTTCCAGGCAGGCCTACATTCATGGGGTATGTACTAAGTTTCTTTTATGCCTAAGGGAAGGCCAGGTCCTTTCCCAGAAAATATCTACTATTTAGTAGCAATCTGTACATTGTGTAGATAATGTTGGCAGAGATACTTTTTTCTCAGACCCTGTAAGCCTTAGGGAATAGAAAAAAGATCAAGATTAGAAGATGGATGTGTTCTGAAAGATAGCACACAGTTAGCCTTGACAGCAAGTTGAATATTTGATTGCATTGTCTGATGGATAATCACAGATAAAGATTTGATCTTTATCCCCATGGCAGCAATAAGAAGAAAAGCAGGAACTCTGCCTTATTTCTGTGTTTCTTTTGTCTACAGTTCCAGGAGAACACAGCCCACTGAAAGGCTCAGGGAACTGTCTCAGTGTTGTGCTCCTATACATCAGTCAAGTGCTCTGTGTGTCACTGTTCTTCCGATATCCCCACTAATGCCAAGGTAAGAAGATGGGGAAGGAATATGAACCTCGTTTCTAATGGATAAAGAAGGGGGAGAATATTGAAGAGTGGGGGAGAGGAAGAATAGACAAGGATCAAATGTAGGGATTAAGGACAAAATGAAGAGGAAGAAGAGCTGCTGCAATCCCTGCCATCCCTGCATAAAAGTGGTCAGATGAAGGCTTTGTGTTCAGAAACTTTGGCAAAATCACTTTCCATGCATGTGTGGGGGCATTTCTGAAGAAGTGTGACATGTGGAACAGTGATTGAGGGAGAAAGACCTGCCAGGGTGTGGATTGTTTTATCCAACAGGCAGACAGCATTGGTGGAAGGAAGTGGAAAGAAGGCACCATATGCATGCAATCAAACTCTCTTCCTATAGGAGTGTGTGGCTCTTACCTAACATGAGACTGCAGCTCCTTTGGTCTTCAACATAATCTCAACATCACTGACTCTCCAGTGATCCTCCTTGACTTCTTCATGGGTTGGGTTTATTGGGACATCGAGTCAATTGATTGAGCAGCTACCCTGTTTTCTGCCTTTCTCGTTTGCAGAAAACTGGCATTGGATCATTTTGATCTTATCTTATAAAATAACCTAGTAAATTATCAATAAGAGTAAGAATAATAGGAATAATCAATAGTAATTATAACAATGAGGCAGCCAAAGAACAGTTACTTTGAGGCTTTAGATAAAGTTTGGAATGTCAGAAGAGGTTTAGAACTATGGTTTATGTGTGCAGTAGTGTATGATTGCACAGTATATACATATTTGGAGGTAGAATATAGTTCTGGGTACAATTCTCTGATACTGTATTAACAAAAATACTTAAATTCAAGTATTACCATTTTTCCCAAAGGGGACTGAGTAATTTTTCAGGATATTTTAAATATTTCATTGTATACTGAACATTTTAATGCCTTCATTCTATGTATTTCTATGTTCATATTTTAATATAATCTTGATGTCCCAATTAGCCAGAATGCACTTAGGTTTTATATATTCCTTTATATGTACGTGTGTGTGTGTGTGTGTGTGTGTGTGTGTGTGTGTGTGTGTGTAAACATATGTGAATTCATGTTGGAAAACAAAACAGCCAGAAAGTCTTAAATTCGAAAGAATCCTACTTTGAAAATTAAATTAGACAACATAGGGAGAGAGTTGTGTTTTATTTACCAGCTTCTTTATTCGTTTAGTTTTGAATGGCATCTCAACTCTCACCATAATTAATTCTTCACCTAGTCACTGGAATCATGGGGACATCAACCCCAATTTCTGATAGTTCTTAAAACTTGTGAAAGCACCAATAGACTACTGGCAATGGTTGAGAGAAAGCCCGAATTGACCTACTCTGGTGATAGGATGTCCAAACACCTAATTGTCCTGCTAGAAATCTCATCCAATGACTGAGGGAACTGGATGCAGAGATCCATGGCCAGGCCCCAGGTGGAGCTCCAGGAGTCCAGTTGGCGAGAAAGAGGAGGGTTTGTATAAGCGAGAATTGTTGAGACCAAGATTGGAAAAAGCACAGGGACAAATAGTTAAACTAATGGAAACACATGAACTATGAACCAATAGCTGAGGAGCCCCCAACTGGATCAGGCCCTCTGGATAAGTGAGACAGTTGTATATAGCTTGATCTGTTTGGGAGGCATCCAGGCAGTGGGACCAGGACCTGTCCTCAGTGCATGAACTGGCTGTTTGGAACCTGGAGCTTATACTGGGACACTTGGCTCAGGCTGGTAGGAGGGGACTGGACCTGCCTGGACTGAATCTACCAGGTTGAGCTGAATCCCCAGGGGAGTCTTTGCCTTGGAGGAGATGGGAATGGGGGGTGGGCTGGGGGGAAGTCGGGGGCAGGGGAGAACAAGGGAATCTGTGGCTGATATATAAAATTAAATTAAATTATAAAATTAAAAAAAAAACTTGTGAAAGCAAACAAACCAAGAGGTTGTCTCAGAACCAGGTAGATCCCCCCAGATTTAGATGGCACATATGAAAGAAAGACCCCAGTGGTAAAAATCCAGATCTTCAGTGTTGAATTAGAATGCTGCTCTAGTGGATGTGTGTAGAAATGTATTGAATAATGACTACTAAATTAACACACAGCTTCCCAGCTGTATTATATAACTTAACAATTACATTGAGTGGCTCCACAATCCCCATATCACATGAGAAAATAGTTTCACACCAAGAGCTTGTAGGGAAGTGTCTTCTAACTTCTTTTTCAAAACAGGACATTGTTTTGCAATTTCCTATTCAACTGGAATACTTGAAAAATCATAGTTATAAAATAAAAGATTATTGTTATGCAGATAGAAGCAAAACAATTAAAGGCTTGTATGATAAAATTTCAAGTCTTTGAAAAAAGAAATTGAAGATAATATCAGAAAATAGAAAGATCCCCCATGCTCAGTGATTGGTAAGATTAACACAGTGAAAAATAGTTATTCTACCAAAAGCAATCTACAGATTCAATGCAATCTCCATCAAAATTCCAACACAATTTTTTATAGATCTTTAAAGGACAACTCTCAATTTCACATGGAAACACACACACACACAAACACACAAACACAGGATAGCTAAAACAGTCCTGAACAATAAAAGAACTGTGGGAGGTCTCACCATTCTTGTTCTTAAATTATGCTACAAAGCTATATAATAATAAAACCTACATGGTGCTGGCATTAAAAACATACATGTTGATCAACGGAATCAAATTGAAGATCCAGAAATAAACCCATACACCTATGGACACTTAATTTTTGAGAAAGAACACTGTAAAAAAGACAGCATCTTCAACAACTGGCCCTGGTCAAACTGAATTTCCATATGTAGAAGTATACAAATAAATCCATATTTATCCCCCTGCACAAAACTCAAGTCCAAGTGGATCAAAGGCCTTAACATAAAACTTCATACACTGAACATGACAGAAGAGAAAGTGGGAAATAGCTTTGAATGCATTGACGCAGGAGGCAACTTTCTGCAGGCACTAAGATCAACAATTAACAAAAGGGTCCATGTGAAACTGAAAGCTTTTGCAAGAAAAAGGACACCATCATTTGAACAAAGCTGCAGCCTACAGAATGGGGACAGATTTTTACTTACTCCACATCCAATAGAGAACTAATATCCAAAATATATAAAGAACTCAAGAAACTAGATATCAAGAGACCAAATAACCCAATTCAAAAAAGGAGTATAGATCTAATCAGAGAACTCTCAATAGAGGAAGCTCAAGTGGCTGAGAAACACTTAAAGAAATGCTCAACATCCTTAGCCATCAGAGAAATGCAAATCAAAACTACTTTGAGATTCCATCTTACACCTGTCAGAATAGCCAACACCAATAATACAAGTGACAATTCATGCTGAGGAGGATGTGGAGCAAAGGAAACACTCCTCTGTTGCTGGTGGGAGTGCAAACTTGTGCAGCCACTTTCGAAGTCAGTGTGGTGGTTTCTCAGACAACTAGGAATCAATCTACCACAAGACCCAGCTTTACCACTTTTAGGAATATGCCCAAAGGATGCTCAGTCATACCAAAAAGACACTTGCTCAACCATGGTCATTGCAACTTTATTCATAATAGCCAGAAATTAGAAACAATCTAGCTGTCCCCCAACCAAAGAATGGATAAAGAAAATGTGGTACATTTACACTCAGAACTTTAAAAAAAAATGACATCATGAACTTTGCAGGACAATAGATGAAACTAGAAAAAAAAAAACACGTGAGTAAGGTAACCCTGTTGCAGAAACATAAATAGGGTATGTGTTCACTTATGTATGGATAGTAGCCATTAAATAAATGATAACTAGATACAATCTGTAGACCTAGAGAATTTAGGCATAAATGGAAGGACTAGTGGAGACACATGAATTTCCCTAGGAAAGGAAAACAGAATAGATTTTAATGGGTGGACTGGAGTCAGGTGTGATGATAATGGATCAGGATCAGGTGGGAGGGGAATGGGAGATGAGAATGAGAGAGAGAATGAATGGTAAGACAGCTAGAATTGGAGGTCATTTGGGGGGTGGTATGAAAACCTAGTGCAGTGGAAACTGCCTATAATTTGTGAAGGTGATCTTATTGAAGTTTCCAAATAATGAGGAAGACAGAACCACAAGTGACCATCTCTTGTCACCAAGCAAAGCTTCCATTGCCAGGCCTGGGTTTCATTCAGTTGAGTTTTTGGACAATCGGTCTCATGGAAATGCCCAAACCACCGAGGTTGCTGCCAAGACAATAGGTTGCTCTCCGTAAACTGACAGCTAGGCCCAGTTGTTAAAGACAACATCCATACATCTCACTGAACATGGAAAAGTTGAGTTGGTACCTACATAAAATTTTTACCCCATATTCTAATGTTTTTGATATAAACAACTTGTCCTGCCTGAAAAATATGCTAGGGCAATGGTGGCACAAACTTTATATGAATAACCAACCAATGTCTGATTTGAATTAAAGTGCACTCTATAATATAGAATTCTTACCCAACACTGCTTTTGCAACCCAGAACCATATACTAGATAGCCCAGACACCTAGAGTAAAACCAAATGCTACTGATCCTTTAAAAAACAGTAACAACAAAATGACTCCTAATGATATTCTGATATACTCAGAGATTGGTTCCTTATTCATCCACCATCAGGGGGGCTTCATCCTGCAGCACATGGGAACAAATACAGAGACCCACAGTCAGATATTAGAGAGAGAGAGAGAGAGAGAGAGAGAGAGAGAGAGAGAGAGAGAGAGAGAGAGAGAGAGAGAGAGAGAGAGAGCTTGGAACACACAGCTCTCACGAGATGTCATTACATCCCTCCCCTCAGATCAGGGAACCCTGCAGAAGAAGGGGCAGAAGGATTGGGGTAAAATAAGGGGGCAGAGGACACCAGGAGAACAAGATCCTCTAAAACAACTAAGCTCATATAAACTCACAGAAGCAGCAATCACAGAGTCTGCTCAGGTCTGTAACAGCTTCCCTGCATATATACTATAGCTTCTAGCTTAGTAACTTTGTGGGACTCCTGAATGTGTAAATGGGAGCGTCTCTGATGTTTGTGCCTTCTCTTGGGGCTCTTTCATTTTTCTTTTGGCTTATCCTGTCCAACTTTGACATGACAGGTTTTGTTTTAACTTAGCATATTTTATTGTTATTTTTTATTGTTATGTCTTAGAAGCCTTTTCCGTTTCAATGAGAGAGAGAAAGGGAGTGGATTCAAATTGAAAAAGATGTGTGGAGTACCTGGGAGGTGTAGAGGGAGGGGAAACTGTATTTAGATTATATGGTATAAGAAAAGAGTCTATGTTTAATAAAAGGGGAAGTTTTTTAAAAAAAATATAATAAACAGAGTTTCATACACATAAAGCAAAAGAGAAACAGACCCCAAGATGGCTACTTGTGTTCTGGTCTGTCTTCATCCATGAAGGAATTCAAATGCATGAAAACCCACATCACTAAGTACTCTGCTGAGTAATTTCACCCATTACACACACACCTCCCACACCTCACACACATGTATATCCAACTCTATACAAACATGCACACACATGTACATACTTAGATATACACTATACAACACACAGAGAGACATACAAACATACAGTTATACACACAACTCCACACACCTCAGACACTCACACAAACTAACAACCCACATACACACACATATATACATAGTACTGAACAAGTACACACATACACACACACATTTATATACACACTATACAAATATACACACACAACACAAAATTTCCTATTGTTATTATTAAGTAATAATTGACACAGAATAATGCACAGTACTTCGATGTATAATTGAGTTAGTTTTTATAACTATACATACTTATGCAATTGACACTCAAATCAAGATATGCTGAGATTCCAAATACTTCAACTCCTTCCTTATATTCTCTTTAAATAATCCTTCTCCCTCAGCCCAGTAAATATTGTTCTGATTTTTATTCATTGATGAGTTATGCTATTTTTGGGCTACATATAAATGTAATCATACAACATTGACTCATTTGTGCTACCTAATTTGTTCGTTTGGACTCCTTCTGTAGTTCATTAATGGGCTGCAGCTCACAGCTTGAAAGAAATGTTTTGCTTTAATGCACACCATAAACTAGTATAAGTTAGATTAGGTTAGTGAGTTTAAAATGCAATTTCTCCAACCTCACCTCTGGAGATTCTAATTGGAATGTAGATTACCATCCTTACTCTAGACCAACTAATGCATATGTTCCAGTGTGGCTCTGATACAGGTTGTTCAAGGACTATATTCTGACAGGGTTCCAGCTGGATTTCTCAATCATTCTAAACAATGCTTTCCCCATGTCACCACCTCCATCCCATCTAAGAAAATACAATGACTCCTTGTTTATTGCCTATTGAATCAAGCCAAAGTACCTTTGCCTGACATATGAAGCTCTCCATCACAGGGTCTTGCTTGCCTGCTTGACACACCTTCCTATTACTCAGCAATGAGAACTTCCATGATCATCAGTCTCTTTAGTGACCCAACTGCCCATGCATCCCTCCACTGCAGATTCAGAGGCTAAATTTCTACTGCATCAAGGAAGCTATCAATGCTTGCTAAATTGAATAACAGCTCCAACTTTACATTCTGTGGAAACTGTGTATGTGGTTGGTGAACCCATAAATAATAACCAAGTCTGCCAGGCATCACAGGACCCTTCAGGTGGATTGATGGACTTCTGCTGCTACCTTTCCCTCATGAAACTGTGTTCTCTGCCATTCTTCTGATAAAGAGTGTATCTTTTGACTCTACTCTCATTATGGAACATTGACATTATGTGTTCTGTTCATATTTGGAAAATGATTAGTCTCATACTCTGTAATTAGAGAGAATTGGACCTTGAGTTATGGCTAAAAGCAAAACTGTAGTAATATATAACTAAATGCAGAGGGCAAAGGATAGAATAAAGATAATGGGAGAGCTGAAGGGAGGCTTCAGTTCTTATTCATTTGTTCTGTTATCTTTTCTCTGATTGATACACAGCATTTTACAATGTCTTTCGATATCAGAATTCGATTCCCTTCTTTTTTTTCTTTCCACCAACAATGCATTCTTAATTTTCATTTTAGACATTCACAGAAACTGAGACTATAGTCATGAAAAAAACAAAAATATTGCCCTTGTGGAATTTATGTTCTGCCAGGCAAATAATCCTCTAGACACACAGATAATAATCTTTTAAATATGTAATAAAACAGACTCTGAAACAAGGCAAAGTGAAGGAAAAGGAACAGTATCTACAGTTGCAGATAACAGAGTTCTCAGTGAAGGTATACTTCAAGAGAACTGAACTAGAATGGAAATGAACCATCTAATCGTATGGAGAAGACAATGTCAAATACAAGAGCAAAAGCAGCAGTCACAGGCTCCTGTGTTTCAAGAGGACAAGGGAAGAGGCTCAAAATGTATTGGGCATTAGAACACAAAGAACTTAGTTATTAGAACTTATGACTGTTATAGGAACTTGAACTTAAGAGACTGATAGGAGCATGAGAGGAAAGGCTGTATGTGAATAAAGAGACATATGATACAGTTACACTCAATCACAGCAGTAAGGAAAACCTATATAGAAAAGGGTTTTAATTTTTCAGGGGGTTTCAACACAAGATCTTTTCCTAGTTAGTTCATGGGTTGGCCAAATTCCTCAATCACAAGCCCACTTGGGTGGGTTGTTGGTTAACGTTCTTTCTAGATGAGCAATGTGGAGTCTCAGATGAACTCTGACCAGTTGTTTATCTAAGTATTTTGAGACATTCTGTGGTTTGATCTTTAACAGGTGTGATTATATTACTCTGACAGTCATCAAATTGCAATTTGAACATCTTTAGACTTACTTTGTTTTCATTTCCAGAAATTTTTCAATACTCTTAGTTGATTAATAATAACATGGAGTGTCCTGAGCTGAGGTATATATGATATAATTTATGATATCGTGGATTTGCTCCTTTAACTGGATTGAAAACAGGATATGGGAGGCAGCATTGGAAACTATTATAATAAATCAAATGAATAACAGTGTTAATTCTCAACACAGTGGTGTGGGAAGAGTGAAGAAACAGTGTGATTGCGGCAGATTCTGAAGGTGACAATAACACAATTCACTAAAATATGGGGTCCAGGATAAAGAAGATACCCAAGAATATTTTCAAGGCTTTTGGCTTGAGCAATATAAAAATAGGGACACATTTATGAGTACTGTAGGAGATACAAGGTATAGTAACACATGTTTCAGTACATCCAGATGCCTTTTAGACACTTAGGTGGTGTTGTTCAGGTGGCAACGTGTATGAAAGTGGGGTGTTTACATGCTATATTGAAATTGGAGAATATGAAAATATACACACACATTAATATATAGTATTTACAGTCATGAGATTGGACAGTTAGACAAAGAGAAGAACTATTGCCTAGGGGCTAAGATGTGGGATAGTCTCCCTACATAGCTGTCAAGGAGATTCAAAAGAACAATTAATAAAGAGAATCTGGAAAAGCATAGAACACAAAGCCACATGTGAAAAATACTTTACAAAGAAGATTGTGATCAAAAGTGTCAATCTTGAAGTCTAATAATTAATTATTGAGTTCAGGTATATGAAGTGCATTTGTAAGTTTCACAACAGCATATTCAGTGGAATAATAAGGATGGGTTAATTATTCATAAGAATGGGATGTACACTAAATTAGAGAAGATGAGTTGTAAATAAAACTTAATAAATAACTCAATAGCTAGCTGAGGAATGGTAGAGTAGCTACACTAGCTAAAGAGGTAACATGATACATAAGCATCCTATCTTAGAACATAAATATATAGTATGATTGTGAACTCAGGAAATAATCTAAGAAGAAGAGGATGGTGGAATAGAGGAGAGAGGGAGGGAGAAGAGACAGATATCAGAAATGGTTTACTCAGATTGGTTTCAAGAAGTAAGATCTTAAGAAGAGAATGGGTTGGCACTCAGAATGCCAACTCATCTGTATTCTCAGAAACAAAGAATGGTAAGTACCTAGGCACTGGGGAGTGTACATAGGGTAGCAGGAATCTGCAGCCTCCTTCTTCCCATTACTTACATTTTCACCACAATTAGAAAATGAAGCTATCAATTGAAATTAAGGGTAGTAGTAGGGGTAATTGAGAATTAAAAGGAAATGTATATCCTCTATGAGGACTGGACCATGAAAGAATATGGGAAACTGTCAAAAAAATTTTAGGCATTCCTGAGGAACCATGGGAGGGTAGTGTCAGGAGTGTAAAGTGCTAGTATTTCTGAGGATTTAGCCCCATATAAGTCATCTTTACAGTCTTCATCTTATACACAAAACATACCTAAAGATACTAACCAAGTTCATGTGTCCAACTTCATTGCTCACCACAACATACTCTTGTTTTGAACTTGGTTTCAAGTGTTGGTTTCATTCCTCAAAAAGAGTTCACTCCCCTTACCTTTTCTCAGGATGGTGGGATGGTGTCATGCCCTTCAACTAAAGAATGAATAAATAAAATGTGGTACATATACACAATGGAGTACTGCTCAGCAGAGAAAAACAATGACATCATGATGTTTGCAGGCAAATGGATGAATCTAGAAAATAATCACCCTGAGTGAGGTAACCCAGACTCAGAAAAACAAACATGGTATGTACTCACTCATAGGAGGATACTAGATGTAAAACAAAGATGACTAGACTGCTACTCACAACTCCAGGGAGGCTACTTAGAAAACAGGACCCTAAGAAAGACACAAGGATCACCCAATGACAATGACAGAGAAACAGATGAGAACTACATGAACAACATGGACGTGAGTGGGGGTAATGAAGGGCAAGGTTCGAGGGAAAGAGCTTAGGGGAGCGGGAGATCCTAGCTGGATCAAGAACAGAGAGGGAGAACAAGGAATAAGAGACCATGATAAATGAAGACCACACAAGAATAGGAAGAAGTAAAGTACTAGAAAGGTCCCCAGAAATCCACAAAGATACCTCCACAATAGACTACTGGCAATGGTCGAGAGAAAGCCCAAACTGACCTACTCTGGTGATAGGATGGCCAAACACCCTAACTGTCATGCTAGAAATCTCATCCAATGACTGAGGGAACCAGATGCAAAGATCCATGGCCAGGCCCCAGGTGGAGCTCCAGGAGTCCAGTTAGCAAGAAAGAGGACGGTTTGTATGAGCGAGAATTGTTGAGACCAAGATTGGAAAAAGCACAGGAACAAATAGCCAAACTAATGGAAACACATGAACTATGAACCAATAGCTGAGGACCCCCGAACTGGATCAGGCCCTCTAGATAAGTGAGACAGTTGATTAGCTTGAACTGTTTAGGAGGCACCCAGGCAGTGGGACCAGGACCTGTCCTTAGTGAATGAGCTGGCTGTTTGGAACCTGAGGCTTATGCAGGAACACTTGGCTCAGCCTAGGAGGAGGGGACTGGACCTGCCTGGACTGAATCTACCAGTTTGAGCTGAATCCCCAGGGGAGTCTTTGCCCTGGAGGAGATGGGAATGTGGGGGTAGGCTGGGGGTAAGGCAAGGGGGGTTGTGGGGGGGAGGACAGGGGAATCCATGGCTGATACATAAAATTAAATTAAATTATAACATAAATTAAAAAAGACACACACAAAAAAACATACTTAACTCCATCATTTATGTTATTAACTATTTTCTGACTATAAAAATTGAAACAGAATAGTTACTGCATCCTACTCCCTAGGAGAGTCTATAATGTGACTAGTCCATATTAAGGGAGAAAAAACAATCTAAGCAAAGGACAATAAGAGTAATTAAAACAGGAATCAGGCAAGTTGGTACATGTTTGTAATCCATAGACTTAGAAGGATGAAACAGGAGAATCATCAAAAGTTGGAGGCTGGCCTGGATTCTATTATGAATTCAAGGCCAGATTGAGCTAATTGTGAGACCTCGTTACAAAAAAAATCCATAAAAGCATGTAAACATATGACAACAAAAGCAAATAACCTTCCACAACCACTATGATTTTTTTATCCAGTAGACAAAAGATTCTAGGTAAGAGAAAAGTCCCATTTTTTTTTAAATGGGAATAGTGGTAGGGTTTATTATACCCAAGATAATAAAATATTGTATCTGGAAAGGACTTTGGGGCTTCCTCATGAGCAAATAGAATCAGTGATTTTTCAGAAGTGGATAGTTTTCATTGTCAATATGCTGCATTGCAATCTGTTTTGCAGTCTGCCTGGATATCGTCTTACAGTATTAAAGAAAAGTAAAGGAAATTAAAGATTTTCTCTCTTTGCCCCTTTACATAGTTAAAAATCTTAACCCTACCCTTCAAAGGCTTGAGTTTGAAGGACTTGGTTACCTCATTGCTTCTCTGAACTCCCAGGAAAGGAAAAGTCTAACTTGAGTAAACTGTATTTCAATAGATGTTGTTCTCAGTGAATGGCCTTCCCAGGTTGAGTGTGTTCTGGGCCCTAAAATATTACTGTTAATGCTAAAAGAATCCAACAAAGGAGGAAGATGGAGATAAAACAAAAGAAAAGAGAAAGAAGTAGAGCTTGATGCCAAACTGTTCCCTCATTGTGAGCACACAACTTACTCATAGGATTGAATGCAGAGCAGACACGTCCTCATTTATGCCATAAAAGAAAGTCATAAGAGGCATTTTCATTCACCCTATTTTAATTATTTTTTAAGATTTTCTGAATATATTTTTAAACACAAATTAGTTTAAACTATGGGTTAAACCAGAAGGTATATGGGAATGATTTTTCATGGACTCCAGTGGCTTTGGGATAAACAAACATGAGTGAGGTTTAGTCCTATGCTGTCATCTACTCAGTTTATGATGATGGTAAACATCTCTTATTTCTCTACGTTTCATTGACTGTGACAATAATACTGAGGTAAGCACTGGTTCTGTTTCTATCACCTTCTAGCTATGGAAGATGTCTATCTCCTCAGCCCTTTGAGTTTTTATGTGTTCCTGTGACTTGCTTCTCTTGAATTGGAAGTTATGGAAGCTTTCATCAAGATTTGCCTCACTACCTTCTCCTCTCCTAGACTAGTCAGTGACTAAAAGAACAAAGTAAACTGTAGCTGGTGGTTTCTCTCTGGGGTCCTGCCAAGCCCCCACAGTCCCACAGCCCATTTATAAAATAAACACACAGGCACTTATATTATTTAAACTGTTTGGCCTAATGGCTCAGGCTTCTAGGTAGCTGTTCATTAACCCATTTCTATTAATCTATATGTCGCCACATGTCCCATGGCTTTACCTGCTGCCTTTACATGCTGCTCCCTAGATGGCAGGCTGGCGTCTCCTCCCACTCCGCCTTCCTGTTCTCCCAATTCTCCTCTCTACTAGTCCCGCCTATACTTCCTGCCTGGCTACGGGCCAATCAGTGTTTTATTTATCAATCAATCATCCACGACAGTAAATATGTCCTATAAATTTTATGGAAAATACTAAATTATAAAATAAATAATAACATAGCCAAATGGTATTTTAATATAATTTAATGTAAAGATAGCAAGTAGACATGAAAGCACATTTAAAATGATCACCAAACTACATTAAAGCACCTAGGGACCTGCAAGAATGGGAAGTCATGACTAGATAAAGGAGTGAAAATTAATGGGACTGTAGCTAGAGTTTTCCTGCCTGGCCCACAGTCAGGACAAATCTTTGTCACCCGCCAGTCCCACAGCCACTCAGACCCAACCAAGTAAGCACAGAGACTTATATTTCTTACAAACTGTATGGCCATGGCAGGCTTCTTGCTAACTGTTCTTATAGCTTAAATTAATCCATTTCCACAAATCTATACACTGCCATGCGGCTCGTGGCTTACCGGCATCTTTTCATGCTGCTTGTCAGGGTGGCGGCTGACAGTGTCTCCTTCTGCCTTCCTGTTCTTTTATTTCTCCTCTCTGTTAGTCCTGCCTATACTTCCTGCCTAGCCACGGCCAATCAGTGTTTTATTTATTGACTAATCAGAGCAACTTGACATACAGACCATCCCACAGCACAGCCAAGTGCAGACCATCTCAGACACCTACACTCAGGCCGGTGGTCCTAATCATCCTCTATGTGGACCTGCTGGGTAAAGCCATGAGGAACCCGAAAACAGGCTCCTACAGGACATACAGAACATCCCACAGCACGGGACGAAGCAGAATTACTAGTGCCTGATCATTAATTGACCCATGGGAGACTCCTCAAATGCAAGGGCATCATTATGGAGTGGTGTGGCCAGTACCCAACATGTACACTGATGTGAGAAGGAATAGGAACAAACATTGAAAGCCCTGCAGGCTCCTTGTAACCTGGATTACCCAAAATCAATGGTCACGTACAGGAAAAAGGATCTATGGTAGAGTTCATGGAAGTTGGTTTCCCTGTGTAATGAAGCAAGGAAATAAAAGCAAAGATTTGAGAAGCAAGAAGTGAAAGAGTGTTTGGCTATGAGGAATAATCATCATACAGCCATTGTAACATAGAATATAACTTATATCATTTATAAGAACAAAATGTAAGGCTTGATCAAGGAGTGAGAAAATAAGAAACTATAACAAACGGGATGATGGTTAGCCTAAACCAGTGGCTCTCAACCTTTCTAATGCTGCAAACCTTTAATGCCATTCTTCATGTTGTGGTGATCCCCAACCATAAAATTATTTTTGTTGCTACTTTATAGTTTTGCTACTGTTATGAATGATAATGTAAATATGTGTTTTCTGATGGTCTTAGGTGACCCACAGGTTGAGAATCGCTGGCCAAAAAGAAAGAGAGTATCATCCATAATTTACAAACCTAATAACATCTTGCTGTGCAGAACCATCATTCTATGTTGCAAGGAGTTCAGAGAAGTTTGTCCTTTAGTGTCCCCTTAATCTAAATATACTCAGCAAGAAAACGATACAGCTCCAATCTTTCCTTCCAGCCCAGCAGTCCAGCCAACCACTGCTTAGTTTAACCAATTAGCAATTTGCAGGGGGAAATGTGAACAAATTAATGCTGATGACTTGGGGCCACTAATTGGCTGCAGAGCTGTCGGAGTGGCAGCGCAGTTGCTAAATCAAATTGATAGCTAAGGGCCATGAGCTGTTCAGCAGTCTGCTCTTTTCATTTGGGGCTCCAAGGCCAAGGAAGAAGCTTGTTTACTGTGGCACCTCGGTCAATCTGCCATAACCGGCTCATCATCCCCACAGCTGGGGATGGTCAGTGTTTTTACTGGTGATTGTGGGTATGTGTCTCCAGAAAGGCCAGCAGCTGCCACTCTTAGGGAAAGATGCTCATCCTTTCTGACAGGCAGGGAGGCATCTGAGGTGAACTGCAAAGCCAGTGCAATTCTGGATAATAGGATGAATCCTTGGCAGCCACACACTGGAGGGCAGACACGGGGGCTAGAGAAGACATAGAAAGAATGGAGCCTCATAGGGAGGCTGCCTGGACTTGAGCTCAATTAACTTGGTTGAGTCTTTTCTCATTCAATAAGCTAGAGTGCCCATGAGTT
Organism: Peromyscus maniculatus bairdii; assembly: GCF_049852395.1. Taxonomy (NCBI): domain Eukaryota; kingdom Metazoa; phylum Chordata; class Mammalia; order Rodentia; family Cricetidae; genus Peromyscus; species Peromyscus maniculatus. The sequence continues at coordinate 202,046,316 of NC_134852.1, read as the reverse complement.
AGCACTGCTGGCCAAGACAAAGAACATGCCCTACACTAGCTCACCTTTAGGTAGAATTCTAAGGGGAACAATATTTATGGCTCATTCAAATAATTGAACTTCTTAATGCTTTACAATAGTGATCAAGATTCACAGTGAATTTTGTAATTTTGTCTCATATCTCACTGAACTGGACTTTTCTCAACAGTGGTAGATATTTGTGGCTGTGACCATAGTGGGCTGCGATGCTGCTTCTGACATTTTGTGAGCCAGTCACTAGGAATGTCACTGAACATCCTATAGTACACAAAAGTTCCTGGATAATGAAGAATTTTCCAGTCCAAAAATGTTAATAAGGCCAAAAATGGGAAATTCCAATTTACACTGATATTCATCATAGAGAAAACTGCTTGATTATATGGACTTACACAAAAGTAAGTGACAGCTAAGTTCCAAGATTTGGTGGTGCATAAATCTAGATAATGCCCTCCCTTGACTGAAATGAAGGGTATTACAGATTATAAGACAAAATACCTTTGCTTTATATATTTCCAACATGGAGTCCCAAGAAGATTTCAAGCAATATTGGTATTTATTAAAGATTTCTGTTCACTAAATATTTATTAAGCATTTAATATTCACCAGCAACTGGTCTAAACAAAATTGTTATCCAAGAGTTCTTAGTCTAGAAGCACATAGGTAATGGACATGGCCTTCTTGCAGTCTCCCCCATCAACCCCTTCATGATTCAGTTTCCAAGGGTTGTTTCCTACAAGGGTAACATGGGTTAAGACAGGTAAGATATTTAGAACAGTATGTACCACATAGTACAAACTCAATAAACAGCTAAGACTGGTTACTAATTTTAATAAATTATTTATTTTTATGTGTCTACCTGCATCAGAGTCCCACAGAGGTCAGATGGCACTGGGTTCCCTGGAACTGGAGTTAAAGATGGTTGTGAACCATTGGATGTGAGTGCTAGGAATGGAACCCAAGTCCTCTATAAAAGCAGTAACAATACTTAAACATTGACACATCTCTGCAGCTTCTACTCACTATTTTTAGAACAAAATTACTACATGTTTCTTCAAGAAATCCTTTTGAGCAATAAATGTTATTTAGACACTTACATTTGGGTTCCCCATACATAGCAAATTGCTCATTTCTGTTTGGGCATGATTAACAATATTCTCCACCAAGAGAAATATGATTACATCCTCATTACAGATGATTAGTTTGAAGGGAAAAAATCAAGCATTTTGTAGATATTTATCTGGCATTTCTGATTTGAATGCATTATTCAACTTAATGTCATAGATATGAAATAATTCAACCAACTATCTCTGTCCTGAAGTGATTTTCAATAATTTGCGGAGATAAACCACAAGGCACTTAACTTGGAAAAATGAGCAGAGTCAATAAATCCCAGAAAGGTTCAAAGGAGAGGGGCATCCTTAAAGGATAATAGGAATAGTAGTGGAAGGAAAAGCACAGTGAGGAGCAAAAGACTGTCTCTTTGTTCTTCTCATCCTTAGAGTTCCCAGCAAATTTTAGGAGCATTCAAACAGACAGCTCACAAAGAAGGGGCAAACCAAACTCTGTAGTCCAATAATGTGGAAATGGAGGATTGAAAAGTCAAAGAAATGGATGCACTCAAGTAACTTGGAAGCCTTAGAACTCTGATCTGACTGCAGACACAGCATTAGCTCAGACAGAGTTGATAGGATCATGCAGACCTGCAATGGCTTGTCAGGTTCTCCAAGTGGGGTTCACTGGGTGTTTCAAGATGGTTCTCAGAACTCCTGTTTCTTTCTTCGGCTGGGAGTGTCTTGCTGATACTTCTGAGACTGGCCATAAAATTCACTATTCACAAGTGACTGCTGGAATATCTGTTGAGTATTTGAGAAACCAGCCCATCTCCATTTTGTTCCTAAGAGCCATTTTGAGTCGATAACCAAGTTAAGTTTCTGTTTACTAATAAACATGAGTTTCTGTTTCTCAGAACTGGTCTGTGCTCTACCCAGTAACCACAGAAATATAATGTAAACCAACCTCCCAGATCTACCTGTTCTGGGAAATGTTCTACATCCATTTTTGCATGACCCTCTTCCCTTAACTGCTTGGTCTTGCTTCTATAACCATGCTTACATGCAAAATCCCTTACCCTATAGTTTTACCCCAAAGAACAGGCTTGAGAAATTGCCCCCCTTCTGGTCTCAGGAACTCCACCTTAGGAGAAGACAACTACTGATTGGGCTCTAATGTGTACCCAAATAAAACTTTCTTTGATTTGGCCATAATTTGGGTACGTGGTCTTTCTCTTCAAGTCTGTAGGATTAATAGAGTAAACTAAAGAAGAGCTGAGAAAATGTGGTTGGACAATCAAGTCTCTGCATATCAAGCCTGTACTTAACAATCACTGAAAGGACTATTTGTAGCAAAATCTTTGAAAAAAAATGTAATCTCTACTACTGCTTTGCTCCAAGTGCAATTACCCTTCATTTACACACACACACACACACACATACACACACACACACACACACACACACACACACACACACACACGTGAGAGAGAAAGAGAGAAATCAAGTAAGACCTTATGCATGTTCTCAGTTGAACCATCTTGTAGAATTAAGTCATTTTTGCTCATTGACATTCAGCTGGACCTCCTTTAGAAAGAAAAATATTTCTTTTCTCAACCTTCCCCAAGAGGCCTTGACAAGCCTTTCATGAATTAGTATATCTGAGAGCACCTTGTAAACTGCAAACTGAGAGGCACTTTCAGTTTCTGGAGAATATTTAATTTGTATCTAACTGATTGTCTTAGAGGGAAATTGCTTTGAATTCAGTTGGAAAGCTGTTTGGTACCTTAAGAAAAGTTTGAATTTTTACAAAGTTATGTGATTTAAATTATTTCAGTCTTCTCTATGCATTAAATAATATCACTAAATTCAGCTTGAAACCTATATTTAAGGCACACTATGAGTCAGTCCCCTAGGATTAATTTGCCGAGTAGAAATTTGGTGCTGTAAAATATTTATGAGAAACTGTTTTAGATAAGTATTATTGTACTTTTTATACAGATGGAAGCAATACCATTTTTCTCCTAAGATGAATTTGAGATAAGGTTGACAATTACACAGTAGTATAACCTTTTTCAAGAAGTTAAAGTTTTTTAATCCTCTTTACTGTACCATCTACACCTGTAGCATAGTCTAAGATATATGGAGAATCTCTCAATCACTGCATTCATAAAAGAACCTTATAGGAAAACTTCATGAAAAGCAAATAAAATGCTGGGGTTGCTCCAGCTTTATCATTCCCAGGCTATGGGAAAACAGATGAAAATCTATTTCCATATTGCTATTCATCTATTAAGGTCTAGATAATAATAAAATTCCAAGGCTGACAGGACTTTTATCTAAATAAAATTTATGCTTTGGGTTTCCAGGAAGTACAGAATTCAAATAATGATTATTCTTGGTGTTTGATTAAACCAGTTCCAATTTGTGTGGTCCCTCACAGAAACTGCCTGATGGATGAGACAAAGCTAGGGTGGCTCTAACAGCCCAGCAAGCTAATTGATTTATAGAAGCTTGAACACAGTTTCTGGAGGCGATGGAACATATGAGTTATCAAAGGGGAAAGCAAGGCTTTCATTGTCCCCCAGGCCTACTGACATCACTATCTGATCCCAGGCTACCTGGAGGCTTCGTGACAACAACACAGTTATACTTCCATCCTGAGGGTAGAAATAGTGAATTATCAGAAACCAAATGAATAATAAAATCTGCCGAATCTTCCATCAACTTATTTGACACCTTTCAAAGACAACAGCTATCACCAAAGAGTGTACTTGCCTCCTAGTAGTAATTAATTTCGATGCTTAGACGTTGTCTTCACATATCAGTGTATCTGGATACAATCTATACTTGATGGTGAAGAAGATCAACAAACTGAAGCTGTTAAAACCTATGGATAGGACACAAAGTGAAGCCAAAGCCCACATCTGGTTTGGATGTGAAGGACATGATTATATCCATCTTCAGTTGTGATAAGAGTCCTTAGAGCCATGATGAAAAGATTTCTAGGTATTCTAAAAAGACCTGGACATCCATTCCATATCTTTTTTATGCATCTACAACTCTGTTATTTCAGACACTGTTCTGAGTGCTTGAGTACAGTGCGGATGAATACAGAGAATACTTTTTCAAAGGCTTCACTCCAGATGGAGGCAATTTGGCCGAGGTGTGTGTGGTGGAAGCCAATACATGAATAAATGCCCAATAATATCATAATGACAAGTGTAGACATGAGACCTACAGACTTAATCACTGATAGACAAAATAGTTCAAGCAAATAAGTAGAATGTTAATTTTTTTACCTGTCTCATAAACTATTCTCATTAATGCAAGCATACATACCCAGAAATTTCTGAACCAGGATTAACTACTAGTCCAGCTGCTTCCTTTCAGAAGTATCTATTTCAAATCTTGCAACTGAGTACACATTTGTGCATGATGAGGTACACAATGTAATGGGGTTATTTGGTCTTAGATCAGAGCAGATACTTAGGAGAAAATAAGTGATAGATTGTGGTGTTATCTTATTTGTGCTGAATTGTGGTGATATTTTATTTGTGCTTTAATAAATAAAGCTTGCCTGGAGATCAGAGGAAAAACCAAGCCATTATAAGAAAACAAAGAAGTTAGACCATGGTAGCACATGCCCTTAATCCTATCACTTGGCAGGCAGGGATCTGTCTGGATCTATGTGAGTTCAAGGCCACACTGGAAACAGAGTCAGGTGTGGTGGCACATGCCTTAACTCCAATACTAGTTAACCATGGAGGTCTGGAGGTCTGTTCAGACAGATATTAAGTGACAGAGCTGGGCAGGAAGAGGAAATGATGTAGCTAGACAGAGAGAGCAAATCAGATGGCAAAACAGCAAGGCATATAGGCTTGGGTAGACAGGAAGTAACTCACATTGGGAAGCTGCAGAATTGGTGAGGTAAGATCGACTGGTGGCTTTCTGTAATTCCCTGATCTCTCTCAGGCTTTCACCCCATGTCTGGTTCCACGTTTTTGTTTTTTTTTTTTTTTTTTCATTTAAAAAGACCATTTAGAGCCGGGCGGTGGTGGCGCACGCCTTTAATCCCAGCACTCAGGAGGCAGAGGCAGGCGGATCTCTGTGAGTTCGAGGCCAGCCTGGGCTACCAAGTGAGCTCCAGGAAAGGCTCAAAGCTACGCAGAGAAACCCTGTCTTGAAAAGCCAAAAAAAAAAAAAAATACCATTTAGAAATTCATCTACATAGATGGCAAGTTTAAAACCTGGCCTCTCCTGCCGTGCGGTGGTGGCTCACGCCTTTAATCCCAGCACTCGGGAGGCAGAGCCAGGCGGATCTCTGTGAGTTCGAGGCCAGCCTGGGCTACCAAGTGAGCTCCAGGAAAAGCGCAAAGCTACACAGAGAAACCTTGTCTCGAAAAACCAAAAAAAAAAAAAAAAACCTGGCCTCTCCACCTAACCCCATGTACATTTGAACCTCCTAAGCCATAGGTTCCTTATATGTTATAGAAATAATAGCACTCTATAGACCATTTGTTATTGGAAAAGTTGAGAGATTTAGTATTTAGGACTACCCAACAGAGAGAAATAGAGTTGGCCATGTAAGGACAATCTTTCAGGACTCCATATAGAGTGCATGTTTTACAGAGCATATTTCCTATTACTCAGTTTCTAAGAGGTGTTCACAAGAAATTGAGTGATGTTGAAAATGCAATGCCAGTTATTGGTATGTTGGAATGTTAATTCATGGCCTGATTTATATGCAGATTTAAAAAAAAACTTTCTCTGTAACAATCTTAGTGTCAAACTCTAACAAAAAATATGTGTGTCTTTATGAGCTTGAGATTGTAATGGTTGTCATCTGAAGTTACACGTGAAAAAAAAACCTGAATATGGAATTTTCTGTCATGAAATTATTTAAATATGGAAAACACTCAATTGGATTTATTGGATTTCAAATGGAACACCTTCACATCAAATTAAAAGTCAGACCACCCTTGTTAAATGAGCACTGATCTAAGTTCAAGGATACAATGAAGCATCCAGTGCCTTCTCATGGAAATGTGAAGAAATGAAACTTACTTCAGTTAGAAATGTCTACTCAATTCTTCATTTTTGTAGCTTACACACACCACAGCTGAGGCTATAAGCGGTTTATACACGACTTAATGCTTTTTGTCAGGAATCTGCAATTTCTTTTATTTTTCTAGCTGCAATTGGATCTTTTATTTTAATGAAGCTAATAGGTCTCACGAGTTGGAGGTGTTATTTTTCAGCTTTAATGTGGTATAATTAGCAATACCAAGTCATTTTGATATTTACAAAAAGATAACTCAATTACCATAGACCCTGACACATCATAAGCACTCAATAAATGTTACATAATTTTGTTATGAACCGTAAGAAGTTTAGTTCATGAAAAGGAAAACTAAAGCTAAAATAAAAGTTATATAAAAGCAGTTGATTTGCTAATTGTTTTCCAGGCTCTTATTGCCCAGCAGTTGGAAAATATTGAAAATGAATTTGTTTCCGGAAAAAAACGTTTCTTTCCCAAACTCACTTATTAATGTTGGATAAACATGAAAGAATTATACATTTGTAAAGAAACTCATTCATTGGCCTACCTAGGACTTCCATGTATCTCAGTCAGTTCTGTAAACATAGGGCACATTGCTGGCACAGTCAATATTTTGCATATTTTAACTAGTACTGTCTGTATTAGTTCCCCAATTCTGAGTATGCAGTTTCTTTTCAAATTATGGAGTCCTATGGGATGCCTGTTTTGACAATTATTTCTCTGTCCAGATTCCCATCTTTTAAAAGCTCATTTCATAAAGAAATGTAGATAGGCTTCATACATATCTGTAATTTCCATAGGCTGAAACACTGGAACACTGAGACCCTTGCATGTTGCAGGGCTAAATACATGTTTGACAGACAACCAGTGCCCTCCCCAGGGAGTGAATAGAATGATGAAGTAGTATACGGCTCCTAAGAGGCTTTTTAGATACCTTCGCCACATCCTTTCATCAATCCAAAGAGCTATGGCTTGTTTATCACTCATATGGCCCAGTCTTTCAAGACTTCCTTGGTATTTGACTGTAATATTCCTAACTCAAAATTGCAAATATAAATTTTTAGGTATGATATAGTCATAAAATTGTGTAGAAACCTGAATTCAGTGAGGCTTTTTAACCTGTACCCTATCAAACAAGCGTCTTGAATGGATTTTCTTTTCATGTGGGCATTAAGCCAGAAAAGCATCTTGCCTTAGAGCTAAGTCTGTTCTGCTATTTGTTTATGTGTCTTACTTAGTAGCAAGCTGAGATGCTGCCCGGGTACTTCTTTTTGCCTTGCTGCTTTGATTCTGTTCTTCCTTTCTGCTTGTTGTATCAAATACCCTGCTTCATCAGCTCACTGAAAAGGTGCTTCCTAACAATAACAAAGGTTATTACAAAGAGAAACTTAACTTTGACTAAAAACTCTTCCAGACATATATTTACCTAAACACATTCAATGGATTCAAATACCTCCCTCTGATCCAGAGGAAAGAAAATGCTGTATCCCCAGTACATCAGAAGCACAGGATCAACTTGTGTTACCTGTGCAGTTAACAATTGATGAGGGGGCAGGATTGGGTTGGAGATGAGTACTATTTTCAGCAGTTTCCAAATGTATGGCAGAACTATCTATTTTCACAGTGTCCTCAGGTGCTGTGTCTACTCACCTCCCCGAGCAGATACGATGGCCAGCTGTTACAGACATCACATTCCTCAAAGACAGCAAACAGTGTGAATGGGAGCCTTTGCGAAGGATTAGAATGAATCTGGCTTTGCTTCTCTGTATACATGCCAAACCCTCAGGAGCACTTATTTTAATCAATTATATTTTACCTTAAACTTTGAATTTTTCTCCTAAACAAGACTCTGGAGTCAGACTTTAAGGGTTTCAAATCAGGATGATAGCCAGGAATTGATGTGAACTATATATGAGTTTTTATTAGTAGCTTGTTAATCCAAGCCTCTTTGCCACATATTCTATACAGAACAGGGACTCTGACAGTATTTTCTCTTGTCATTGGAGGAACGTCAACCATGTAAAAGTTCCAAGCCCAGCAAGACTCTTCAGCTCCAAAGCATAGAGCTTGGCCTCCACCATCTGTGATGGTTTGGATTAATAGTCTTTTTCCTTGAGAGTCACCAGACAAACTCTTATGTCCACACAAGCTTCTCACAGCAAAAGCCCAACACTGCTATTCATCATTGCCACCAGAGGACCAGAAACTCCATTTATTTTCTCTCTGCTGCTGACAAATATAATTTATAGGCTTTAAAGACCTAATTATTTTCTGTGATACAGGTTTAAATTTGAACACTTCTCCACTTAGGGGTAAAAGAGGTAGTGGATGTCTTAGAAGCCTGACACCTCCCAACTCTCTGTTTCAGATTCTTTTCTTTTTTCTTTATTAAGAAATTTTTTATTCATTTTACATACCAACCACAGACGTCCCTCTCTTCCCTGCTGCTGCTCCCTCACCTGGGGTTCCCCCAAACCTACCCTCCCCATTCTCTCCTCTTAAAAGATAAGGCCTCCCATGAGGAGTCAGCAAGGCCTGGTGCCTTCAGTTGAAGCAGGTCCAAGCCCCTCCCCCTTCATCAAGGCTGTGCAAGGTGTCCCACTATAGGTAATGGGCTTCAAAAAGCCAGCTCATGCACCAGGGATAGATCCTAATCCTACTGCCAGGGGCCCCTTAGATTCTTGGGTGAGAGGCCACAGTGGGAACGAAATGTGAAGTTTAGGCCAATATACAAGTATATGGAAAAATTAGAACCTCACTATGATGAAACCAGAGTCTTGAGAAAGCTCCTATTGTCCTGTTCGACAAGATCCCTGCATGCCATCCCTGTGCATCCTCCTGGGCTGAGTCCTATCTCCTGGTCTTCTTTAGTAGACTGCCTGGGGACTGATTTGCCTGCCAGCATTGAATACTAGAGATGTAAGATTTGCCATCTTACTCCCTTTTCCAGGATATTCCTTAGCCAATGATTGATTGATCAAGGGAAATTAAAATCCATTTACCCATAATAAAGCCTGAAATGTAGTTCATGCCTGTAGTTGCAGCATAGACTTCATCTCACAGGAGGCTGGCTTTTAAAGTTTCTCTTTTGCCTGGCACCTTCTTTCTTTGTTCTCTCCACCTTGTTACTGGTTCCTTCAGGGAATATTTCTCTCATAAATCACTTGAATATCAATTATAATCTCAGAATTAGCTTTTGACCATCTGTCTTAAAACTACTAGCTAGCAGGCTAGCCAGATGGCCCAGTAGTTAATAGCATTTGATGCTTTTTCAGAGGACCTGAGTTCAGCTCCCAGCACCCACACTGGCTCGCAGTCTAGAACTCCAGCTCCAGATAATACAAGGACTTCATCTGGCCTCCACAGGTACTTTCACTCATATCCATATATACGCACAGAGAGACAAAAAAATGCACACAGTAGAAGAAATAAGCAAAAAAGTAATAAAATAAAACCCTACCAATTAGTCCCATAAGAAGGTAAATATCAATTGGAACTGTAAGGAAATGGTAGAAGCAGCTGTTGTTGTCCCCAAAGACACCAGTCACCAATAGCAGTAACTCAGTACATAGGTAACTTCTGAGTGAAAACTACAGGCCTTCACCTCCATCAAGGCTGTCTGTCTGGGTGAAACCCTCACAGAGCAGCAGCCTTCTGGTTCCCTATAGTACCTCATGCAAGGATCATCCCCAGATGGAATATTACTTTGGTCTTTCCTTACCTCCCCACAGTCAGCACTGATTTCTACATATTCACTCAATATTGGCTTATTATTGTCCCCACACACCATCATCCTGCAAATGTCAGCATCTTTGTTCTGTGTGGGATATTCTGGGACAAGAAAGGTTCCTCAGTAGTTGAAAGTGCCTACTTCTCTGGCAGGAGACCTAGGTTCAGTTCCCAGAATTCACATGGCAGCTTACAACTGGCTTCATGTCTAATTCCAGGGGACCTGACACCCTCTTCTGGCTTCCAGAGGACACATGGTACAAGAGACTCACACAGAAACACACACATACACATAAATTTAACAAGAAATAACATTTTAAAAAATGTTATGTATCTACAATATGAATGTGTTATATATTCTTATATAATTTATATATAATATTAAATGTGTTATATATATGTGTGTGTGTGTGTGTGTGTGTGTGTGTTATATGTCTATATATCATGTACTCTCTCTAACAGCATTAACCTACTACAATTTAAATTTGACTTCCCAGTCAACACTGGAAATTATTTTTCTCGCATATATCTTCTCCTTTCTTAGAGTAAAAATAATCTTCTCTGTCAATCTCTAATTCTTTGTTTTCCAGGAATAAGTTCATTAAATATATGTGTTGTCACCTCCCTGAAAATAGGAAACATTCCTCTCAGCATTTTAGCATTTTATTTCTGTTTTAGTTTACGGGTTGTTTTATTTTGGCTTTTGAGGATGACCTTATGCTTATGATCCTCCTGCCTTTGTCTACATATGCTCAGATTACAGATGCCACAAGGGTGGGAATTATTTTGTCTGTCATTGATTTACTAGCCAAAGGACCACAACACTATTGTAAGGCAGGCTTTTCGATGGAATTGCCAACTCCCCAATAAACAACACAGAGACTTACTATTGATTATAAATGCTCGGGTGATAGCTCAGGTTTGGTACTAACTAGCTCTTTCAACTTAAAATAAGCCCATTTCTTATCTATGCTCTATGCTCTACCATGTGACTTGGTACATTTTTAGCAAGGCAAATTCATCTTCTGCTTTCTCTGTGTCACCTGGCAACTCCGCCCTCCTTCTTCCCAGCATTCTTTCAGTCTGGACCTCCCACTTACATCTTCCTGCCAAGCTATTGGCCAGTTAGCTCTTTACTAAACCAATGATAGCAACACATCTTTACAGTGTACAAAAAGATTATTCCACAACACAATATAGTCATAAATATTTTCGTAACACTTTTAAGTACTTTAAAACATTTCAAGTGTTTAAAAATGTATATTTTTTCTACATAAAGCTAGAACATTAGGCTTTTCCTTTTTCACTACTGAAAACTGATAATCATCTTAATTAATCGACTTTTACAACACATACAATTACTATGAGGCATGCTGGACCTAAGACCAATTCAAAACCTGCTGAATTTTCTGCTACTTCACTTTATTGTTGACTTAAGCTTAAAATCAGTCATCTGTCACTTATCAATTTAGAGTAAGCACTGTGTTTTTCTAGTGCTTTTAAAATCAGGCACATACACCCTTGTTTGGCAACACATTAAACTCAAGAGCTTGTGTGTTTGTTCTTCTGCAGTATAAGAGATACAAACTCACAGAAGCATGTGTTCCTTAGAAATGAAATAAAAAGAACTCAGTAGAGAAAGTAGGGGCAGCTGGAGCAAGGGAGCACTGTATTGTTGGGTTATAAGATCCTAGGTTTGGTACTATGTGCTAAAGGGAGTACACATCCTAATTGATGATCTTGTCTGAAAATTAAATCTATGTATGTGAGGTTAGTTGGTAACCACAATGACTCCAACTCCTTTCTACTCTGGCTGAGTTGATTCTAGATTAAACTCTAGATGATAAGTAGATTCACTTGATTTGGCAGTGAAAATAAGAATAAATCAATTGGATTCTCAATATATCTAATATGTCAACTGTAATAATCACTGCAATAATTTTCACTGTGAAGTATTTCTCCTCAAGATATTGCCTAGGTTCTGATATTTAATTTTAAAAATGCTTTGGTTTTCATCTGGATCTGGCTTAGTTTAATTTCAAAAATCCAAGTTAAAAATGAGCTTGCTAATTTGAGATGTTGGCTACTGTGGACTTTGTTAGAGGTAAATAAATGAACTTAAACAATAATAGATTTTTGTTTGTTTGTTCATTTTTGTCCCCTCGCCCCCTGCCATTAAACTGTAGAAAATGAAAGCCTGATTAAATTTCTCTGTAAGTCACTTGAAGTAAAACTGGAAAAGTGTAAGACAAGCTTGACAGAACTCATAATAAAAAGATTATATTTATCTAGAATTGAATTAAGGACCTAGCCAATTGTGATTCTCAAAAACAAAAGCCCATTCACCTCTTCAAATCTACTCAGCTGAAGTACAGAACATCTTAACATCTTTTTGCCAAACAAGTTAATACTTTGTTAAATGTCTTTAGTTTTGATAAATTAAATAAATTGTCTTTAATTGCATTAGAAAATTAATGAATCAACTCCATGTGTGTAGCTAGAGGTTTCCTGCCTTGCCCACAGTCAGGACAAATCTTTGTCACCCGCCAGTCCCACAGCCGCTCAGACCCAACCAAATAAACACAGAGACTTATATTGCTTACAAACTATATGGCCATGGCAGGCTTCTTGCTAACTGTTCTTATAGCTTAAATTAATCCATTTCCATAAATCTATACCTTGCCACGTGGCTTGTGGCTTACCGGTGTCTTCACATGCTGCTGGTCATGGCGGTGGCTGGCAGTGTCTCTCTGCCTCAGCCTTCTGCATCCCAGAATTCTCTTCTCTCCTTGTCCCACCTACTTTCTGCCTGGCCAGTGGCCAATCAGTGTTTTATTTATTGACCAATCAGAGCAACAGATTTGACATACAGACCATCCCACAGCACTTCCCCTATTTTTTTTTTAAAGGAAGGTTTTAACTTTTACACATCTCCAAAGCCAGCTTGGTATATTTGGGAATTTGGGTGTAGCTTCTCTTACTACTTCCTGCTGGAGGGGGGCGCTGTATCCTATGGGGAATGGAGTAGTCCACGAGGCTGTAGCATCTGAGCCAGTTGCCTTGAAACGATTCTGGATATTGGATCATCTGGGCCATGGAGTCATCAGAGACCTTTCAGGGGGTCTTGGCTGGTCAAACCTGATGTATCTTAATCTGGAACAAATCCATAGCCTCTGGCTTTCTGTAGAAACAAAAACAGAGCCTCCTTTCCAAAGCAACATATCCTTACATCCAAATTTTGAAGTCAAGGTACCTTTAAAATATACATTTTGGCGTAACTCAACAGCTTTTGCAATCAAATGTTTTTCTTCAGTTACAAATATCAAAGAGAACATAATCCAGATTCTCTGTGTGGTAGCCATCTTTATGTGGCTTATTTTTTTATACTACCTTGAGTCTATTGCTTTAAACTGCAGCCTTCTAAGACTGAAACAGAGCTGAGGCTGCTGGCTCTGCCCACTTCAGCTTCCCAAAAAGGCGGTGGTATATTTTCCACCAGCTCTGGGAGCCATCCTGGGTCTATGCTTTTATCAAAGCAGCATGTAGCCCAGAAACCTCTTTTTTTGTTTTGTACTAGCAAAGGCTAAATCCACCACTCAGCTTAATGTGCCACTTGCAGAGGCCTCATTCCTGCCATACTGCAGGTCGAGCACACATGCCAGAAACCCGCCATAGTAGCTCAAACACGCAGGATGCCACTAACTTGAGAGAAACAACTAGGAACTGTTTTTAGCTCCGTTTTAGAATCTTTTTTTCTCACGTTTTAGGTGGAAACTCTTGCCAACACATTGGGCGCCATTTGTAGCTAGAGTTTTCCTGCCTTGCCCACAGTCAGGACAAATCTTTGTCATCTGCCAGTCCCACAGCTGCTCAGACCCAACCAAATAAACACAGAGACTTATATTGCTTACAAACTATATGGCCATGGCAGGTTCTTGCTAACTGTTCTTATAGCTTAAATTAATCCATTTCCATAAATCTATACCTTGCCACATGGCTTGTGGCTTACCAGCGTCTTCACATGCTGCTGGTCATGGCGGTGGCTGGCAGTGTAGCTCTGCCTCAGCCTTTTGCATCCCAGAATTCTCCTCTCTCCTTGTCCCACCTACTTTCTGCCTGGCCAGTGGCCAATCAGTGTTTTATTTATTGACCAATCAGAGCAACAGATTTGACATACAGACCATCCCACAGCACTTAGATGTAGTGGGTAGGCATTCCTGCTTGGATCTGGAAGTTCCAAACCCCATTGAGACTCTGACAACTGTCACGCCTATGAGGCGGGGCCAGGGGAGGCACTGCCAGGGGAGGCGCCGGGAAAACAGAGAGCTGGATGAGCCAGCGCTCTCTGTGAGCTCTCTCTGTGCCAGGATGTTGAATGGTGAAGGTGGACTGTGCAGGGCTCCGGAGATTGTGATACACCTTCCCCAGACCCTACCTTTCACTTAATTTGTGAGTTATGCCATTAAATAAATATCCTTTTAACTACATGGAGTGGCCAAAATTATTTCTCCAATACATGTGTATATGTCTCATAGGAGGCATGAAAATAAACAACCTTTTTCATTGTGCATTTCTCTTTGAGTTTGAGACTCATGGGTACTGAGCTTTGAGTAAATCAAAGAATGTGATTACTTATTATTGGCCACTGGCAAATTTGCATTTCTCCCCAACCTGTTTGTTTAATGAGATTAACTATGGTATTTCTTAAATATTTTGGTAAAATATTCCTAGTATTTTTAACATGACTGTTTTCTAATTAATAATTAGTTCTTCTAATTCATGACTCAACTCTATGTCTTTCTCTATTTGCACTAATAAAACATCTAATTTTAGAAATGTACAGAACTGACACAAAGCATTCTAATCTTGTTTGTTTTGGATGACTTCATTTGATTGTCAATTTTCCTATCTGGAAAACAGAGAATATTAAATCTAAATAATTCGTATGCTTATTAACTCTATTGAAAGTGACCAGTGTTAAATGCTTTATGTTCCCCTAGACCCAATCCCTCAAACTTGTCATTGGTGCTACAACAGCTCACTAGCTGCAGCCTTGCTTCCTCCCTGTCCACACCTCCTGTGAAACCCACAGACCAGTTTCCCTCACTCAACACTGCACCCCAGCCTCCAACATTAACAGGTATTCCCTGTGAACAACCAGCTAAACAGGTCAGTGACAGAGACAACACACAGCTATCACATTCTCAAAATATTCAGAGAGAAAACAGAAACCAAGGAACAAAATCCCACCCAACAAATACAAGAAATAATAACCTCACACCATCAAAACCAAAAGAAGGGAAGCGTGCGCACACACACACACACACACACACACACACACACACCACCACCACCACCAACAACAACAACAACAACAACAAAATAAAAGGAATCAATAATCATTGGTCATTGATATCTCTCAGTATCAGTGGTCTCAGTTTATCAACAACAACAAAAAAGATACAGACTAACAGAAAGGATGGGAAAACAAGATCCATCCTTCTGCTGCACCCAAGAAACAAACCTCAACATCAAGGATAGATGGACCTAAGAAGAAAGCTGGTGTAGTCATTTTTATATCTAACAAAATAGACTTTAATCCAAAAACTAATAAAAAAAATGAGGAAAGCTAACTATGTACTCATCAAAGGAAAAGTCAACCAATATGACATTTCAGTACTTAACATCTATGTCCCAAATACAAGAGAACCCACTTTTCTAAAAGAAACATTACTACAATGTAAATCACACATTGGCCTCTCACATACTGATCATAGGAGACTTCAATATTCCATTCTTACCAATGGCGAAGTCATCCAGACAAAAACTAAACAGAGAAACACTGGAGCTAACAGACATTATAAACCAAATGGACCTAACATATCAACAGAACATTTCATCCAAACCAAAAAGAATATACCTTCTCAGCACCTCATGGACCTGTCTCCAAAACTGACCACATACTCAGACACAAAGCAAGTCTCAACAGATAAATTTAAATAACTCCCTGCGTCCTATCAGACCTCAATAGATATCAAGAACAACAGAACCATCAGAAAGTTTACAAACACATGGAAACTATTCTCTACTAAAAATAGAGTTAATTAAAGACCCATTCATGAAAAGTGGGTCAGTACAGAAATAAGGAAATTAAAAACTTTCTAGAATTCAATGAAAATGATTACAGAACATACTCAAGGTTGTGGGACAAAATGAAAGTGGTGCTAAAAGAAAAGATCATAGCACTACGTGCCTACATAAAAATGTTGGAAAGACCTCCTACTAGCAACTTAACTGCATACCTGAAAGCTCTGTAACAAAAAGGAGTAAGCAGGCCCAAGAGGAGTAGGCTACAAGAAATAAGATGACTGAATTTGATTATAAACACAACGTATCAATGAAACAAAGAGTTGGTTCTTTATGAACATCAACAAGATGGATAAGCCCTTACTGTAACTAACAAAAGGCAGACCAAGAGAATATCCAAATTAACAAAATCAGAAATGAAAAGGGGACATAACAACAGACAGTCGGGGAATCTAGAGAATCATAATGTACTTTACAAACCTATTGTCCATCAAATTGGAAAATTTAAAAGAAATGGACAATTTTCTCGATAGTTAATGCTTATCAAATCTATATTGAGATCAGATAAACAAGCTATAGACCTATAAGTCCTAGTGAAATAAAAGTAGTCATTAAAATTTTCCCAACCCCCCCAAAAAAAAAATCCAGAAGTTTTTAGCACAAAATTATTCCAGAACATGGCCCAAGTCATTTTATGAGGCAAAACTTACCCACATACCCAAACCACACTAAAAAATCAGAAAAGAAAGAGAATTACAGACAAATTTCCTTTTCAAACAGAGATGAAAAAATAATCAAGAAAATACTTGCAAACCTAAGAATACATCAAAAAGATCAACTAACATGACCAAGCAGGTTTTATCCCAGAGATGCAAGGATGGTTTAACGTGTGTTAAATCCATAAATGTAATCAATCATATAAGTAAACTGAAAGAAAAATTGCATGACCATCTCATCAGAAGCAGAAAAGGCCTTTGACAAAAATCAAACAACCCTTCATGATAAATGTCCTGGAGATATTAGTGATGCAAGGGACATACCTAAATAGAACAAAGGCAATTTACACCAAGCCCATAACCAACATAAACTTAAGTGGAGAAAACTCAAAGCAATTCCACTAAAATCAGGAACAAAAGAAGGTTGTTCACTTTCTCCATATTTATTAAATACAGTACTTGAAGTTTTACCTAGATCAATAAGACAACTGAAAGTAATTAAGGACATATAAAATGGAAAAAAGAAGTCAAAATATTGTTATTTACAGATGATAAGATAGCATACTCCTACAGTTGATAAACACTTTCAGTGAAGTAGCTGGATACAAGATTAACTGAAACAAACTAGTAGCTGTCCTATATACAGAAGACAAACAGACTGAGAAAGAAATCAAGGAAACAACACCTTTCATGATAGCCTCAAATAACATAACATATCTTGGGGTAATTCTATCAAAGCAAGTGAAAGTCTTGTATGATAAAAACTTCAAATTTTTGAAGAAAGAAATTGAAAAATATATCAGAAGATGGAAAGGTCTCTCATGATTGTAAATCAGTAGGATTAACATAGTAAAAATGGCAATCCTAACAAAAGCAATCTACACATTCAATGCAATCCCTATGAAAATCCTAGCACTGTTCTTCTCAGACCTGGAAATGACAATTCTCAACTTCATATGGGAAAACAAAAATCTCAGGATAGTTGAAACAGTCCTGGACAATAAAAGAACTGCTAAAGGCATCAATATTCCTGAATACAAAGTATACTGTGATGCTATAGTAATAAAAACTGCATGGTATTGACATAAAAACAGACATGTTGACTAATGGCATCAAATTGAAAAAACAGACATAAACCTGCATACCTATGGACACCTGGTTTTTGAAAAAGAAGCTAGAAATACAAACTAGAATAAAAGACAGCATCTTCAACAACTGGTGCTGGTCAAATGGATCCATATTTATCACCCTACATGAAACTCAAGTACAAGAGGATCAAAGACCTCAACATAAAACCAGGTACAATGAAGCTGATAGAAGAATAAGTGTAGAATAAGGTTGAATTCATTGATTGGCATAGGAGACAATTTCCTAGATAGAACACCGATGGAGCCCATACTAAAATCAACAACTAATAAATGGGACCTCATGAAACTGAAAAGCTCCTGTAATGCAAGACACCATCAATCATACAAAGTGGCAGCTTACACAGTAGGAAAATGTTTTTTACAAAGTCTAAAAAAGTTTTACAAAGTGCCAGAGGACTAATATCCAAAATATATAAAGAAATAAAATAAAAACTAGATATCATTAAAAACCCAAAAAATCCAATTAATAAATGGGGTACAGATATAAACAGAGAATTCTCAATAGAGGAATCTCAAATGTCTGAGAAACACGTAAAGAAATGTTCAACATTCTTTATTTCTTTATTTATTTATTTAAACTGCTCAGCCATTAGCTCAGGCTTACCATTGTCTAGCTCTTACTCTTATACTCAGCCCATTTCTGTTAATCTATATGTTGCCACATGTTTCGTGGCTTTACCTGTTGCCTCTGCATGATGCTCCCTGAACGGCAGCTGGTATCTCCTCCCCGCTTCCTTCCTCTCCTTTTCTCTCCTCTCTGTTAGTCCTGCCTATACTTCCTATCTGGCTACTGGCCAATCAGGCTTTTATTTATACAGAACGATATCCACAGCACTTCCCCTTTTCTTCTTTCTCAAAAAGGAAGGTTTTAACTTTAACATAGTAAAATTACATACAACAAAACAATTATTAAGCAAGAATTACAGCTACAATATTAAAGAAGATACCCTATCTATCTTATATTTGTGAGTCTAAGGTTTTATATCTAACCCATCTTTTATCATAACTGAGGAAATTATAACTATCTAGTCTTCAACCACATCAAAGACCTCAGAAGTATATAATATGCAAGCAACTTTCAGGAGTCTTGCAGGGTAGACAGAGACATCTGTCAGCCTGGACAGTCATCCAAAGTTCTCTTGTAAAGTTGGGGCATCTGTCTTCAGCTCACAGGCCTAGAGTCTCTTAGTCACTTTTTTTTGTGTGTCCTGTAGAATGTCTGGCAGTTTCCTCTGCAAAGCAGGAACCTGAGGGACCGGAAATGTTCAACATTCTTAATAATCAGGGAAATGCAAATCAAAACTACTTTAAGGCTCCAACTTACACATGTCAGAATGGCTAAGATCTATAATACAAGGGACAATTCATGCTGGGGAAGTTGTGGAGCAAGGGAAACACTCCTCCATTGCTAGTGCAAGTGCAAACTTATGCAGACACTTTGGAAGTCAGGAAGTGGTTTTTCAGGAAACTGGGAATTGATCTATCTCAAGATCAAGCAATACCAATTTGGGGCATATACCCAAAAGGACATTCCATCCTACCACAAAGACACTTGCTCAGTCATATTCACTGTGGCCTTATACATAACAGCCAGAAGCTGGAAACTTCATAGATGTCCCACAGCAGAAGAATTAATAAACAAAAAAGTGGTACATTTACACAGTGGAGTGTAGCTGGAGGGCTTCTCTCCAGGTTCCCCAAGCCCCACAGTCCCACAATCCACTTATAAAATAATCACTCAGACGCTTATATCACTTATAAACATGCTCCTGGTCATGGCGGCATCTGGCAATGTCTCTCTGCCTCAGCCTTCCGCTTCCCAGAATTCTCCTCTCTCCTTGTCCCACCTACTTCCTGCCTGGCCACTGGCCAATCAGTGTTTTATTTGACAGACAGACCATCCCACAGCACTTCCCCTTTTCTTTTTTTTAAAAAGGAAGGTTTTAAGTTTTATACATCTCCAAAGCCAGATTGGTATATTTGGGAATTTGGGCGTAGCTTCTCTTACTACTTCCTGCTGGAGGGGGGCGCTGTATCTTATGGGGACACAAAGAAAATTTTAGGATCATGGAGTAGTCTGTGAGGCTGTATTGTCTGAGCCAGTTGCCTTGAAATGATTCTGGATGTTGGATCATCTGGACCATGGTGTCATCGGAGACCTTTCAGGGGGTCTTGGCTGGTCAAACCTGATGTATCTTAATCTGGAACAAATCCATAGCCTCTGGCTTTTTGTAGAAACAAAAGCAGAGCCTCTTTTCCAAAGCAACATATCCTTATATCCAAATTTTGAAGTCAAGGTACCTTTAAAATATACATTTTGGCATAACTCAACAGCTTTTGCAATCAAATGTTTTTCTTCAGTTACGAATATCAAAGAGAACATAATCCAGATTCTCTGTGTGGTAGCCATCTTTATGTGGCTTATGTTTTATATTACCTTGAGACTATTGCCTTAAACTGCAGCCTTCTTAGCACTGTGGCTGCTGACTCCGCCCACTTCAGCTTCCCAACATGGCGGTGGTACGTTTTCCGCCAGCTCTGGGAGCCATCAACTCTCAGAAATAGTGGGTCTATGCTTCTTATCAAAGCAGCGTGTAGCCCAGAAACCTCTTTTTGTTTTGTACTAGCAAAGGCTAAATCCACCATGCAGCTTAATGTGCCACTTGCAGAGGCCTCATTCCTGCCATACTGCAGATTGAGCGCACACGCCAGGATCCCGCCAGTAATTCAAACTGGCAGCTGCTGCTCATTTGAGAGAGACAATTAGGAAGCTGTTTTTAGTTCTGTTTTAGAATCTTTTCTCAGGCTTTAGGTGGAAACTCTTGCCCTCTCGTTGGGTGCCATTTGTAGCTGGAGGGCTTCTCTCCAGGTTCCCCAAGCCCCGCAGTCCCACAATCCACTTATAAAATAATCACTCAGACGCTTATATCACTTATAAACTGTATGGCCGTGGCAGGCTTCTTGCTAACTGTTCTTATAGCTTAAATTAATCCATTTCCATAAATCTATACCTTGCCACATGGCTGGTGGCTTACCGGCGACTTCACATGCTCCTGGTCATGGCGGCATCTGGCAGTGTCTCTCTGCCTCAGCCTTCCGCTTCCCAGAATTCTCCTCTCTCCTTGTCCCACCTACTTCCTGCCTGGCCACTGGCCAATCAGTGTTTTATTTGACAGACAGACCATCCCACAGCAGTGGAGTATTAATCAACTATTTAAAAAATGACTTCATGAAACTCACAGGCAAATGGATTCAACCAGGAAAAAAAAATCCTGAATGGTGTAACCCATAGCCAAAAAGACAAAAATATGGTATGATAACCAAGCTAAACTCTTTAGACCCAGAGAGATTAGGTAAAGAAGAGGTATCTAGGGTAATACATAGATCTCCCTGGGAAGGGGACATAGAATACATTTTATGGGTGGATTAGGGTGGAGTTGGGACTTGAGCAGGAGGAATCAGGTGCATGGAGGTGTTTGGAATGGAAGGAGAGAGTATGGGGAGACACAGATGGAATTGGGGGCACTAGTAGATAATTTTTTTTCTTTTTCTGATTATTTTTAATTCCATATGTGGCTGATATATTTACATCACTTCCACCCCTCTTTCTTCTCCCTCCAACTCCTCCAGTTTTCCACCACTCCCTCTCAAAGTCATGACCTCTTCTTTAGTTATTGTTACAGGTGTATAAATGGGAGATAGATGACAGATGATGGATAGATAGATAGATAGATAGATAGATAGATAGATAGATAGATGATAGATAGATAGACAGACAGATAGACAGACACACACACACACAAACATACACATACATATTTGACTGAGTCTATTCAGTGTTGTTCATATGTGTATTTGTTTAGGGCTGAACACGGGGTTGGGTAACTGATTGGGAGCTCATCCCTGGAAGACTAATTCTCCCTCTCTTAGCAGACAGTAATTGCCTTTGGCTCTTTATTGAGAGGTAGAACTTTGTGAGATTTTCCCCCCTTTCACAATAACATGTCAACTGATAGTGTCATTGTACAGGTCCTGTTAGGCAGCCATGTTGTTGAGATTTCAGTAGTTCAGTTTTCTTATCCTATATTGAAGACATTACTATACAGCACATAGCATCATCCCTTTTCTCTTAGAATCTTTCTGGTGCATCTTAAGCAAATGTTCACTGGCCCTTAGATTGTAGGGGTTATACTGTTTATGTAGCAACTGGGTTGGGCACCCCATGGTCAGCTGGTATTCTTAACCACATTTTTCAGAAGTCAAAGTTTCAAAATGTACATGAACACAAGAGAGAATAGGGAGAATATTTCCATCTAGCTCAGTCACTGTCTACTCCTGCTCACTGTTAGCTAACTGCAAGCTTTGATGACTCATCCATCAGGCCACTCAGTTTTCCCTGTCTGATTTCACTTTTTTGTCTGACTTCATTTATTTTGTCTTCTAATATTTTTCCAAAATAAATGATCTGTTGTTGGCTGCTTTTGTTGTGTTGCAGCACTATGCTGGTGCCATTACATAGATTTTTGTTACCTAAAACAAACATTTTCACTTAAACTTGAGCATTACGTATCATTGTCTGCCCCTTTAATTTACCTTTTCCTGATTTCCTCCAAGAGAAGAAATATGATGTTCTTCCATGATGAGTCTTTCCTTCTTTGGCTATCATTGTTCACTGGTAAATACTAAGCTTACACCAATTATACTGCTTGATCTTCTCTGAACTTCTTGACCACAAGGGTAAGAAGAAACCAAATATCAATAAGACTGGACTATTATGTCTTGTCTCTCACTTTTCTCTCTCTGTATCCTCTCTAAGTCATCAAAACACTGTCGATTTTTTTCATCCTGCTGTTGGTTTTTCACTTATTATGCCTATAGGTCTGCCTTCCATTGCTTTTTGTATAAAATACTCCATTCTTGGCAACAAGACATTCCAATCTCTAGCTTCTGTGTTTATCTTTATAATATCATTCCATGACCATCTTCCAACTTTTCAAAGTTTTCTCATCACTTACTATTCTCACATGAATGTTATTTACACCAATGTAGTCTTCATAATCTAAGGTTTGGTGATCTGAAATGTAACCTTAATTCAATCCAACAGAAATTTTCAAGTTAAAATGTGATTGTTCTCTTCTACTTATATGAATATATATTATTACATCCTTCCTGCTTTCTTCAATGTCATCTTATCTTCCAGACTGTTTTCTTTTAAACTCACCAGATGAAGTCATTTGTCCTTTGTTCCCATGCCCAGAGATCTCTGTTTCTGTCCACTTCTTATTCTACCTCATATTATAAATAATATATCTTAGTAAATACTTTTATTTAAGACAAGGGCCAGGTATTATTACTTTTTACCATCATTATATTCCACATCTGTGAGAGTACTATATATATGAGCCGAATTAATGGAAATTAACAGTGGCCTTTAGGTCAGGGCAAGTGAGGAATACAGTTTGGTAGAGTAGTTAATATATACTTTTTTTCCATAAGTCATAAAAGTCAGGGAGTTAATACATTACATAAAACAGATATCAATAAGAAATCTAAAATGATAGGTTGATAAAACAATGTGTGTGAAAAACATGGTAAACTATCATACTAAAAGGGAGTTGTGTCTTTTCCTTTTGTTAATAATTCTCTGTGTTCATTCCAGATTAGCAAAATTACATCATCATTTGAATATTTACATTTAAATTCTAGATAATTTGACTATACCATCAACATAGCTAAGTACCTGAAAGTAAAACAGTTATTTGAGTATCATTGTTCTGCTTCATATTGTTGTATAATCATTATTATTGTACAACAATATCATGATTGTCATCAATGATTGAAGGATGTTTTGCTGTAATTCTTGTTTCTGTTTGCAGAAGGTCATAGTACATAAAACCATACATAAATCACTGGCATTCCCTTCCTCTGTTGATGGGCCATCACAATTTAAGACATGCTTTAGTGACATCTAAGCCTGGTGCTGCACAATCACCATGTTCTATGGAGGCCAACAACAACAAGATAGGCCAATGGGCAAAGGCGTTCATAACCAAGCCTGACAATCTTAGTTCAAACACCAGGACCCACATGGTAGAATGAAAAAAAAAAAGACAGCTCCTGAAAATGTCCTATGACCTCAACAGGTGCACAGTTGCACATATAAACACACACACACACACACACACACACACACACACACACACCTCTTAATAAATAAAAACAAACAAATAGGACTCAAATTTTAGAACAAAACTGTCTATGATTTTTCTGAAAAATAGATGTGTCAAATAGATGTAGATCTGCATGTTTTATCTTCTCAGTATGACAAAATGTTTCTCCCCTTGTGAAATTTGAGCATTTTCATAAGATTTGGTGGAGGAATCACTGGGGTGTGATGTGTTGCTGTATTTGTGCTTTTGCTTCTGTTCTTCCTCGGGAGACCGGGGGAGAGGGGGATAGTACACTTGAAACGTCTACACCTGCAGCCTAGAGAAAGTGCCTCTGCTAAGACATGTTCCTCAGAGAGATTCTGCTTACCCATCTGTTTTCATAAAATTTTAATACCAGGCAGCAAGCTCATACAATGTTTTGTTTTAACTTAATTTTTATTTAATTTGTTGTCAGAAATCAGGCTTTGGCAGTCTGGCCACAGGTGCATAGTAGCAAATACACAATGTGATAAAGACAGGCTCCCCATGTAGCTGTTCACAAGTGCACTGAATATACACACTATAATTTAAACTTTGCTGGAAAATGCTAGCCTTGGCCCTGGAGCTTCCCAGCTCCTCCATGAGAAAGCAAGAGCTAGATTCTACTATTCTCAAGAAAAACAGTTCCACTACTCAAGCAAGGGAAAGCTCCATGATTTGGTCCTCTCTAACCTTTCACAGACTTAAATCAAGGAGGACAGTGGGTCTTATATCATCCAGCTGGTCCCCAGCTCCCAGCAGGAAATAGGTTTATCCTTGCAGCTGAAATTCCCCTGGCAAATCTTAGGTTTATGTCCACTGCCAACAGCTTCTGGCCATACTTCAACAGTCCTTCTCATTGAGTACAAGGGGAAACATTTCCACTCAGTGTTTAATTGTATGTTGTTATAACTACCAGGAAAGTTCCCTCCACTTCCACATCTCAATTTTTTATTCCTTTCCAGTCAGCTACAGAATATCCTATTAAAGGTAACCTATTTTGTCAATCTGTAGGTTTAAGAAAAATGAAAGGATGGCTATAAATGTTATGCTTCTCCAAATGAGAAAGATCCTGACATAGGGTGAGCTGCTAAAATGCTTAGCTATCAATAATAGGGTGTCTTCTTTTAAACAGCTCCCTGCCAAAGAATTTGCTATCAAGACTCAGGAGAGATGGCATCTGATGGCACTGTTGCACATGATTGTACTATAGTGGTCACTAACAGCAATGAGCCCCCTTGCAGTTAATATTGAGTATTTCTGTACCATCATTAACATTTCTTTAAACAGGATGTAATGATAAAAGAGGATCAAATATAAGAGCAGGATTAAGATATAAGGAGAGTTTACCAGATTGTAGTTGCAGAGGTTATAGCAGTAGGTTTCAACACTAGTGAGACAGAAGAAATATTAATAAAACCACAAGTTAGGATTCTAGTAATCTCAACAGATGAAGCAGTGGCAGGAAGATGATGAGGAGGCACCAGTGGGCAAAACATTTGCTGTACAAACCTGAGGACCTGGGTTCAGAACTCCATCACCCATGTAGAAGCCATTTATGGTAGGTAATACTGGTACCTTTGTGCTAGGGTAGAAGGTAGCAGGTGAATCTCACGCTTTGCTGGTCCAGGAGAAAAGCAAGTTCCAGGTTTGGCTAGACATAACAGCAGAAGACAAGGTAGAGTGCAGTAGAGGAAGATCTCTGAGGTTGTGCATACATGGCAACCCCATACAAAGAAGAAAAATAAAGAAATGGATGATGAAACAAAGCAACTTATTGTAGCGCTTCTTAATCTAGCTTTCATTCCAATAACCTGATGAATTCAATAAAAAATTCAAACCCCTAGACAATAGGTTCTTTTCTAACAAGACCCCTCTAAGTTCCTCCAGCATCTTCTCTAATGAAATCCTCCACTTTACAGATCTAAATAGAAAATTCCAACTCCCATGTGGTATGTTGTAGAAGGGGTGATGGAGAGAGATAGAAATCTCCATCTGGAAGACAAATAGTTTTAATATCTGTCTCCTTTACCTTTCTTTTTACTCTTTCCACGGGAAAGATTAACTTTTTTCAACCTCTGATGGGGGAATGTCTTTCTGTACGAGAATATGTGTTGTTCTAATTGGTTGATAAACAAAGCCGTTTGGCCTACGGCAAGGCAGCTTAGAGACAGACAGGAAGTTCAAAGAGAGAGAAAGGAAGAAGACACAGGGGAGATGCCAGTGAGCTGCTCAAGGAGCAACACGCAATGGGACGCATGTAAAGCCATGGACATGTGGTGATACATAGATTAATAGTTATGGGCTAATTTAAGATATAAAGAAATGCTCAACATCCTTAATCGTCAGAGAAATGCAAATCAAAACGACTCTGAGATACCACCTTACACCTGTTAGAATGGCTACGATCAAAAACACCAATGACAACCAATGTTGGAGAGGATGTGGAGCAAAGGGAACACTCCTCCACTGTTGGTGGGAATGTAAACTTGTACAACCACTGTGGAAAGCAGTATGGCGGTTTCTCAGAAAATTAGGAATCAAACTACCTCAAGACCCAGCCATCCCACTCTTGGGCATATACCCAAGGAATGCTGATTCATACCATAAAGATACATGCTCAGCTATGTTCATAGCAGCACTATTTGTAATAACCAGAACCTGGAAACAACCTAGATGCCCATCAATGGAAGAATGGATGAAAAAAATGTGGTACATATACACAATGGAGTACTACTCAGCAGAGAAAAACAATGAAAACATGAAATTTGCAGGCAAATGGATGGAACTAGAAAAAATCATCCTGAGTGAGGTAACCCAAACCCAGAAAGACAGTCATGGTATGTACTCACTCATAGGTGGATTCTAGACATAAAATAAAGAACAATCAGACCACAAAAAAAAAAAAAAAAAAAGATATAAGAGCTAGCTAGCAAAAGGCTTGAGCCATGGCCATGCAGTTATAGTTAATATAAGCTTCTGTGTGTTTACTTGGAGGATGTGAGTGGGAGAGATTTGTCCTGACCGCCGACAGGCTGGGACACAGGAAAACTTCTGACTACAAACCTCAGTGCTGTGTCTGACAGAGGTCAGGAAAGGACACTTGGGTTCCCACTGTGTGGTACGCAGAAAAATCTCCCACAGAGTATGTGCGCATCTTTCCTACAGCAAAGGATGCCAGCTAATTGCTCTGTACTAGAGAGGCTCCTCAAGTAGTCAGAAACTCAGCTCAATTATTTGGCAACACTATTATTTCTGCTGAAAATAATGGGCTGTTGTAGTGCCTAGACCCAGCTGGAGAGAGCACCTCACCACAAGATAATTGTCTCCCAGCACCGGTTGTCTCCTTGAGTTCCTTTCCACGGCTCTTCACTGCTTCCCTCCCAGGTTCAGTGTGTCCAGGATGGATGTAAACAGATATTGTCATGGAATGGATCGTTTGAACAATTCTCCTTAAATATTTCTCAAACAGAACTTTCATTTCTGAGGCAAGAAGTGTGATAGAAGCGAGTCAATGGCAGAAGGGTTTGCTTTGGTCCCTGACTTTACAGACGTTGGTCCACAGTCCTTGCTTCTGTTGGTTCAGTGTCCATCACAACACAGAACACCAAAGTAGAATAAGTATGCGGTAGACATCACTCATTTCGTGGTAGGCAGGAAGCAGAGAAAATGAAGAGGCTTGAGCAGGTTGCCTTCCCCTCCCCCACCCCCTTTATATTCTCTTCTTTGTCCTCTATATATGGGATAGGTGAAGGGACACTAGCCTACTTGAAAATGTGGCTCTGGCAGGCCTTGCCCAAAAAAATATCAGATTTTAGTCCTGAAGCTGGCCCCTGAAGCTATTCCCTTATTTGGTCACTTCCTTCTCCTAAGGCTGACTACCAAGCACCATCTCTCAAAGTATTGAAGTCCAGAAATCAAAGGCCCCCTTTAGCTCATCTAATTAACATGCCCAGTTAAAATTAAACACCTCATCCAAACACAGGGTTCCCCCCTTTACTATTATAAACAACCATTTGCCTATGTGCCACATCTGTCTCCTCTCCATCCAGAGGTGGTCCTTTTTCACTCCAGGACAAATATCCCTGCCTCTTTCCCTTGTCCCCTTTCCCTTCTCCCTCATCCTCTATCTCCTGTACCACTGTACTAGAGTGCAGTTCTATCACATTCTAACACAGACCTCAGCTTTTTCTCTTCTTAAGAATGATACCTACAAGGTCATTTGATGCTGTTTTTCTGCCTGAGTCAGAAAGCACCCACTTTTTCCCCCCTGTTTAATAAAGAATCTCTCTGTGCAAACAGGTGTTTGGTTGTGGTTTGTGCCTAACTCAGGGTCTGGAAGGGCAATGTGTGAGAGTCCCCTTCAATACTGAAGCCTATATTCAGGATAGGCCTTCCCACCTTGGTAAATCTTCTCCCAGACATGTGCAGTGGTGTGTTTTACTAAAATCTTCTGGGTGCTTCTCAGCACAATTTAGTTAACAAGATTAACCTCCATATATACTTTCAGCTGAGAAGAGCCATGCCCTAATCCCAAGCCTGTGGATAACCAAACAAATAGATCAATAAATCACAAAGCCTAAAGGACTAGAGAGGTACTGTATTTTCTGTAGAAGCCTAAGAGTTTCAGTTGAAAGAGGATTTATTGCCTCTGGGGTGTTTGTGGTACTTCCTAACTCGCTGCCTTCTTTGAGAACGTTCATGTAGGTTGAACTATATACACCTTGAATAAATTGGAAACACTAAGGAATCTGGGTTTTTCTGAATCTTCCTGTATTAGAGTCTGAAACATTGCCACAATTTTTTTCCTCACCTTAGAAAAGAGAAGTGAGTGAGTTGTGCATATCTGCAATGCTTCTCTCTTATTCCCAACTTATTTGTACTTTTGTCTAAACCAAGTTTTTCAAAACTTGCCACTGCTGGACTTTGGACTAAATAATTCTTTCTGGGTGGTGGGGCAGTTTTTCGATGCATTGTAGTATGCTTATCAACATCTCTGCTCTCCATCAAGAAAATGGCAATATCACATAAAAACTGTCAGGTCCCAAAGAAACTCAGGACAAGAAGTTGAAATAAGCTCAGCTAGCTCACTGAGTTGTTGAATTTAGTAAATAAATATTGAACATTTTCTATAGATAAACAATTGTGGGATGTAGTGGGTAGCCATTCCAGCTTGGATCTGGAAGTTCCAACCCCCATTGAGACTCTGGCAACTGTCACGCCTACAAGGCAGGGCGAGGGGAGGCACCTGGAGACCGGAGAGCTGGATGGGCAAGCACTCTCTCTGTGTCGGGACCCTGAACGGTGGAGGTGGACCGAGCAGAGCTCCAGAGAACACCACTGGACTGCGATACACATTTCCCAGACCCTGCGACCTACCTTAATTTGTGAGTTACACCATTAAATAAATATCCTTTTAACTACGTGGAGTGGCCATAATAGTTTCACCAATAGTGGGATACTTCCAATTTTGAGTTCTCTAAAAGCCACTTCCAGATAATTCTCAGGGACTAAAGAGGTCGCAGGGCGGGGGTAGGTATTATGTTTGTTCATGTCCTCTTTTGTAGCACCACATTTGCAAGAGGCATTTCATAAACTCTTCATACATATGTACATATCCTCACACTTAATCAAAGCTCCCAGTTTTCATGTTTTCAAACACTCCATTCAGATTTTCAGTCAATTGACAGGACTGTAAAGCTAGAGAACTGGTGTGCAATCAACTTCAAAGAAACCACTTGTGTCCTCGTTGCCATTACTCGCTGTATCTGCAGGGAAGGGGGCGATGACGAGATGACATCAATACATGATATCATTACAGTTCCAATAAAGAACTAGAGTTATGAAGGAACTGTTTCTTTCCATTGGATGTGGCTTTCTTAAATTAAAAAAAAAAAATAAGCCCTCTTAAAAGTTTGGCTGTTATAGGAAGTGTCCTTTTATGTTTACTTACTTAGATTAGAGGAGACGAGACCTGTGGCAGGCAGGAGTGGGTGAAACTTATGATGGAAATGACCTTAGTTTTTCAGGAGATTGGGATGAATAGACCAAGTGCCAGCCCCACGTTTAATTTTCATGTCTCAATTACCTGGGACCAGGTAAGCTAAAACTGATTTCTCTCTTAGTTCCTTTTGATCAAGTTGACTTTTGTGGAAGTCATTTGGTCATGGTTCCTTGAAGTCTTGTGGGAGCCCATTCTGGGGTTCCTCGTGGCTTTACCCAGCAGGTCCGAATAGAGGATGATCAGGACCACGGGCCTGAGTGCAGGTGTCTGAGATGGTCTGCACTTGGCTGTGCTGGGGGAGGAGGTCTTTTGCTCCACCCCTTGGCGTCTCTATAAAAACCCTGGACCAGAGACAGTCGGGGCCCGTTGGAATAGGTTCCAGGCCCTCTCGAGGCTATCCTTTATTTTCTATCTGTTTATCTCCGCAAGATTCTCCGCTATAAATCCTTCTATCTAATATTTCCTGCTGCTCGCACTCAAGAAAACTCTGGGAAGCTGTGGGGGTGGTGGGTAAACGCCCCACAGAATGGCGCCGTGAACAGGGACTAAAGAAAAAAAGGGACTAAAGAAAAAAAGGGACTAAAGAAAAAAAGGGACTAAAGAAAAAAAGGGACTAAAGAAAAAAAGGGACTAAAGAAAAAAAGGGACTAAAGAAAAAAAGGGACTAAAGAAAAAAAGGGACAAAAAAAGGGGGACTAAAGACAAATGAACAGGGACTAAAGACAAAGTAATAGGGACTAAAGATAAAGGAAAATAATAGTTTTATTACAGAGTTTTTGGTGAAAGTGCTGAGTCAGCCCTGCCAGTGGAAAGGCATGCCGGTGTTATGAAATATATATATATATATATATATATATATATTTATATATATATTTTTGGTGAGGCAGGGGTTTTATCCTCGAGAGAAAAGGAAAGCGGACTGGAAGGATGTCCGATGCTGCAGCGAAATTCTCTTCTGTCAAAATTTTCTATCTTCTATCCCTTTCTCAATTTCTATCTGTGATAAGTATAAGATATAGGGTAGTAATATAGTTAGGAAAAACTTAGAAGTGTAAGATTGTGTAGGAAAAAATAAGTAAGGCAACTAGACAGAAAAACTCTTCAATTTTCTAACTTTGGGGGCTTTGAAAGCAAACTGGGAAAAAATCTTTCTTTGGGCTTTACGGGTAGTAAAAAAGCTCTTCTTTAAGCTTATGGGGAAGAAAAAGTTTCCTATGGAAGCTTTTGACCTGGGGACAGCTGAAATGCTAAGTCCAAGCGGCAGGAGAAAGTAACTTCTCCCTGAGGCAAAAATGGGGGTGTAAGAAGTCAAAATTTAAAGTTGGGACGTTTTGGGAAAAGTTGGTCTTTCTCCTGGGGGGGAAAAAATCTTTCTCTTAAACTCTAAAGCTTTTCTTGGAAAACTTGGGGGGAAAAATCTCTCTAAAAAGCCTTAATCTTTCTCTCTTAAGAAACTTAGAAACTAAAGCCTTTAACTTTCTCAGAAGGACAAAAATTAGAATCACCTGAAGATTTTAGTATGGGGACCACCTGTGATTAGCTCTAAGGGAAAACAACAAACTTAAGACAGCAAAACCTCTAAGTTCTCTTTCGAGCTTTAAAAATCCTCCCTGCAATGCAGGAGGCAGGGACAAGTTCCTAAAAACCTCTTTTAAGCTCTGTCTCTTCAAGCTAGTAAAAGACAGTGGGTCAGAGTATCCTGAGGGAAACACTTGGGGAGAGCAAGGGTGAACAGCTACAGAGAGCCCAAAAGGGCAGCAAACTTTACCTGAGAAAAGCAAAAAGCCAAGCTTTCAGTTACAGTGGAGCTGAGGCATCAAATGCTTTGTTTCTGAGTGAGCCTTTCAGAATGGAAAGGTGCTCCTAATCTTCCTAATGCAAAGATCCCCTGAAGCAATGCAAATTGTTAGCATTGTATCCTCGATTCTGACCAAAAACCCAGAGGTGACTGGCCAGCATCTCTGAGTTGGAGTGCATTTCGGGGATACTAGGGTTCCTGCAATTGTGAACTTCCTGGAGCACAGAGCTGAGGCAGGAAGGTGCAGGACCCAGGGGAAGATTGCTAATGAACAAACAAAACTAAAGCCAGTGGGAACGGCACAGTTATCCACTTTCCTACAAGTCCCAGGTTTATAGGTCCATAATTGCAAAAAGAAATCTGAGAAAAGCTTTCCTATCAGAGTAAGGACCTTTCTGGGAAAACAGTAAAGCTGAACTGTCTGAAGCAGTCATGCTACTGAGTCAGAACGCTGTCTGGGGAAAGAGCCCAGCCAGGGCAGAACAGAACTATCCAGGAGTAAAGCTTTCTTTTCTGTCAGAGAAAGCACCTCTTTGAGAAAAGCTTTGTTTCAACTGACTCCCCATGAGATGAGATGAGGGAGTGTTGCCCTGAGGGGTGATTGCCTCTGGCATAAGCTCTGTCCTTGAGCACCCAGACAAGCAAATGCAACCAACCCACTGGGGGACTGGGCCAGGTGAAGGCCTGATAAGGCACAACACCTGTCCTAATGGGAGTTTAGAAATGGCGAAAACCTCTCTTGCTAAGCTTGATTTATGAACACAAACCTCAGACCCCGAAAAATAGAAACGGACAAAAGCCCCTACCTTTAATAGCAAGGAAAGCCGCTGCTCTAGTGTCGGAAACCGTTTCTGGGGTAGAGGGGATAAATTGAGACCAAACTGGGAACTGTCTGGGAGAAAGACTCTGAAGAAACAGAGAAGGGACAAAATCCTCCCCAGAAAATATGACCTGAAAAAGCTGCTAGAATTTGAGGCCGATTCAGGGGGAGAAAGAAAGTCCCTACCTCCAAAGGCAGCTAGCAGAGGTACAGAGCCGCAGACAGATAGCTGAAGCTCTGTATCTGGGGAAGGAAGGAGCAAGCAAAATGAGATAAATCAGTGGGAGAAAATCTCTCTGAAGGAGCTATGGAAAAGCTGTTGTAAATGATCTTGTTTTTCACTGACTGGCTAAAACCAAACACAAGCCCTGAGGAAAGTTGCTATCAGAAATGCCAGCCTCAATGCCGGCTAACGAGGCAGGTGCGGTTCTGATTCGGGGGCCAGTGTCTGATGAAGTTGAAACACCTGTTAAAGCCAGGTGAGGAGAGAATAGGAATCTCCCAATGTGCCATAGCTGAAAGTGTAAAATGCTTGTTCAAATCTCCCGTTGCAAAGGCAAGAGACTTTGTTCAAACCTCCCGGGCAAGTCTAGTAAAAGAGAACCAGTTGACTCTCAGACCCAAAAAGAATTATGGGAAATGAATGATATAAGGGAAATGATATAAAGGACTGATATAAGGGACTGATATTATTATGGACTGATATAAGGGAAATGCATTCTGGGAAATGTAGTTTTTCCACTAAAGATGGCGACATTGCCCTGAAACACTTTTGTCAGCTCAAAAATACATTCATGGTAAACTTAAAATACAGCCTTTAAAAAGAATGAGGAAAATCATCTAAGAGTTTAAGTGTCAGTTCCAATGAAAAATTAAAAGGATACGGAACTAGGCGCTTCGCGGTTTGGGGCTCCATTGGTAAAATGCCTTATTTACCCTAATAGCTGTGCAAAGTTTTTACGGCAGTTGGATGACAAAAAGCTACCTATAAGAGCAAACAAGTCACTTTAAAATCCTTAAAATACCACCTAATAGCTGTGCAGTTTTTGGCGAAGAGCTTTACAGCAGCTAAATATGGTAATTTTACCCTCAGTGTGAAGTGAAGTTTTTTGGTAGAGCAAACCAAAAGTGCTGCTGTAATAGAAACGTTTGTCTGAATTGAAGTACTTAGGAGCTATTATGAATTTGGGTGAAGGGACAGCCTCTAGTTAACAACCATCTACCGCTGACGGTACATCTCTGCCGGTTCGGAAAGGCCAAGAGAACTGGCAACTTTGGGGTGTGGCTTCGTCCTGAGAATGTTATAATGCCCTAGCAACAAGTATCACAACTCTATAATGACAACACTCACTAAATCCCAGTGCTTTATAACAAAGCTGACTATAAACTCTAAACTTTCCTGTTTTATTTCCTGTCTAGTTAAGAGAATCTTTCTAATAGAGATGGTGATAATAATTAAGAGTAAGAAGTAGAAAAAGATGAAAATAAGATATGTGAGTTTGTAAAAATTCTGTCTTGTTAGATCTGTGTTAAGAAATCTTTAGGTGTTTGCTAAATTAGATATATGCTAATGGTAGCCTATATAAGTTTGTAAAATAGATCTATAGAGTTCCTTTAAGAATATAAGCTTGTAAGAAGTATCTAAGGTAGTCTTAAGACATGTAGTAATAAGCTTGTAAGATGCTAGTTGTAAATGTAAGTTTAAATAAGAAATAAGATGGAATGAATATTAGTATATAAGAATTAAAAAGAAATATATTTGCTAAAGTAGTTCTATAGTTTCCTTAAAGTATAAATAAGTAGATGTTAATATGTTATATGTGAGTTTGTAAAAATGTGTAAATGTTGAGTATATGCTTAAGCATATGTTATGTGAGTTTGTAAAAAAGTGTAAATGTTAAGTGTGAGTCTATTAATGTATATGGTGAAAACACCTGAGACACAGGAGGTAGTGTCCTAGTAGACTGCAAAGTAGGCAGTCTGAATGGTTTCAAAAGCTCCAGAAGCAGCTAAGAAGCTAAGAATGGCGGAGGCCAGAACCAGCACAAGGCATCCGCAGCTGAGATCGGTGGAATATCAACGCAGCACAGAAAAACCTGAGCTAACAGCAAAAACGGTGCGGTTTAAAATATTACTATAACTAAAAAGGTCTGTCTGTGAGAACAAAAGTTGCAGAGACACTTGTTTGAACAAAAATTAACTGCAAAAAGTTTTGGTTGAAAAACGTCTCTTCATATTTGGAAGTTAAAGCCTGATACCAGAATTTATTTCTTGTTTGAACTTTTTGAATTTAAAATGAGATAAAATTACAAAAAGATTTTGGTTATGGATTTCTTCAAATTTGGAAGGCTAGTACCAATATTTATCATTTGAATTTTGGTACTTAAATGAAATGAACAATAGAGATTTCATTGTAATGGGACAATTTTGAGCTTACTGATAGTATTGACCTAGGAACGGTTTTCTGGAATTGGGTTAAAAATGGAACTGTTTAAATGAAGAAATGTATTTCTACTTAGAATCAAGATGCAATTTTGTGTATGCATATATGCTTTATTAATTGGAGATTTATGAATTGTTTTGTGGAACTGTTTATGTAAGAATGGAATTACTTATGGAACTGGTTTTGTGTTACAAATGGAACTGTTTAAACAGAAAAGTTTGGGTTTTCTAACTAGGCCTGAGATTTTGCTTAAGAATTATAAAGAAAAGGAGGAGCTATGAGATTGAATTATGTTCGCAGAAACCTATTGATATTAATGCACCCTGGCTTTGTGGAGTTAAGAAAATATTTGTTTGATGTAAATACATCGAAGTTTTTCCTATGTTAACAAGAAAATTCAAATGATTGAGTTAAGGTTGTAAGGCGGAGAAAATTGTTAACTATATATAGCACCATATTTGCTAATTCAAATGGTTCTGTTAAGAGTTTGCTTTGAGTTGTAAGATTGAGAGAATTGTGACTATGTATAGCAATATTTGTTAACCTGTTAATGGTAATGATGAAGCTAAGGGATTCTTGAAGTTTGTAGTCACCGAGTTTTGGTTTAGAAAGGGCTCGAGGCAGCTAAGACTGCTGTGGTCACCTTGGACCTAATTCAACAGAGAAATGCCATCTATATCATCCTCTACTCCCATACTGGGAGGTGTAACAGCTATGGAGATTGCTGTAAGCCATTAATAGTTATTTTTTTATATATTAAGAAGGGGGGACCTGTGGGAGCCCATTCTGGGGTTCCTCGTGGCTTTACCCAGCAGGTCCGAATAGAGGATGATCAGGACCACGGGCCTGAGTGCAGGTGTCTGAGATGGTCTGCACTTGGCTGTGCTGGGGGAGGAGGTCTTTTGCTCCACCCCTTGGCGTCTCTATAAAAACCCTGGACCAGAGACAGTCGGGGCCCGTTGGAATAGGTTCCAGGCCCTCTCGAGGCTATCCTTTATTTTCTATCTGTTTATCTCCGCAAGATTCTCCGCTATAAATCCTTCTATCTAATATTTCCTGCTGCTCGCACTCAAGAAAACTCTGGGAAGCTGTGGGGGTGGTGGGTAAACGCCCCACAAAGTCTTCTATTCACTCTTCCTGAGTGTGAAATATCAGATACTAAACTCGAACTTTAAAAAAAAAATTGCTGAACTGCAGTGTTTTATTTGGTTTTGGTTTTGTGGTTTTGCTACAGTTCTCTATGAAAAGTTTTAGTATGGATAAAATCTTTTCTTTTTGGAAGGGTCTCTTGTTTGTAACAAAAGTAAAATATTTGTATCCATTTCTGAATTGTTCTGCACCAGACTTTCATTCCTCAGTGTTAGCTAAAATCTTGAAATGAAGGGAATACCTGTACCCCTTCTTCCCTCAACCTGTTAGACAGGAAATTCACTCTGGTGAATGCCAACGTGCTCTCAAGCCTCTGTATATTTTAATTTGCAAAACTTTTATTTAGTTGCTTTTGTTATTTTTATTTCATTTTTTTTAGCTTAAAGTACTGAAATCTGTGAACTTTCTATTTACCTACTTAACGCAAACTTTTTTCCTCCTTTTTTTAATTCCCTCTAGGAACTTCACTGGTGTTTTTTACCAATAGAGTTGGGAAAATGAACAAAGCCTTTGTTGATTCTGTCAGCCTTGGTTAAGCTTTAATTTATGGAGTGGCTTTGAGATTTGAAACAAGGTAATTGGCAGACTCGTGAACACGGTGGGATATTTTTTACGTGAATAGAAAAGGGAAAGTTAGTTAACAAATATTTGTTTAACTACTGCTGTGTAGAGAAGCGTGCATTCTGAAGCTGTGGATGAGGAGGTGGCACATAGGAAAGAGAAGGGCTGAGCGGCTTAACCTACAGGTAGGGATTACAAAGTTGTCGAGGGAAAGGTAAAGTTCTTAAGAGAAGCAGAGCAAAAGAAAATAAACAAGACATAGTGGTAGGTTGTTTCAGTCCATATGTGTTCAAAATTTGGTCTTATCTAATACAATAGCCACTTGAGCTTTAAAAATTTACGTGTCTTCAAACGTCATTGTATCATAAGTAAAGTAGGCAGAATATTTATTAGGTGACACAGTTGGGGATGTATCTGCTGTGTGCTATCAAGGTACCTTGAGCAGGGAGTTGCGGCTCTGCTGTGAGGATGATGGGGCTGAAATGACCATCACTACTGGTGCTGGACCATTAGTAATAACTCTGCTGTCGTGGTAGCTATTACTATTTGATTTGATTTGTCTTCCCAGTCAAAGTTTAGGAACTATGAATAGGTCCATTTTGGGCCGGGGACATAGGAGCACACATGCATGTTTTAAACTGTTCATGGCAACCAGTTTGACGTTTATAATGGTATATTTTGAAATTCCCAAAGTTCTACTCCGGAAAGAAATTTGTAGCTGGAGTTTTCCTGCCTTGCCCACAGTCAGGACAAATCTGTCACCTGCCAGTCCCACAGCTGCTCAGACCCAACCAAGTAAACACAGAGACTTATATTGCTTACAAACTGTATGGCTGTGGCAGGCTTCTTGCTAACTGTTCTTATAGCTTAAATTAATCAATTTCCATAAATCTATACCTTGCCACATGGCTCGTGGCTTCCGGTGTCTTCACATTCTGCTTGTCCTGGCAGCAGCTGGCAGTGACTCCTTCTGCCTTCCTGTTCTTTCTTTTCTCCTCTCTGTTAGTCCCACCTATACTTCCTGCCTATCAGTGTTTTATTTATTGACCAATCCGAGTAATTTGACATATAGACTATCCCACAGCAGAAATTTGTCTGTCTAAGTAAAGGAGAAAAAAAAAATCACGAGTGAAGATAATTTAGATTTTGCTAATAAGTAATTTCCTACAAAATTGAAGAGGGGAGAGGGGAGGGAAGGAAAACGGAAGGGAAGCAAAACATGTGATTATTGCTGATAATCAAAATTAAAATCCATAAGACTATAAAGTATTGTTTGGCAAACAAAAATTGTGATTTGCTTCAGGAAATGTTGCCTTAACTATGGAAAAGCCTAATGAACTGGTCTGCCAAGTGGTCTCTAGTGACCAGAAAACTTACAACAAATAAAATATAATTCACATTTGGAAAGTCGAGGATACACATCATAGGAGATTTTTTTTTTCTGAATTACTCAAAGGTTGTCCCTTTTGTTAACTTTTAGTTAAGCTATGAAAAATTCAAATTTCAATGAATGTATGATTTCCTTAGAAATTGTGGGTTCCATCATTAAAACCTTAAAGTGTCTTATGCTCTGTAGAGTGCTAAAAACTATGTAGAGATGGCCACAAGCATCTCTCAACACTCAACAGGGACTCATTTACTAATTAGAAAACTATGATTTGGAAAAAAAAATGCTTATTTACCAAGATTATAAGGTAGGTAGCAGAGCCTGGATTCTAAAATTAATATCCATCAACAAAATATTTAACTGCTACTTTAATGTGCTCTTGAATAATCTCCAATCTTTCCTAATTGAATATGAAATTTACTTTCATGTGAATTATGTCTAAGCAAGGTCAGTTTTATCCATTCCCTTACCCTATACATAGAATGGGCTTTACAGAACCTCACCTTTAAAACCTGAACACACACACACACACACACACACACACACACACACACACACACACGCAGGCAAATAAACCAGTAGATGACACAAACTTGATTTATGTAACTACTCCAGAGATAGAGTTAGTACTTAGAAAAACTTTTTTTTTTGCTGTGAAATCTACATTCAAAATGTTCTTGATAAGTACATTAGCTGCTTTTCCAATGGTTACCATTGTGTGCATCTCTCTGTGTATGTATTTTTGTGTATCTGTGTGTATTTGTGTATATGTTTCTACAAGTGTTTGCATCTGTATGTGTGTGTATGTATATGTGTGTGTGCGTGTGTATTTATGTGTCTGCATGTGCTTGTATGTATATGTGTTTGTGTGTATATGTGTGTGACTGCATGTGCTTGTGTGTTTGTGTATGTCTATGTGTCTGTCTCTATGTAGGTGTATTTGTATGTATCACTATGTATTTGTGTGTGCACGTAAGTGTGTGTGCACACATGTATATGTATGTGTTTGTATTTGTGTGTACATGTTTGTTTGTGTGCTCATCTGTTTCCACAGTCATCTCTTGTAACTGGTTTCCCTGCTTATTTCCCTTTGCCACATTAGTTGATACATTCAACTATACCAGCAGGAGAGTACACTGCATCACATTAATACAGGGTCACTGAAGTGGCCCTAGCAATCATCCCAGAGATTTTCAGGAACAGGAAGTATAATTGACGTAGGTCCCCAGATGCCATTCTGAAATCCAAAACCCATTTCCTCCAACTGCCTCAAACCAGCAACTACATACAACAGAGGCAGTAAAATAAGCTTTCCTACAAGGCATGGCTTCCTATCCACACCTTCAGTTCAGAGCCTCCAGGTCCTGGCAAACTTTCCTTAGACAGTATAGTGTCTCAGAATACACGTCCTTCCCACAGGAGGCTCTGCCACACCCTAATACCTTCTTCAAATCTTTCAGATTTCTCGTTCGTTTGTTTTGTTCTGTATAAGAGTTTCCCTGGCAATCTCTTGTGAAATTAATCCTTGTGAATATGTATAAAAGCAAGAAGAAAAATTGACACCATGCAGACCCTGGGCCTAGAATTAGAGGCCATAATGATGTTTCTAGAATGTATGTTTTTATCAAAGCAATAAGGAACGATATGCAAAATTAGGTAAGAGCTGTCTTCTCTTATAATCAGAATCTTTGAGCTAGAAGTTGGAGTGTTATCACAATATGTTATATACATATATGAAGTTGCCAGTGAAGAGGTTTAATTTGAAAATTTTAAAAAGTCAGACTTGTGAGTTTTAAGAAAATAAAGAACTAGGAATTAGGAAGTTGTTTTATATGGCCACCTACATCTGTTATCCCCTCACCTTAGGTGCAGATAAGAGGTGGATAACTCCCAAACCCTAGCACCGATGGCATGTGCAGTGCACCCTGGGGTGTCTGTGACAGCACTAGGGTGTAGAGGGCCAGCTCTTCAACAGCAAGTTTGCCATTGGTTCTGCCATGTGAACAATATTCCTGGCTTTCTAAAACGCTATGCTTTAGGAACACCTCCTATACTTCAAAACTCCAGTGTTTTCTTCTTACTCTTTGCAAGTAATAACCCTGACTATATCAGCCCACATGTTTGTAGGAAACAGATGATGTAAAATCAATGCAGTCATTGCAACCAGTTTAAAAAGACACTTTTGAAAACATTGTAGAAGAGGTTAAGTGAAATGTACAAAAGATAGCATAGCACATGGCAGGTAGCAATAACAAGATCTAAGTACCCTGTCCACCTCCGAGGAAGCCACATTGCAGCTCCCATATGTGGATACATCAAAGCCATCACTGTGGGAATACAGCAACAGGAAAACCTTAGCTGAGCAGAGAGGAACCTGTAACAAAAGAGCCACACTGCCTCCTCTCACCCACTATCCTGTGCCTTGCTCTTCCCGTTACATGTGTATAAGTGGCAGGTGGAATACAAGTAAACCTGTTGATGCTGTCCACTGAGCTCAGCATT
Organism: Peromyscus maniculatus bairdii; assembly: GCF_049852395.1. Classification (NCBI taxonomy): domain Eukaryota; kingdom Metazoa; phylum Chordata; class Mammalia; order Rodentia; family Cricetidae; genus Peromyscus; species Peromyscus maniculatus. Next base: position 202,005,655 of record NC_134852.1, on the reverse strand, counting down.
TCCCAGGAGTTGGAGGGTTGGAAATAACAGAAACTACCTCTGGAGAAGAGAACATATCCAATACGTTGCCTGACAGAGAGACGAGACGGGTGTTACTGACTTTTGCTTTAACTTATTTATAGTACAAACATTACATTATGTGTGTGTATTTTGTACCAAATAAGTCAGAAGATTACTGGAGCAATTGTTTCACTCTTAATTTAAAAGCTATTTCACTAGTTAGAACTCTGTATTGAGATTTCTTTCTCTCTTTCTTTCTTTCTTTCTTTCTTCGTTCTTTTCTTCCTTTCTTTTTCTTTTTTTGTATAGTATGATAACAATGCCATGTCATTGTCTTAGGTACTGCACTTTCTGAAAAGATCATATCACTATTTCTCCGTATATTAAAAGGGTCTTTTCCTCATAGTTGAATTTTAGATGTTTGTTTATGATTGAATTTTTGTTATTTAATTGAAATGTGCTGCAGTGGAATTTTCCTTATGTTGATTCACTCTGGTTGCTTTTCACTAAATGCTTGTTCCTCTCTTCTCCCTAGGTTCAGAGTCTAGATTACTTGTTGTCAATAACTAATATCCATGCCAATAGTTACTGTTATTATGATAGTAAGGTTATTTGTGGCAAAAGCTCATATCCAGATCAAACCACTTTTCATAGATTATCTACCTGCAAATTGCTTTGTCAAGATACAGATTTTTATAAGTCTTAGAATTTGCAGCAATAAATAATCCTCTTCAATTTACATTTCTCTTGTGATTGAAAGGCCACTGTGCACTTTTGTATTCACCCATTCATTGTGTGTATATCTTCTTAAGAGAGAAGTTTATGCAGATCTTTTGCTTATCATATCAGACAATTTGGGGGTTTAACTACTGAACTTTCATTTCTTTGTATATGTTGGTTCTTCCCTGTTTTCAGACATATGCTCCTACTCTCTAGGATGTCTCCTTACACTGATACTATCTGTTGTCTTTGAAAACTTTTTAATTGAGTAAAATCTCCATTACCTACTTTATCTTTATTTTTTCTGCCTGTAGTTTGGGTATAATATCTATAATATTATGTATTGTCCAGGTGGAGATCAATAAACTTTTTTTGCTTGTGTTGGCATGCAGAATTCTACAAGTCTCTGTTTAAGTCTTTAATCCACCCGAGCTGATTTCTCTAGATGGTGTTGGGCACAGACCCACTTTCATTTCAGTATGTGGATGACCAGTTTTCCCAGCATCGCTTGTTGAATAGCTTGTCTTTTCTCCTTGTGTAGTTTGTAGCACCATTGTTGAAAATCACTGGTCAGTACATGCATGAATTCACTTCTTTTGTGAATGTTGGTCAGATCCGTTCTTCTCCTTCCTTCTTTCTTTCCTTCTTTCTTTCCTTCTTTCCTTCCTTCTTTATTTCTTTCTTTCCTCTTTCTTCTCTCTGTCTCTGTCTCTCTCTCTCTCTCTCTCTCTCTCTCTCTCTCTCTCTCTCTTCATTTCTTTCTTTCTTCCTGAGTTTCTGGTGCATCACCAAATCCATTGTTAAGTTTATTTCAAAGCAACTTTTACTTTAGACACTAATATCATGGAATTTTAAAAATTTGCTCTTAAGACAAAGAAATGGGTGATTTTTTATATTAACTTTTTTTTTATCTTGAAGCATTATTAAATTTAATAGTATATCAACTGGAAACAGAGACAAATTTACTCCTCTTTTTCCGATTCAGATGCCTTTTATTTCTTACCTTGTCTATTTCAGCAGTGAGGCTCTCTGGTGATGTACTAGAAGTGGTGAGAGTGGACATGCTGGTCTTGATTCTGACATTAGAGACAAAACTTTCTGCTTTCCTCAGTGACTTGTCTGTGGGCTCATTGCTTGTTGTTTTATTTAGAGAGTTTAGCTTTTGTAATGGAAGTTTGGAGTATTCCTTTGTTATCTGTGTTCTAGTTAGCTCAGTAACATTTGTTGTGTGTTTTTTTTTTATCCCTAAGATATCATTAAGAATTAGAAAACACAAAGGATCCCAGTGCCCTTTGACACTAACAACTGAAAAATTATTCAATCTCTTCTTTAAATACATTACTTTACAGTCTTCTTTGGGTAAGTTTTGTAAATTTTATTTCTTAAGAAAATATTTGGTGTCCAGTCGAAGAGAGAGAAGATGAGCCAGGGGCATCAAGCTCATGATGGGGAAACCTACAGAGACAACCAAACCAAGCTAGGGGGAACTCATGAACTTTAGACCAATGGCTGTGGAGCCTCCATGGGACTGGACTAGGCACTCTGCATAACTGAAACAGTTGTGTAGCTTGATCTGCTTAGGGGGCCTCCTGGCAGTGGGGTCAGGATCCATCCCTGGTTTATGAACTGACTTTTTGGAGTCCAGTGCCTATGGTGGGACACCTTGCACAGCCTTGATGCAGAGGGAGGGGCTTAGAGCTGCCTCAACTGAATGTACAAGGCTCTGCTAACTCCCTATGGGAGCCCTTACCTTGTGGAAGGAGGGATGGGGGGGGGGTAGGTTGGGAGGGAAGACTGGGAGCTGGAGGAGAGAAGAGAAGGGGATCTGTGGTTGGTATGTAAAATGAATAAAATTTTCTTGATGAAAAAATATTTTCATGTGAATATTAAACATGTCACAGACTTGAGATAAAGCATTTTGTTTATTAACATCTTTTGTACAAAAAATATTTATTCAGTTCTACTTTCTATATTATGATTTCTCTCTGTATTAATTTTAATGTGAAAGCAACTTTTTCACTTAGTTTTAGATTTTCAAATGACAAGTGAAGAGAATTATTTATTGTTTAACTTCTTTGTTTCTAATTCATGTTTTATAGTCTTATTAATATGTTCCTACTTTATTTTTATTACTGACCACTATAACAAATTTACACTTTTTAGGTTTTAAAAGTTCATTTTTTTTTTTTTGGTTTGCCTTTAGTTGTATCCCATATGTTAGAATATAATATATTAAACTTTTCTGTAGTGGTATTGTGTTCCCCAAAATATTGTGTACTCTAATAAATTTATCTGGGGTCAGAGAACAGACAGCCACTAGATACAAAGGCTAGAAAATGGTGGCACTCACACCTTTAATCCTAGCATTCCAGAGACAGAAATCCCTCTGGATCTCTGTGAGTTCAAGGCCACATTGGAAATAGCCAAGCATGGTGACACATGCCGTTAATCCCAGAAAGCCAGCCTTTAATCCCAGGGAGTGGTGGTAGAAAGCAGAAAGATATATAAGGCGTGAGGACCAGAAACTAGAAGTTTTTGGCTGGTTAAGATTTTGGCCTGGTTAAGCTTCAGGCTTTCGAGCAGCAGTTCAGCTGAGACCCATTCCGGATGAGGACTCAGAGGCCTCCAGTCTGAGGAGACAAGACCAGCTGAGGATCCGGCGAGGTGAGATAGCTGTGGCTTGTTCTGTCTCTCTAATCTACCAGCATGGACCCCAATAACTAGCCTCAGGTTTGATTTTATTAATAAGAACTTTTAAGATTCCTGCTACACTTTTCCTCTTTAGTAATACTATATTTTGCATTCCCTTCTTTGTAGCTGGAGTTTCCTCCAGTCCTGCCTGGCCCACAGTCAGGACAAATCTCTCTCACCTGCCAGTCCCACAGCCGCTCAGACCCAACGAAGTAAACACACAGACTCATATTATTTAAACTGTTTGGCCTAATGGCTCAGGCTTCTAGCTATCTAGTTCTTACATCTTAAATTACCCCATTTCTATAAATCTATACCTTGCCACAGGGCCTATGGCCTACCAGTATCTTACATATTGGTATTCATGGTGGCAGTTGGCAGTGTCTCCTCTCTCAGCCTTCCTGTTCCCAAGAATTCTCTTCTCTGCTTGTTCCGCCTATACTTCCTGCCTGGCTACTGGCCAATCAGCATTTTATTTATACAGAGCGATATCCGCAGCACTTCTTGTTCTTTAGTTTTATAGTTTTTGTAGTTTTCTTTAGTTTTAATGGACTTTCTTGTACATATTTAATGTATGTGAAATGGTATGCGTTACTTAGAGTAAAATGAAATTAATTAACATCTATAATCTCATATAAGGACATTGCTTATGGTAAGAGTAGTGTCACAATTGTTTGTTTGTTTTGTCAGTGTGACACAAGTTAGAGTTATCTAGGAAGAGGGAACCACATTTGAGAAAATGTCTCCATAAGACTGGTCTATGGGTCATTATTTGCTGGTTGATGAGAGAAGACTCAGTCCATTATGGGCCATGCCACCCCAGGGAAGGTGGTGTAAACAGAAGTTTCTCTCCTGCCCACCAATTCTTGAATAAACACTAAGAGGTTTATATTAATTACAAATGTTTTCCTGATGGCTCAGGCTCATTACTAGCTAGCTCTTACATTTAAATTAACTTATTTCTATTAATCTGTGTATAGTCCTGTGGCCCTTGGCTTAGCAGTGCTCTGGCATCTTGCTCCTTGGGTGGATGCTGGTGTCTCTCTGAGTCTGCCCTTCTTCATCTCAGTCTTCAGTTTGAATCTCCCACCTAACCTTATTCTGCCTGGCTATTGGCCAAAACACCTTTATTTATCAGCCAATGAGAGCAACACATATTCACAGCATACAAAAAGACATCTCACAGAAGGTGGTTCTAGGATATATATGAAAGCAGGAGAAGCAAGCCAGTAAGCAGTGTTTATCCATGGCCTCTGCATTAGTTCCTGTTATGAATTCCCTTCATAATGGACTATGATTTGAACAAGTAAGCAGAAATAAACTCTTTCCTCTTTGAGTTGATTTTAATCATGATGTTTAATCACAGCAATAGAAACCTAAGTGGGGCAATATAACCAAAATATAGTAATTCAGCAAAAGTCTCAGTCAATATAAATTATTGTCTGTAAATACTGTCTAAAGTCCTCAAGTTACGTATTAGACTTGTTTTTAGTTAAAGGATGTCATCTATGCCATTTCCAGTTTTTAGCATACTTTGAGGGTGCATTTGCCTATTATAAGATTAATTTTATTCATAATTCAGAAACTTTAAATATAAGAAGGTGATAGATAGATGAGAGATAAATGATAGGTAGATGATAGATACCTAAATGTTACACAGAGAAAGAGAGAGAGAGAGAATTTGCATGCATCTTAATTGTCATTTGTTCAGATTACATGCTATCTTGTGGGCATAGCTACAATTTGACATTGTATTTATATTTAATATGTTAGCTATTCCCTGTAAGTAGGGTTTATTACTAAATAAAGGGGTTCTTTAAAAACAACATAATAAATATCAACTCAAGAAGAAATCATATTAAGTAAACACTGAACTATTCTCAGAAAGAGAAGTAAAGCACATTTTCTTTAATTTGTAGTACCATGATTGTATATAGATAGATAAAGCCACATAAGTATGTGACATGAAAGTAGTGGGCCTAGAAGAACAAAGGTAACTAATGGGACAGGAGGAGTGGGAGGGGGTAGTAGGGAGGTATGAGGGGAAATATACTTAATATCTAATATGTACTTGTATGGAAATTCTTAATAAAACTTTTAAAGTTATAAATCCAGAGGGGAAAGCAGAAGAAATCATGTGATTTTTAGACTTTCTATCAATGATGAGTCCCTGGATTCACCATTTGTACCCCATAGAAAGTTATGTTACATTTATAGAATACATCAAAAACCAGGAATATTGAATCTTTCCTAGTATTGATTCTGGTAAGAGTGAACTGGCTAGTTATGAAAATGAACAACATGTATAATTACACAATTCACACACAGCTATCACACCCCTGGATGTTCCCATTTGTGTAAAGCACGTTGTCCAGATTAGCAAGCACTGCCATGACTTACAAGGTAAGTTGTGTGTGGCTGCAAGGCAGCATAAGGAAACAGAAAGATTCATTCCATTTTGCTCTCATATATTCACAATGAAATGCAATGCACACATTTAGGTTCACTTTATATTTCCCATTCCAAATATGCACATTTGATCTGTAGATAAGTTAAGATCTGGCCACATATTTGAAGTTTCAAAATTGGCTTAGAGCCTGAGATATTTAATTGTTAATGATAAAACACCTGTCTGTCCAGCATTTTTCCATCCATTCCAACACATATTTGATCATCACCAGCCTTAATAATGTCTTGTGCCAGGTTATAGGATATACAAAAAATTCAAAGACTGTCCTTCCAAGCTGTCAATTTGTGGCAGTTAATCTCACTCTGATCCTCCACAAAAATATACCCTAAAACAAGAAGCACAGACCGGTAGAGACCTCACATGGGAGCCAAGAGGAAAGTGCAGTTTTCCAGAGCAACACTCATACTTTTCAGTATTGGCGTATTTAAAAATAAATAATATACTACAAGGGTGCAGCAAGACCATTCTGAAACAGAAGCTGAAGTGCTCAGCAAGAGCAAAGTGAACTGTCATGGAAAAAGACACAGGAAGGCAGCAATTTCTGGGCAACTTTTGCCAAGCGTCCTTCCAAGGCAAGGAATATGGTATCAGAGTCAGATGCAGGCATACGAGGCTCACCTAAGACATGAAAGCAAGTCCCACTGGGAAGATAAGCTTACTAGTAATTCTCATTAATCTTTTCTTTTCATTTTGCCAGATTTAAAATGATGAAAGGAATATTTTATTACCGCTTTATGTTTGGATTTTGTGTTTGCCTTGTGCAATGTGACACACAAGAGAAATGCATTAGAAAAGCTGAGTGTGCATGCTAGGCCCCAACATGTCATAATATTGCCTATACTCCTTTTAATAGAAGAATTTCACACTCAGTATTTGGTTAAAGCTGTTTTCCAGAATTTATGTTCAAGTTACATGTTAAAAAAGAAAGCTCATGAAGCTTCAGTCCTAGACAAAGAGCTACAAGCAACTGCTGAAATCTGAGAGCAGGAGAAAGTCTTCCTCAGGGAAGAATTGGTTATCCAATGCCAAGTGGTCAGTCTTGAAAACATACATAGAAGTAAAACTGTATGGACTAAGCAGGTTGTATTTATGTATTTAGGGAGATGTGTAGGTGTGTGTGTCTCTCTCTCTGTGTATGTGTGCATGTGTTTGTATGTGTGTTTGTCTGTGTGTGTGTGCATATGATTGTGTGTGTATGTATGTGTGTGTGTGTGTGTGTGTGTGTGTACAACAATTAAGGAAAACAAGGCCAAGAATTTGATAGAGAGTAAGGGAGAGTGCATAAGAGAGTTTGGAGTGAGAAAGGAGAAGAAAAATAATTAATATTATAATCTCAAAAGATGTATACGTGTTTTCTTATCCATTCATCATTCATTGAGCATGGGTATTATTTCTGTGTATAAACTATTATGACTAATCAAAATTGGGATACTGATGTTGCTTTGAAATCTGCATTTCAGCTCATCTGTGTAAATACTCAGATATGGATACTGAAGGCTAAAATAATTCTACTTTCAATTTTCTGAGATTCCTGGTTGCTGTTTCCTACAATGCTGCTACCCTTTTGAATTCTTACCAATAGTTACATGCATTCCAATTTTTCCAGTTCACGAAAAACAAATGCTTGGGTGATTCTACTTAAATAGCATATTAAAAATAGACATTCTGTAGAGGAGGGCAAGTTGCTAATTAACAGGTATAAAGTTTCTTTAATATAAAAGAGCAAGTTCTAAAGATCTTTTATATAAAATTGTGACTATAGTTAATAATATTATATTGTACTCTTAAAATTCTGCTATGAGAACATATTTCAGGGTCAATGCTCATACCTCAATAACAAATTTCAATTGAAACCATACTTTCCCTTCTTTGGTCTACTGTGAAGACACTGGAACACTGTTTTTCCAAATTAGTAATTGAATAAATGCATAAAATTGAATGTATTTGTTATATAAAACATGATGTTTTGAAAGACACATCATCTCATGTAGTTAACATGCTTGTGGTAATTACCATTAACACCCATTATGGTAGCACTTTACAAGAATACAATGTATCATCACTGTCTGAGGCAAAGTCACCAGGTAGTATAATAGAATTCCTCCTTTGACCAACACCTCATCATCCCTCCATCTTCCACAGAATCTCTCATACCAGGTAACCAGCATTCCATTCCAGATTTCTATTAGGTCAGCATTCTCATACTATATCTGCAAGTGGCATTGCATACTGATCTCTGTTAATCTGGCTTATCTCACTTAATATAATCTCTAATTATCTCACATATAATCTCAATATAATCTCTAGGTTGATCCACACTATAAGTTTTTTTTTTCATATCATATGATCTTTCCACACTTACACAACCACTGTAGGGTTCCCACCTGAGCAGAACATTTTAGCTTCCATGTTTGCACAAGAAAGATCAGGAAATAGTAAGAAGGTCATATGTAAAACATGTCAGCATTCTTGATTTCTATTAATCACAATTTAGGAAAATGCCTCTTGCTATTAGAAGATTCATAAATGCTACGCCTCATGATCAGTCTCTCGGGCACCTCCAGAGTATCTAGGCAGCTCCACTCTCAAGCACCTCAGTTGACAGGCAATGGCAACACTGGTGCTCAGATGGATTGAGAGGATTTAGTTGAGTTATGCCAGACTTTTGTATGGAAGGTTTTAGTGGGATGCTGTCATTTTAATTAATAACTATATAATTATGGGATAGTGTGCTATTACAACATATGCAAACTTGTATCTCCTTTCTTAATGTGCATGTAATAGTTTATTGTGAACTATGACCACCCGCACAGAGCTGTGGAACTGTGCAGCATTGTTTTTCTATCTAACTGTATTTTTGTGCCCTTTATTCAACCTCCTACTGTCTTTGCTCCCAGCCAGGATAAGACCCTCTGTTTCTAAGCATACATTCACTCATTCACCCATTCATCCCCTCTCCCTCCCTGCTTCCCCTTTTCTGGGTGTTTTAATGCAACACAGGTGACTATTGACTATTTCACTGACTTCATCCACGAATACCTAACATGAAAACAAATCATTTTACATCCAGATGCTTTTCCTCCATAACTTATAGCTTTTTCATTTTCGTTCATGGTTGCTGTTGAGCATTACCATGTCAACTCTTCAAGTGTTTGACTACAAAATATGCTTGGTAAATAATATAGGGAGATTAACTAAATGGCACATAATTACCACAAATTTAGAGTCCTATAAAAGAATATATTTTACCCATGATTAGAAGGCTTACAGACTTCTCAAATCCATTTTAATATATTTGACAGTAAGCCATGGGAAATTTTAAACAGCAGACAGTGCTTATTCAGAATTTATAATGTCAGCTCTAGATTACTGTATTATTAAAGACTTCAGAGCATGAAGCTACTAATTTGTTTCTTTTCCTAAACACACATTCTCAGTCTCAGCATATTGTTACCGCCCCCCATGAACAACAACTACACCTCCCTCTGCTGAAAGCTTTGTGGGATTGAAATTCAAGTTGATTTTTAAACTTTGCCACTCTAACAAGATATATCCAGTTCTGGCACACACTCAAACAAGTCAATTAAGTAAAGCAATGAAGCAGGGCAGGAAGCTCTAAATTTTCCCTTCTTTTCTTCTTTACTTAATTGGTGCCAGAGAAGACTGGACTCACTATCTTTGGAAAGGGATAGAGTCCATGCTGTAATTGTCTGAACAGCTTTTAAATGTCACACACACACACACACACACACACACACACACACACACACACACACACACACACACATCCTTCATTTCCCACAACATGAAATACACAGAACTGGCACAGCTGTCCATGAGCAACTGGATACTCTCATTAGGAGCTTGCACTAATTCTCTAGATTGGCTGTCAGAAGAACAAAAACACCCTGTTGCCATCTATGATGTCTCTTCAAGAGTATGTGTTTATATGGAAACAACAGATTCCACCCTGGTCCCGCTCCTGTGTCTTTGGCATTAACTCTTCCATGAAAGGGTTTCTGTTAGTAACCACTTGGTGAAAACTTCTGGTTGTGGAATGATTCTTATGTGCTGAAGCATTAAAAGCTCAAAAGCATCCCTCAAATTGGAAGGAATAGTTTCTACTTCCTTGCTAATTGGAGAGTATGAGGCGTGGCTTGTGCTGGCCCATCTCTCAGAGGGTTCCAGCAGGAATGAACATCCATTCCCTACAGTAATTTGCTTAAGGATGTTCCCTATCTTAGGAATCCCCTTTTCTATCTTGTCCCTCAATCTACCCAATGTTGTTTTTGGATAATTTCCAAACTAAACTACTTTTTTATTCAAATATTCACCCCAGTCTGTGTGTCCTTCTATGAAAACTCAATCAAAGACTGAAGTCAGTAAGTTCAAAGATTCCAAAGTGAAAATACCAGGGGCCATTTGTTTTCATCACACCAAGTGTGGGGTTTTGGAAAACAGTAATTTTGCATTGTTTTCTTCAGATTACTCATCTGTTAGGCTTCTCACTTGACATGATACACATGAAGTATACATAAAATGCCAGGTTGTATATTGTATTAAGTTAAAAACTATAAGCACTATTATTGTTATAGTCAAATACTGATTTACGTGCTAGTGATGAAGCAAACAAAAATTAGTGTTTTGGTTAAATATGATTTAAAACCCTTGTTGTTTATAGTCCAGAGGAGACCTAGGCATAGAAACAAAATCAGTATGAAAGCAATTAGAATTATAATAGTTGTGTTTAAAATACAGTTTCCTGCTATCTTCTGTACTTGATATAAACATGTTCACATCTCAGAGGATAGCCAAAACACATATAACCTACTGTTATTCAAGTAAAGTGCTGTAGAAATGATACAAAGCAAGTACTTTAAAGGATGTTCCTTCAACTTAAGTATAGTAAACACAGAACCCTGATGAATCAAAGCATCTATTTTATGTGCCAGTTTTCCATGAAATTAGGGAAGCTTGTATTAAAACAAAATCCCCTGCTAAAGCCTCTTTTCATGCCATGGCCCCTCTTCAACGCAGAAAAACGAGGATCAGTGGAGAAAACGGCACAGTACCTCCTGCATTCCTTACTGGGTTGTTGCACTCTTTCTGGTACAGCAGAGCCTTTCTGTACTATTCCTGTGTAAACGCAGTTCTTGGAGGAGTCCTCCATGCTACCCCAAAGGACAGCCTTATCCTAAGATGAAAGACCTGGATGCTATAGCAGGGTGCCTAAACTGACCTGGAGAATGGAGTGCACCAGACCCTCTTGCTCTGAATCTGCCTCCTCTCTTTTCTTTATTAGATAAAAACTTACATAATGGGAAAAATCTTAATGAGGATACTTCATTATCCATTGGGCCAGGACCCAATTGGCTTCATGCTGAACTTATGCTTGCTTCTGGGATGGAGTCCAGTGTCAGATGCCATGTGATGCATTTGGTATACTGAGAGGAAAGTTCTTCCACAGGCTCCAATCCAGAACTGAGCCTGACAATAGCAGCGGCACCTCTAATTAGAAGGCACAGCTCGGCCTGTTCTCCTTAGTGCCGTCTCCTTCATTTTCTCCAGGATCCTCAAATAATGACAATATTAATAATAAATGTTAAAAGTAACGGATAAAGAAAACAAAGGTTTTGTGACCCTGGTTTCCATCAACACCTTGGAACTGAGCAGCTGAAAGGCATCAAAATGAAGCCAGAAAAACAGCGTGTTTGCCCTTTAAGAGACTTTTTCCCCCGACTGTGTTTATAGAGTGAGGAGCTGGCATGAGCCCACAGGTGCTACTGGCTCTATAGATGATCAGTCTCTTTGGTCCCTTTGAAAACATATGCATTTGAAGCTTTTCTTCCCTTTGAACGTGGAACGCTGATGAAAGAAATTTTGTTGTTGGTAACAGGGAGACCCACTATACTGTAACTTGAAAGCCCACCTGGACTTTAAAGTTAAAACCTCAGCCCAGCCCTTGGGGGAAAAAATAAATTAAAAAGAGCAGTTCTGCACTACTTTGAGAAAAATCTCAAGTTCCAAGAGTGAATAATTAGAGAAAAAAATCACCATTCTCTATAGCTGCCGCTACCGTTTTTGTAACCTCCTTGAAAAGACCTTGACATTATGGGAAATGAAGATCTAGTCTTTCCTTCTAAGTCCATGCAATAGTATCACACACACACACACACACACACACACACACACACACACACACACACATTCAAGCACACACGTGCATGTGCACACACATGACTGAGTTTGTCATCTGTACCATGTGACTTGAGAAATTAATGATTATTAACAAAACAATTGTTGCTTCACATTTTGGCAGTACTCATTTCATGCACCACTCATTTTGAAAAGTAAATTTGCCTTGGATCCAGCCTCAGTAGAACAATTTGGCATTTCCTTGGTATTGATAAACTTCCTGGAGCATCCTTGTTTGCTTGTGTTGCCCCCTTCACTAGAAGTCACCAATTCACCCCCTCTTCATGGCCTTTTAATATTTTCATCATTGGGTCCTGAGTTTTCTATACTAAGCTGACCTCTCCCTGCCTAAGGAACTCACCATGTTTCTCTCCCTTTCTTCTGTACTCCCTTGTTGACTTTGCCCTTTGTAGAAACATCTTTATTTGAGAGACAATCCTTCCATGACTGCACCTCCTGAAATGCTGGGAATCCATCACTATTGCTTGTTTGGAAGATCAGGATATGTAGTTGGTGGAGAATTTGACTCTAATCTTTGGGTTCTCAAAATTGGGAATTCCAAAGTGTGATGAACAGCTAAACATCGGACATCACATATTCACAGCACAGTCTGGGTACACTCTTCCAGAACACAATAGTTTGTTAGTTGGTTTGTTGTTTTTGCTGATGTTGCTTGTTTACTTTTCATGTAACTGAGGAAGAACCACTCAAGTGTACTCCTCACACAGAACATCATGTCTACTTAGTTCCTATCTTATTTCAGTCACAGCATCATCATCAAGTCTCTACAGGGTTGGACATTTATTTACTCTTTGAACTAGTTCTCTCTCTTCCTCCTTCCCATCCCCCCCGTGTGTGTCTTTCTGTCTCTATCTCTGTCTCATTGTCTCTGTCTGTCTCTCTGTCTTTCTTTCTCTGTGTGTGCATGTTTCTGTTTCTTCCTCACAAACACTGAGATCTTGGTCAGCCTAAGTGAAGAGAGATAGACATATTCAGGTTTATAAAAACATTGGAGACAAATTCCTAAATGTGGGGACAAGAGAAAATAGATATGTGCCTCACTCCTTGCTAATTCTGGGGAGTTGTTTCTAAAGACTCTGTATATTTACTAAATTGTCTACAGAGCCAATAGCTAGGACACAGTGGTCTACAAGTCATGGCATTATCTTTAAATTTTATAACACATACAATTTTAAATGCAATACTAATCTAATATTGTTTCAAAATAAACTTGTATTAAAAATGTTCTTATAGCAATTGACCATTTTCTTCATTATTCACAGCAACCATTTTTAATATTTTACTTTCTATCTCCACAACATTAAGCTTTACTGGACTGAATCTTATTTCCAAGAAAGGAATATGTTTACTAAGAGACAAAGTGAAAATTCTGCTGAGCCTAGAGTTACAAATTCATCTAGTCATTTGGCCTCCACATGCAGTTACGTTGGCAAAGTAGCTTGAGTTTACTGTGGGCTGGTGTTTATGTTTCTGTCAAAATTCCTAATTTTAAGCTCCAATCCCCAATAGGTGGTATTTCAACACGAGGCCTTTGGGAAGTAATTAGTTCATGAGAGTGGGGCCCTCATGATAGAGTATGTCCTTATAAGAGGAAACACCAGAGATTATCTAGCTTTTCTCCTCTGTCATGTAGGGAAACAGTTGGACAGTGACCTGAAAACCAAAACAGGGCACTTGCCATGAAACGAGTTCCATGGTGCCATGATCCTGGACTTCTGAGCTTCCAGAAGAGTGAGAAATAAATATTCTCCAGACACCCCACTGGGATGGGGCAAACAGTACTGGAAGCAGGAGAGATGGAGGAAGCTGCCGTGTCATGTTCTGTCAGCTAAGAGGATAACTGTATTTGGAAATGGGGGTGTCGTTTTCTCTGGTTGGGTAGCTAGTGGGGAAATAGAGGAAAAGAAGGAATTCAGAGGGAAAGGAAAAGGAAGACTAACAGGGCGAATATAATCGTGTGTGTGTGTGTGTGTGTGTGTGTGTGTGTGTGTGTGTGTGTGTTTGTGTGTGTGTGTAGCTGTCACAAAAAATAAAGAAAAAGAGAAACATGAAATTATTAGCCCTGCATGAGTTAATCTTTAGCTGTATTCTTAATGGGATGGAAAACAAGGCACTGTCTTTACATTTGATGAATAAATGTCATTATAAATGAAATATAACTCGTATTTTTTCCTTTTATTTTATTTTACAATACCATTCAGTTCTACATATCAGCCATGGATTACCTTGTTCTCCCCCCTCCCGCCCCCCTCTCCTTCCTCCCAGGATACCCCCTATTCCTATTTCCTCCAGGGCAAAGACTCCACTGAGGATTGAGATCAACCTGGTAGACTCAGTCCAGGTAGGTCCAGTCCCCTCCTCCCAGACTGAGTCAAGCGTCCCTGCATAAGTTCCAGGTTTCAAACAGCCAACTCATGCAATGAGCACAGGACCCGGTACCACTGCCTAGTTGCCTCCCAAACAGATCAAGCCAATCAACTGTCTCACCCATTCAGAGGGCCTGATCCAGCTGGGGGCCCCTCAGCCTCTGGTTCATAGTTCATGTGTTTCCACTCATTTGGCTATTTGTCCCTGTGCTTTATCCAACCTTGGTTTCAACAATTCCTGTATTATTTTAAAATAGAATTATATTTTGGAAAAATATTGTGCTTATGTCAAGTTGCTTCTGTCTATTCTGGCAAAGTCAAACACTCAAAGGTAACATTTTCTCAGCCTGAACACACTGGACAGAATTCCCCCTAGCCTATGTTTCTCCAATCACTCCTTTTCTTGAGTATTTATTTCAGAAAACTTGTAATTACACATTATGATATTAACTATCTCCTTGTGGTGTAAATCTTCTGCAAGCTTCTTGTCAGTTTTACAGTCCAGGAATGTCTTTCTTAACAACCTGGATGCCAATCATTTGAAATGCAGTCATCAAAGCAAACTACTCCAGTCTCCAAATCTCTGTGAAAGAAGAGGAGTCTGGCAGCCTTGGATTTCCTGCCCAGAACGGAGAAGTTGCTTGCTGTCTGGAAGAAAGGCCCAAGTTTACTTCTTTGGGTAAGGCAAATTAGCACACATATATGGCCTAATATTTCCTCAACTCTTCATATACAAGCTAACCAAATATTTATTTCAGCCAAGATTAGACTGATGTCCAATTTCTCCCTTCTACTTCAGTAGTCTACACTAATGTCTTCCTTGGCTGAGGCTGGAGTTCTCCCTCCTACTTCAGTAGTGTATGCTTATGTCTTCTATGCCTGTTAGACTTAACCTGCAACCTGCTCTGTCAGCCAAGAGAATCTCCTATCCCTCTCCCCTATCATTAACCAATTGACTATGAGAAGAAAGCATATGGAGTCCTTCATTGAGCAGGGACTATGATATATTTAGTCATTAAAAACAAGACTCATATGTGAATGCAAAAATCTTCAAGTGGGATAAGCGACAGTTTATAACCAAATATAAATGATTTGAGAAAAGACTTAGGTCAAATCTGTGTTCCAACATGGTAACGTTTACCGAGTTAAACAAATGCAGCATAAACAAAAGCAACGTCTTTACATAGTTAAACAAATATTCTATCCCACAACAGTTAGTTCACAAGATGGCTACCCTCAATGCTGACAACAGTAGGTAGAAATTGGCTAGGCAATTAAGGATAAAAAGACCCCACTGAAAACTTAGCAGTTCAATTTGTCACTAAAAGCCAGATATGTCCTTATGCCTCTTGGCAGATTCTTCCTTGCTAGAGGCCAGAGATGCTAGAAGCATTTGGGGGCTAATTTGTGATCTGGTTTCCTAACTGATTTTAAGGTTACCTCTTCAGAGCTGGTAACATTTTAGTACCCATATAGGCCCTTTATGGAAAAATTCTTTCTGGTCATGAGAATGGAATCACTTTTCCTTCTCAAAATTTCTGTCCCTGGTGAAGTAGTTTAAAGGACTGCAAAAATGTTGCTTCTTAAGTCTGCTCACTTTCCAGCGTTATTCAGAAAACAGTAATTTTCCTTTTCATTCTTTCTAGCTCTGTTCTTAGCATGCTTTCTCTAACACTATAGGCTTCCTTACTCTTTCGCTAAGTCTTCCCTCGCTCCCATGTGGCTGCTTGTCCATTATGTGGCTCCCATGTGGCTGCTTATCCACCATGTGGCTCCCATGTGGCTGATAGTCCACCATGTGGCTTTCATGTGGCTGACTGTCCACCAGTTGTCTGACCTCTAGGCTGCCTCCAACTGTATATGACCTTTTCCTTATAGCTTGCCTACACTGGGGGCATTTTTTTCTTTTAAATTAATGAAATTGTCCTGCAGCTTCCATTTCAATTTTTTAATTTTTTTATTATTGTAACTAGGAAACCCAAAGGAAAACCCAAATTTTTCCTGTGCCATCAACAGGATCACTCTCAGGTTGTGTGCTTTCAGTATTTACTTGTTATCCCCATAATGGTTCAATTTAAGAGTAATGTGACTATTACCCTAACATGTGAGGATATTGTACCACCTGCCACAAGAAGCAAATTCAGACATCATCTGGCAAGCCGAAAGCACTTTTAATTGGTGTTAGACCAAATGATCACATATAATTGCCACCATTGTTGTGGTCCTTCAAAATACTCATGTACATTGTTACATTCACAAAAGGAAAGGGGAGAAGGGGAGAGGGTGAACAGAAGTGTGAAAGAGCATGGCCACTTCAGTAATGTAAAGGCATATCTGATGTCATTGTATTGTATTTGATGAGAGAAGCTTATCCTTGTGTGGCACTAAGGCTTACACTCTATGATCTGAGTTATAAGGTCATTATATCTTTCTCAAATCAGTATACAAGTGTGAATGTAGACAGACACAAACATACAATCCAAACAACCAAGCATGACCAAAATTAAATTAATTAAAAACTTACTTTTTTATCTTAAAAAATAGGTTCGCTCTTATAATTACATACATGTATGTATATAACGCATCCTGCTGGTCACTCCCTGTCCTAGTCCACTTTTGTTTGCCATGACAACCACAATGACCTAAAACAACTCAGAGAGCAAAGTGTTTATTTGGCGTGCAGGTTATATAGTCCACCAACATGAGACAGTAACCTGGAAGCAGGAACTGAAGCAGAAACCAAAGTGGAATGCTACTCACTGGTTTGCTTGGCTTGGCTTGCCGAGGGCTCCTGGTCCTGCACATAGTAGGCTGGGCCCCTCCACACCAATGAGCAAATAAGAAAATATCCTATAAACATGCCCACAGGTCAAGCTGATGAACACAATTTCATCTTCCAGGTTTGTCTAGGTTTGTGTCAAGTGAACAAAAACTACCTAAGACACCCCCTCATCTTCCTTTATCTACCTCATAGCTCTGTCAAACCACCTCCTTTCTGTCTGTCATTTCCCAAATTGATGACTTTTGGTCTTAATCGGAGACTCATTTATCTTAACCAAGGCTATCCATGTAACTACTGGATTGAGTCTATCCATTGGAACCTGGTAATGTCATCATTAAAACTCCATAGGAAGTTCCTGCTTCCTGTTTTACTTCCCTTTCTTGCTCACAAATGAAAATTTTCTTCCATATTAATATTACAATGGCCATGTGTTGAGTTATAAGTGTGTATTATCCACTCTGATAAATATTTTATATGCTTTCCAATCAATTCCCTGATGAATGCATGAAGTAAGTGTTAAAAAAATTATAATCTTACAGAAAACTAAATTGAGGCTGAAGGTGTGTAGAAAACTTGTCTAAGATAATGCATGTGGAGAAGGGATTTTGAATTGACTCTAGGTTCTTTTCAAAATGTTTGGCATATTGCTCAGGATCTTTCTCTAACACAGAATAGATAAATCCCTTGCTATGATAGCACCAGACTGCAAATGAGTCTATTTTCCAATCAAAAATCAACATGTGGCTCTTTCTCCAAGAAATCTACCTTTCTTGGTTGAAATCTAAGTATTATGATATAAGGGGAAAGAACTCCATTTGGTTCTGATGCTGGGCACACAGACAGACGTCTGCTCCTGTGGTGAGGTCAGAGGCTCATGCTGAGATGCTTAGAAATAGCAATCATGCAGCTGCATCTGAATTAGAATTCGTACCTAGAGCTCAGCTCAGTGTTGATGTGTGAGGCAACAAAAGCATATCTTTCCATCAGCTTCCCCTATGCAAGTTTTAGTTGAATGTGCAAGGTATTTCTTTAGGTGCTCAGGGAGACTCAAATTGGGATATTTTTGGACCGGGGGGTGGGTGGGTGGGGTGAAATATCTACCCCCTCACTGTTAGGCAATATTGAACGTGAATAATGCTAAGAGCTCAGACAGAAGTGTGAACATCCAGGGTAACATAATACTACCTGTGAAGTCAATGTTTGTACACTGTCTGCTTATCTATAATTCCCACAGCTTCCACTAGCATATAACAGTTGTTACCTGAAACAACCAGTACTGGTCTTAACTGTTTCAAGAAAGTGAAATTACTTTCACAGAACTCTATTAGCATAGTATAAATGTCCTGATTTATTAGCAATTTTTAAACTCATGAAGTTCTTAAACTGTATGTTAAGATTTACCTAGGAAAATCCATATATAGAAAAAAAATACTACCTATAACATTAGATATGATATATTATCAGGCATCCCCTAGGGGTCTGGGAACATATCTTCTTCAGGTCATGGAGACTGCAGTGGATTAATTACTGGTTTTAGAGACACATAGACCTAGGAATAAATCCTAGATCCTTCACCAAAATGTAACGGAAAGTAAAGGAAATTACCAAATCTATGTCTTTGTTTACAAAACAGAAAGAAAATCCATTCTTTATCCTGGAAAAATAAACAAAATCATGTACATAATGTGTGTATGCTATTGTCATCCAAGTAACTGAAGGAACTCTTTGAACAGTGTTATTTGTTTTCTTCTTGCTTGCAATTTTGAGATAAGAGATGGGGTCATGAACAAGAGCTCAAGAGGCTAGAAAGAGCCAGAGAATTTGTTAGGTCTAGAATGTGCCTTTTTTGGTTGGAAAGGAGAAAAGGAAAAGGATGCATTAACAGAATGCAACCACCAGCGAAGCTAAGAAGTAACAAAACACGAATTGTTAACGGGTTCTTACTGCTTCCTGGCACAAAGGTGTTTGGTTTCTTTTCCTCTCTATGATAAAACACTCCAGGAAAAGCAACTTAAGGAAAAAGGTTTATTCTGGCTCATAGTCCATCATGTCCTGGAAGCCAAATGACAGAACTTGAAGCAGCTAGACACATCATGTCCACTGTCAGGAAATGGAGAATAATGAATGCATGCCTCTCAGCTTCCTTCTCCACTTATACAGTCAAGGATTCCAGGTGAGGAATGGCACCACCCACAGAGGGTAAGTGTTCAGACATCAATTAATGCAATAAAGATAACCCCCAATAGGCATGCCAGAGCCCCATCTCTCAAGTGATTCTAAGATATTGCCAAGTTGAAGATTAACAAAAAACCATAAGAAAAAGGAAGTTGATTTGGAAAGAGAGTCTAGGATTGGGTAAGGAAGAACATGATACCAGACTAGAGAGTTAGAAATATTTGTACATAAGTGAGTAATAGGAGGCTACTCTAGAGCATGAGGATGTCATGCTGTTATGGTCATATAGGTGCTGAAAAAAAAACAGAAGAAATCACCATTGGGCACTGATTGGAAGAAGAAATAACTAAAAAACCAAGAGATCACAAAGCAGTGAGGAAAATGGACAAGGCAGAATACTTTAATGACTAAATTCAATCAGTGATCATACAGATGGGGAGTAATTAGGCCAATACAAGACAGCAGTCGAGAAAAACAGTGTTGAGGTAGGAGCCAACATTACAGTGACAGGGGATGGGAGGTGGCTCAGTTGGGAAAGCACTTGATTTTTAAGCATAAGGACTTGAGATAGCCGAGTATCACATGCTTGTAATACCAGATCTGGCAAAGTGGAAGTGGGAAAATACCTGAGGCTTCCTGTCCAGCCAGCCTCGAATAATCATCAACTTCCAGGATGAGAGATCCTGCCTCTCTCTTTGTAGAGAGCTGTATGGCATGTGCCTGAGGTGACTTACAGCTTCCATATGTGCACATTTTCATATACCCAAGCACACATAGACACAAGGATTACACTGTCATTTTGATACACAAATTGAGAACAGAGGAGTATCAGGTATAGAAATAATCATACTAAAGTATACAATAAGAGTGAAAGCTATATTTTGGGTTTAGTTTTAAGTTTAACTTCAAGAGAATATAAAAGTAGAAGGCAGATGGCAAGAAATATGGGTGAAGGTCTCAGGAGGCTCAGATTCCTGTGTACCCAAAAGTCATAAAAGAAGTCAGAGGATTATATAAGGAAATATCAGGTTAATTTAAGAAGTCTTAGGGCCATGTATCTGAAACACATAAGGAGAAGACATTTGACCGTGGGAGCAATATTAGAAGTGGGACAAGAAGCCAAAAAGAAACGTGGAGTCAATGAAAGGAACAAATCAAAAGGGATTTTTAAAAAGCTGGCTAGAAAACCAAAATGTCAGAGATGAACCAAATGAGTATTAACATTTAGTTGAATAATAAACATAGAAAGAAAACTATTATTGGCTGTATTAGTCAGCTTCTTAAAAAAATCACTGTGACAAAATACTTGATAACAATGTAAAGAGAAAAAAAGGTTAATTTTTGACTCATAGTTTTGAAAATTTATATTCAAGTTCCAGTAGCTTTGCCATTTGGGGCCTGAATGAGGCAGAATATTGTGGTTTGCTACCCACTAAATGAAGGGAGTATATTCGGGGACAAACTCCATCTTAATTTACCTTTAAAATGTCAATTGCAGCCAGGCAGTGGTGGCACACGCCTTTAATCCCAGCGCTCGGGAGGCAGAGGCAGGCAGATCTCTGTGAGTTCAAGGTCAGCCTGGGCTACAAAATGAGTTTCAGGAAAGGCACCAAAGCTACACAGAAAAAAACCTGTCTCTAAAAACAAACAAAACAAAACAAAAACAACAACAAACAAATAAAATGTCCATTGCTATTTTCAGTATATCTATGGAAAAGTGAACATGTTCATGGCCATTCTTGACCACCATCTTTAGGATCATCGGGATACAAACTGAGCATGCCCAAAAGTGTTCCTGTCTGCTACTTTAGACATTTAAACATGGGCTTCATAATTTGAGCAGTGTGTGTCCAAATATGAGTTACCCATCTTTCCTTTCTGACCTATGGTAATCTGCTGTGGAATGGTCTATATGTCAAATGTGTTGCTCTGATTGGTCAATAAATAAAACACTGATTGGCCAGTAGCCAGGCAGGAAATATAGGTGGGACTAACAGAGAGGAGAAAAGAAAGAACAGGAAGGCAGAGGGAGACAGTGCCAGCCGCCACCATGACAAGCATCATGTGAAGATGCCAGTAGGCCACGAGCCACATGGCAAGGTATAGATTTATAGAAATGGATTAATTTAAGATGTAAGAACTAGATAGCTAGAAGCCTGAGCCATTAGGCCAAACAGTTTCAATAATATGAGTCTATGTGTTTATTTTATAAGTGGGCTGTCAGACTGCCGGGGCTTGGTGGGAACCAGAGAGAAAACTCTCCAGCTACAGTAATCATGCTCAAGAATGCTGTGCTTCTGAAGTGCCATGTGTAAGATCCCTGAATAAAAGATCTGAGGTTCATTTGTTGAAGGGCAATGCTACTTTGGACATAATTTCTTTGCTTTCTTTACCTGCTGTAAGGAAAGGGTTTTTTTTTCCCCCTCTTTTAAAATCTTTATACTATTATTTAGCTATATTTACTTTTGATTTTGTCTTATCACAGTGTTTACCTAGTGTACCACCTGATTATAATGGTATCCTGTGACATATTATGAAGTAATCAGTAAATTAGTCCATTTATAAGCGTAACATAATCTAATCAACTATCAGTAGCACAAAGTTGATAACTAAGCAGCTTTCGGTCCACTGTCCACTCTCCTTGCCACTCTCATTTCCTTATTTTCTATGGCATAAAACTTATATCCTATAGAACTCGTTATACCACTTCATGATCATTATTTTTCCTTTGTGTTAACCTATACTATCCTCAAATCCTAATGTCTCAACTTTTAGATTATGACATCAATCTATAGGTGGATTTAATCTCTCTTTCATAGTCTTATGTTTCTACTTCCTAAAGTAATTAAATAACTCCCTCTATCTCCTTTGTTTCTTTGCCCCTTTCCTTTCCCAATTACAGATGATGACACAGTGTCAAATTTCACACTGGAAATAGAAACAACACCCAATGTCCTTCACATTCCCAGTTCCTAGTCTGTTGTCCATCACTGGATCTGCTGCCAAAATTCTCCCTCTCCTCCAGCTAAGAAAAAATATATGCTCTGATTTCAAAAAACTTATTGGGGGATGTGAAAGTAACAGAAGTCAATGATAAATTTCTAATTGAGCCATTGAATATTCAATGGAAGCACAGTATAATTGATGGAACAATATCACACCCTGTATTGATGCTCTCTGATTATGTACTTTATTTCCTTTACAATGCTCATTGTTGTCTAAAATATCCTTGTCATGATGTTTGTTTTTAATAGGCATTATCTCTTTTCAATTATAAAATCTCCAGCAGAGTGCTTGCCTCCTTATTCCCTGATGCTTCTTAAGGAACTAAACAATGTCTCAACAGAAAAGGCTACTTTCCCCACACTTATAAAATATAAAAGAAGAAAAGGATCATTTATTTATTTTAGTTGAGCATGATGCCTGAGAGGATACAGTCTCAGTAATAATAAAGCAATAAGTTTTCAGAATGTTTTGCCTATATTTTAAGGCTACTCTCTACTTTGTGGGTTCTTCCTATCAATCCAATGCTTAACTCATAATGGATACTTACTGCTTCCTTAAGTAATGATAAAAAACAAAGCAAAAGAGTTTTGCAGTAGAGATAAGTGTTCAAGGATAACGTAAGTTCTATGTGCTGAAGCATGGTGGCACATGGAGGTAAAGGCAGGAAGATAAGAACTCAAGGCCATGTTTTGCTACATAGCAAATTCAAATCTTGTCTTGTGACTCTGTCTCAAAAAAATAGAGAGAGGAGAAGAAAGACAAGAAAAGACTAAAACAAAATAAAAAAAATTTAAAAAGGATGAGTACCATGAATCAGTTAACAGACCTCAGTTACAGAAGATGTAACTGAGATTGAATATTATGGGTTTACTATAAAATCCCAGCACCATTATCATGTGAATGACTCTGGGTTCAACCACAGATACCACACACACACACACACACACACACACACACACACACACACACGGAGGGAGAGAATAAAAACAAATACATAAATAAGTCTCAACATCAAGAAGACAATTTACAAAGATTTACAAAGGTTCACCTGTCTTAGGATTCTTTGTTATCACCAACCAATGGAGTTAATGGAGCTCATAATAAGGAGCCACAGATTAAGAAATTAAAAATTAATAAATGCACATTTTTCTCATTAGCATTATATAGGTCCCTGAGTCTCATTTATAGCCATCAAATTGAACAGAATGATTGTTCTGTGGCCAGTCACCCTATGATCATTCTCCAGATGAAGGATTGGAACCTCTGTGGAATGTCCATGTATATTAGCATCAAGCCTGGATTTCACACATTTCTACACAAGAGCTGACAGTAATTGGCATGTGAGGATGAAGTACTGGCCAGAAGGAATGAATAACCCCTTGTCAAAGATGCACCTGCCATAGCACAAAATTTCAGGTCTGCCAGAGAAAGATGGAAAGCGGGGAGCATATTTTGTTGCATGCACCATCTTCAGAAAGAGAACTATGCATCCTGAAAAGTTATCCTGCTATTAAATATAAGTCATTTGATCAACAAACAACATCAACCGGGTAAAACAGACTCTGGGGATTTTTATTTACTTATTTATTTATGCCTTGCACCTATCATCAACCAAATGGTGTTTCCCCCCTAAATCATGCTTTGGAAAATTTTCCCATCCTTGAACATGATTATGTTTGAAGATAAAAATCTTTGGGAACTAATTAGGATTACATTATGTCCTGCAAGTGTGGCATCCAGGAAGGAAACCATGTCCATTTAAAAAATGAAGGAAACATGGCTCTTTATCTTTATGGTTTTCTATCTATCTATTGATTGCCATCTGTCTAATTTTGTATCAACTTTCTTTTCTTGCTTTTTCTCTCTCCTTGTCCATGAGACTTAAATTAAGAAGACATCTATCTATAAAATAGAAAGTGGTTCTTAAGATAGTATCTGGTTGAAGAAGATGTAAACCTCTCTGCCTATGAGCTGTGGGTATTAAACCTTTGCTGTGTGAGCTATTCTAGTCTATGGCAAGTTGTTATAGCAAACCAAACTGACCAAAATATATCTTATTAAAATTCCTGCTCTTATGATTACAAACACATACAGCTTGGGGAAATGGCTTCTATGCATCTCAGACTGTCTTCTATAATGTTGATTCTTCTGTAGCTGTAATAGAATTTAACATGCCATGACCCCAAAAAAGAGTTAGAAGTCACTATAGCAAGACCAGTAAGTGACAGCTTTAAGGCTGACTCAATAATCAGGTACTACAGAAAAAATAAAATATAGCAAATCCAGCCCTATGATTAGGAACCAGGCCTAAAAGGAAATTACTTAGGCAATATAGAAGAGTGATAAACTGCACAATGGAGATTGCATGGGTTCCAGATTCTAGTCTTTAGAAGGTCTCTACTGTACCCCAAATACAATCAGAATTAAACCCAAACGCTGGAAACGAGATCTTGGTCATAATGGCTGGAAAAAGAGGTTGCAGTTGGCAGCCATGTCTCTTTATGTGTCTTGCTCTTCATGGTAAATATGTTTGGAACAAGGAGAAAGATAGGGAATTTCCATTCTCCAATAGCTGTGTTAGACAGAGGAAGAGATGGAGGCAGTTGGAGGAGATAGAGAACAAGTTAACTGTAAATCTCCAGAGGCATGACAAGATGATGACTTGCTCAGGACAGAGGAGTCCATACATGTTTTCACAGGAAAGTGGATTTTTTTCAGAATAGATTCAGTTATTGTATAGTTGTGAAAAGCTCAGGCAAAGAGCTACAAATTAAAAAAAATTAAAATCCTAATAATAGTAACAAGTCTGCTTTGCTGGCCATTAGAGGTATCCCTGGTTTTTCTCTAGTAAAAGCTATTTTATTATGTCTGTTAGTAGATGTTTCTAAACTAAAACAAATAGTTTTCCAAAACAGTTCACATTCAGAGATATTTGTTCAATAGATTTATGGTTAACCCACATTTTGTGAAACATATATCTTTGTGACAAGGGGAAAGGATGACAAAGGAGAATATGGGTACAGAGAACTTCCCACGGGGAAGTTTAGGTAGAGAATTTAGTTTTAAAAATGTGACAATGTTTAAATTTGCTGATGCAATATATTAAATGGTTTGCAAACCCAGATACCAGATGAGAAATCATAGATAAAATGTTTCCTTACCTCATTCCCTATAGTTGCATAGCAGTTAGTTGAGTACAGAAAAGATGGGAGTGTCTTCTGTCCAGAAAGAAAGAATATGTACAAAGTCTCAGAGATAAAACTGAATTAGAGAGAATTTGAGAGATAGAAAGTATTTTGGAGTAGCTGACTTGTGGGATGCTAGGTAGTTGTGGGGGGTGTATGGGGATTGGAAAGAGATGATGTGAGTGCAGGGGAGGTGCATGGGGAATAGGAAGAGATGATATGAGAGAGGCATAGATTATACAGAATGATAAAAAAATTGATTCAACCAATCAAAACTCGTCACAAGCTCTCAAAATTTCTTTAGTGCCTACTAAGAGTGTTGTGACGACAGTACTTGATTCGTCCCCAGTAATGCCATCATTTCTTAGGTATGTTGCATGGCGCAGAGAGTAGATAAACATACGGAGAAAACATTCAGCATTTAAACTTCTTTGGGTGTTCTATATCAGCCATGTTCAGACTTGACTAAACTAGGTGCTGAATCCTAGTGAATATTTCATTATGGGACTCATGACTAAAGTATGTGGAGCAAGTCTCCATGTAGACAAGTCCCCTAAAGCTTGCTAGGAAGAGGAGGCAAAAGAACATCCGACAACGTCCCTTTCAAGCCAGCCAGAAATTATAGTAGTACATAATTGCATGAAAGTAATTGGAGTAGCTAATCTGTTTAGTTTTTGCAATGAGCTACTCTGTTTTGAACATACATTAGTTCAGTTTTCAAAATTACCTGTGAGGTAATAATGATTATCTTCCACCTTCCATGTCTGGAAACAGACACTGTGCAGACAAGGGCTTACTCATAGTCACACACTGCAAGGACAAAACAAGTCTTCTAATTCTTCAGTCCAGAATTCATACCTGAGTAAACCAAGATCCCAAGATCAGAAAAAAATCAAAACCACACACAGAAAAAGGCAGTGAAGGGTGTTCCAAAACACTGATCGTGTCTTTTTTTCCTTTTTATAACCTGTATCTGCTCTTTGTGTTGAGCATGTATCAAAAATAGAATAATGAACAAGATAAGGATTGTAGAATTATAAAACACAAAATAAACAAAACACTTTAGAATTCCTAAACCCCAAGACCTTAATGTAAACTTGGTACCAAACGAGGTGAGATGAGTGGTTACTGTGTTTGTTCAGTGCCTATGATCTGCCTCTTGAGAGCCTGGAGCAGGAAGTAATCTGACTGGGATTTGGTTTTATAAAGAGCATTCTTGGAAGTCTGGTGAAAAGACAATAGTCACCTCAACATTGATGACACATAACTGAGATGACTAGAGTGGCTGGATTTGCTAAAGGAACAGGAATAAAAAGCATAAAGAATGATAGATAGGGCCTAAGTACTAAATACTGCATATGAGAAGTAGAATTTAAATCAGACTGGGGTACCTGAGTTTTTACCCACAGCTCAGGCTGCCACTCCAAATAGGGGAAGCCATGAACAAGTACTTCTCATTTAATCCCAGAGAAACAGGAATGTAAACGTTTAGTTGAAGTTACCCTTTTCTGTTTCAGATGAGCATTGAGTGGACTTTATGTTCCCCTAATACTCTCAGCCCCCTTCCCTTTAGAATTCAATATGAAAGTGACCACAGCTTAAAAGCCTCAGAGACAGCGACACTGTGGTAACAGATGTCTTAAATCCCCTCCTTTCCAGAATAGGAGGGTCAACATTTTTCTTAGTTGAGTGCCTGGCTTGGTAAACTGGTTTAAGCAGAAACGTAATGCATCAGCTGGAGTTGAGGAGTGAACACAGCAATCGAGAGAGAGAGAGAGAGAGAGAGAGAGAGAGAGAGAGAGAGAGAGAGAGAGAGAGAGAGAGAGAGAGAGAGAGAGACTGCTTTCAGAGGACCGAAATAGCTTTTGCATAATGCTCTTGCTCAGGCTAGACAGTTTTCATTTGTTCACCTTGTCTTCATCCTGCACTATTTCTCTTCGTGTCCTCTGAGATTCTGCCAAGCACAGAAACTGATCTTAGTGAGGTTTTTCAGAGAAGATTTGGAAAGACATCATTGTTTTCAGGGAAGACACACTGCAGCAAGCCTCCTTACGGAAGACCTGTATGAACAAAGAACCCATTCTCACTCCCACAGCCTGGGTTTCCACTTCAATTCAACCAGCACATATCCTATCAAAAAAAAAATCACTAAGCCAAATGCATCCAATCTAAGGCCAGAACCATTCCACATGTTAGAATGTGAATCTATTATCTGTAATAACCTTTTGAATCTTCATTTCTTATGGCTCCAAGAGTAATGGTGATTTTCCCCACTCAGTTCTTAACTAATGCCACATTTATTAGTGCCATTACTGGGGTAATAGCCGGTGGAAAAGGATGGAGGTATTTTATTTCTCATCTTTCTTTCGTTCCCCTTGATGGTGAACACAGAGCTCAATTAAAAGAACATTTTTATGTGCCAGAGAGGACAATGGCGTCTGTAGGACCCTTTCAATGAACAAACAGCATGGGGCAGTGACCTTCCCCTTCATCAGAAAAATCTTCCCCAATGCTCTTTTGCATTTTGTGATATTACACTTCTGGGAACTCCAGAGTTGGCCAGGTTTTTAAGATGACTTGGATTCAGCTTCTGGACATCCATCACTAGGAACCTGCATTAGCAATATTCTACTGTGTCCAGAAAGTCCCAACCATTGGTAGAGAAGGGGGAAGAGCGTGGAGTCCTGTGCCAAACAATGATTAGTAAAATGCTTTGAAAAATCCCCCTCCAAAAAGGTCATAATAATAGTAAAGAAAATTTTACAAAATAAGTAGAAATGTCATCAATCAGTATTTATGGTGATGCCATTTTCCTCTGCATTCACTATCATTGTGATCAAGTCTGGCTGTTTCTGGCTGCATAGACATAGATGGGGTGGAGGCACACTGAATATTCATCCTTTTGCATGGCTGTATTGGCCTGGCTGCTTTGAAAAAACAGGGATGCTGATAGACTTGGACTATCTAGGAGTAAAGAAGAGAACACTGGGAGAGTTTGTTTGTAAGCACTAACTGATCCCGTGGCTCAGACTTGGAGGAAGCTAGAGGGGTTGATACACAGATCCCTGTAAGTGTAAGTACAAACCAGAGGACCAGGAAACAGATTTCTAGAGGAGAATAGAAGTGAGAGGAATTTGCAAACAAGCACATATGTCTTTAAAGGAGATAAATTTCTATCACCTATGCATTTTTCCACTCATTAATATTGTAACCTTGAGTAAGTAACTTGACCTGAGTTTTAGAATCCTGATCAATAATAAAAGCTCCTAAGTTGCAGAGTGATTGTGTTAATTAAATATTGTACTCATGTAAGAATAAGCATTTTGTCTAGAACATAGTAAGCATTTAATAAATGCCATGGCCCATCATTATCATGGCCATGATTACAATAATGCATTCAAAGGAACACTACATCAGAGTGGGCATGAAGGAAAAAGCAGAGGAAGAATAACTACAACGTAGACAAAAAGGCTAGAGAGAGAAAAACACAGTCCATTTAAACAATATGAACATGACCCCATAAAGATTATCAACACTGTGGCACTGATCCAAACCTCTTGATAGATTATTTTACTCATCCAGTTTCCCCAGACCTTAGAGGTCACATAGAAAAAATAATTTTTTAAGATGGGATTTCTGTCTCTCAGATTCCATTTCCATCTTCAGAATCAATAGGGAGCGAAGCACTAAGAGGTTCCAGGAAGTCTCATCTCCAAGCATCTTTAAGTCAACAGCTCATCATTATGAGAGCCGTGGTTGTATTGACATTTCATGCAGTAAGAAACACTCAGTAGGAAAGGGACTCACAGCCTTGCATTCATCTCAGAGGGTAAAAGGGAGGCTTCAAGTTCAGTCGAAGACATAATGAACTAGAAAGACTCAGTTTTGGAAGGAGAGAAAAGAATGCCCTGTCAGCATGAAATCATGCCTCTCTGAGAAAATTTCATTACTTTCTAAGTCTCAGTTCTTTGTGTGTCAAGCAAAACACATTAAAATAGAGAAAAAATATAGAACTGGTAAATTAGAGGATTGGTTGTTGTTTGTTTTCACTGTTGTTTGTTTTTTCTGTTGATACTCTGCAAAAGCAACTCAAGGGGAATGGGTTTATTCTGGCTCACAGATCCAGGACACAGATCATTTCAGAAGAGAACTCATGGAAGCAGGAGCTTGAGAAAGCTGATCTCACTGTATCCTCAGTCGGGAATCAGGGAATGAAGAAGGCAGCTGCTGTTTCCATTCCCCATCTTTACCATCCAGGATCCCATGCCTGAGAGCCACCCACACTTAAAATAGGCCATCCCATACTAAAGAATATAAGAAAACAACCCCCGCAGGCATGTCTACAGGCTCGCTCCTCTCTCTCTCTCTCTCTCTCTCTCTCTCTCTCTCTCTCTCTCTCTCTCTCTCTCTCTCTCCCTCTCCCTCTCCCTCTCCCTCTCCCTCTCTCTCAGGAGTTTCCACACTCTGTTGACTTGACAACTTACAGTAACCATCAGAAATAAACTCTTTCCTTTTATGGCACCTTGTAGCTGCATGGGAATAGTATGGAAAGGATATTTGCGCGAAGGATCTCTGCTTTGTTCCACTTGCTGCTATGAAAATTATTGCAAATAGAGTGACTTTGAACATTGCAAATATATTTTCTTGCAGTTTGAGAGGTTCACTCCACAAGGTCAAGATGTTGTCAGAGCTACTCCCTCTGCAGGCTCTGGTGAGAAGCAGTTACTATGTCTTTCCTCGTTCTGAATGCTGCCTGTATCAGTACATAATGACCCCTCCCCACATTGTTCCAAGCACTTCCTTCCACCTTTGTGTGCCTACTTCTGAAATTAAGTGTCTTTCTGCCCCTCAATCAAGGGAATAGGTATGGTTAAATTTGGATTCCACTAGATAATCCACAATAGTCTCTAGAGATCAAGATCCTTAATTTAATCACACCTATTAGTCACATACAGTGACATTCACAGACACTGAAGGTTAGGGTGTGGGCATCTTGGTGGGCCATTATTCAGTCTACCATACAGATTCCTGTGTATTTATTTCTCTAGTGAAGGGAACACTAGGCCAACATGCAACTAGGGATCCTGCATATAGGACTGAGTAGACACGGGAATATGGGGTGAGAGGAAACCATCATCCTATGTGTAGTTTAACTTTATGAAGACTTTGAGGAGGCCAGATTTGGAAAGCCTAAGATGCAAATGATAGATGTTATTAAGTGGAAAATGAACATTAGTCTCCAATAAATATACAAGAGCTCAGAGCCAGCACTTTATCTCCCAAACTGCTGTCCCTCTGAGGGGACTAAACTGTGCGGTGACTGGCAGTGGTGCCTAAGTAAGACCATCACTATAGTGAGACTAACAACTCAGCACTCTCTTGAAGACAAACACAGGCATAAATATCCCAGCTCATCAACAGTCAGAATTGAACTTCCCAGCAGAAGGCAACATGATGAAGATTAAAATTCTTTATATAGAGACTGGTAGGAATGAAAAACAAAAGAGCTGATAATGAGAGCAAACATAAACTACCAGGTTTGGTGATCTCAGTGAGCATTTTGCATTTACAAGTATTCATTTTATATCTGTTGATCCATTTATTCCTGATATTCAATGTCAGATTGACACAGAAAACAGGGTATTTTGAAGCATGAAGTTTTGGTTTGTCTGTCCATCTTTTTCCTGGAGTTCAGAGAGTCTTCTGTTATCAATGCATAATTTTCCATACTGATTGTGACTCAGTAATTTTTTGTTTGCCTTTTTCTTTTCTTATTTCTTATTTCTGATTTTTCCCTTTTCTTTTCTTTTTTGTAAATATTCTGTTTTCAGGAACTTATACTCTTGCAAATGGTCAGTGGTTCTAGCAACATGGGTTCTGCTGCCCTGGCTACTGTATGTCAACTCTGAATATTAAGAGCACTGATGAGTGCTCAAAGTGCTCAAAATGATCAGTGATGTGCTTTGGCGCACGAGGGTGGCATCACTTTGAAGAGTTTCACTGGAATCGAAGCTTGAGAGTCTCCTAAACAGGAGACCTTCCTTGGCTTGGAATCATTCTATTTCCTGAAAGTACACTGGTCACCAAGTCAACAGCCATGTGCAGTGAAAGAAATATATGAAGGATGTTGCACTTATCCATCTCAGGTTTCTAATTTCTCTGCCTTTGACTAACATACATATTCTACAAATCTTTTAGCTAAAAATTAAATTGTCAGGTCTCCTATACTTACTGTGTTTTTGCTTTTCTTTTCATAACTGATTGTTTGTGGATGCATATATATTGTCTAAATGCAAGCCATGCAGAAAAATGACAACACCTCAAACTAGTTAGATGGAGTAAGCATTCTTAACATTTTGGTAAAATCCTTTTAAGATTGTCTCTGTCAATAGCATATGTGAATACAAATTTAAATGTAATTGGTTATCTTCACCTGCCTTTACCACTTGTTGATATCCCCTGTATAAATAACCACATTCACTATGGGTGACTAGATTCTATGACTCTGTATAAGTCATGTTTTTAATGATTCATGTAGTTTGTATTTTTAACTGCTTCAGTACAACATATCAGATTAGTATTGTATGTGCATTTTTCTTTTGCCTTTTTACAGTTAATAGTGAAATTACAAATAGAATGGCATGGCCCATCTCTGCTTTGATAGATGGTGATAGACCTTGCTCCCAAAGATACAAGAGCACAGCCTCTTATGTTCTGTTTTCCTAACATTGTATTCCCTTTGATACCTGCAGTTGCTAAGAACTATGTAGCCCTATGGTTCAGACCAAATATTACAT
Organism: Peromyscus maniculatus bairdii; assembly: GCF_049852395.1. Lineage (NCBI taxonomy): Eukaryota > Metazoa > Chordata > Mammalia > Rodentia > Cricetidae > Peromyscus > Peromyscus maniculatus. The sequence continues at coordinate 201,973,247 of NC_134852.1, read as the reverse complement.
TTTGGGGAAACCCTCTCATCTCACTTGGAAGTTTAATCTCTTCTTCCTTTGTTATCTGGAAGTCACTTCTGCATACATCTTTCCATATGCACAGAACATTTTCTGTACATTTGGCTCATACAATGGTGCCAGTTCTTCAAGCAAAGAGATCTCAGGAAGTCGAGCATGGAAGAGCATGAGAATATCCTAAGCTCTGGTTTCCAATTATCTGGACTCAAATATTTGACTCTTGTGATTTACTAGACACATCCTGTTGAGCAAACTAATTACTCTAGTTTTTCATTTGTATAGCTATATCACAGTGACAGATACAGCATCTACTCCATGGTGTAGGTATTAGAACTTATATAAAGCAATATGTATACTTTGTGATAATAATAAATCTGTAGCCAATGTCCCTTGAAAAACCACTTTGTGTCAAGAGTAATTCAGATTCTAATTAGTGCCGTTTATACTTAAAATCACTTAAGATTTTTACAGGCCTTTTTTTAAAATTCTAATACATTTTCAATTAGCAGACAATTTTAAACCACATAATTTGTCAATAGTGATGTGTTTTGCTGAGGCTGGTTTACACATAGAATATCTTGTATTTTCTCCATGCTATCATTCTGTTGAATATCTCATCATCAAGGATTCAGATCAATCCCCTAGTTATCTGTTCATTTTATCATTCAATACACCTTCATAGAAGTATTTTATTCTTAATATGGAGTCCATTTGAGAACAATGAGGCATATAATTGTCCATTGGCAACAAGGATGAGAAAAACAAACAACAACAACAACAACAACAACAAAAACCCAAGAGCTCAGATCCACTAAGTTATTCATTTTGACTATCAAGTTGTAGAAAGTCAACAGCAACAACAAGGTCTTTTCAATTTTCTAGTTCTTAAGCACTTGATTTCAATTGCTAAATATCTCTGGTTGGTGTATCACAATAAAAGTTAGCACTTGTTTCTTATGCATGCATTTCCTGGAGTTGGGATGTGTGTCCCTTACTGCTTTCCCCTTCCATTCCTCTCTACTAGGCAACTCTGTCTCCTCTATTTGCATTACCACCTTGCAGTAGCTCAGAGCTTTGCCCTGGATGGGAGTTTCAAGGTCCTACATTGACCTTTCTTTAACATCTATCCAATTTAAAGCAGTTGACATTTTCAGCTTTATATTTTGTATTTCTACATGCCAGTCAGATCCTTCCCAGTAGATGGTGAGCTCCCCACGATAAGAGGAAAACATCATGGCTGAGATATAGTTTACTTCCAACTTGATCCACAAAGTTACAAGAAGAGGCCAAATTTTCTCCCAAAATGTAGGCTGTTTCCCATATAAGTAAATCTACTGTAAAGGATTTGACTGCACTGAACTTTTGAAAGCTATATAGATGTTGTTGAAGACTCTACATAAGAATTTTGTGTATTCTCCTTAGTAAAGCTCTGATTCCATAGCTATTAGTCTTCACATTGTCTTGCTTCCAGGTGTAAAAACCCAGGCATAGAAATGTGCTTATTCACTGTAAGTCACACAGCTATTAATGAGGAAAGACGACATTTGAACCAAGTCCCTCTGACTGCAGAGTTTGTTTCAGCCACCATTAGATCCAAAAGGATAGCCAGAAGACGAGGTTGTTCACACAAGACTATGTATCTTTGGAGAAAGTGCATTGAGGCTAAATAGCACTCATACATTAAGAAACAATTCAAGGCCTATATTGCAACAGGATGCTTTCCGCAGAAGGGAAAGGAAAATCAGCCTCCAGTGGGGCTCCAACATCAGAAAAACTGCACACGGGCATCAGTTACCACGGATGCTACAATGGGAGAAGATGTGTACTTACTCTGAAGAAGCTGCAAATATGAACATACACTGGCAAAAGTCTATAGCATGAATTGTTAGAAGGTCTTATTAATAAATACAAACCCGGGAGCCAGGTATTGGGGTAAATGCTAAAAGATCAGAGAAACAGAACAAGTCACAGCTAACCTCACCTCACCAGTTTCTCAGCTGATTTTGTTTCCTCAAACTGGAAGCCTCTGTATCCTCATCCAAATGGATCTCAGCTGAACTGCTGTTAAAAGCCTAAAAGCTTAGCAACTGAGTTCCTGGTCCTCTGGCCTTATATACCTTTCTGCTTCCTGCCATCAAAAGACAGCCAACAGTGGCCATTGTCTTCATCAACTTTATGAGTGGTCCTCTAAGCACCCTAGGACATTGCTGCACCATTGACATATGCCCACATTTCATCCTTCACTTTCCACTGGAGTCATTTCCTTTTCCTGTCATCTCATCCAAGGTTCAATATCATAGTCCTAGGAAAGTCTTCCTTAGACCATGTAGAGAAAAGGCTCACGGTCAAATTGTTTAATATATTGTTAAGGATAATTAATTTAATTATCCTTCTGCTATAAGGAAAACAGTATAGACAGAGCTAGTTCTAATACCAAGTTGTGTGATGATGGATGTTGCAAACTCTGTTTAGGGACACACCATTCACTACTAGTTTGTCACATGGGGATCTCATTCTAAAGTTTGCTCCACTGACATCCAGATTCTAAACAGGTCAACTTAGATAGCCATAAAACTCTATCAAGAGAAGGCATGGCTTGAATCAGTCCAAAAGGTTCTGAGGGGCAGGAACCTTGAGAATGGTCCAAACATTTGAATTGGCCTGTTCTGGAATACAGGAAATCAGTTTGTAGAAAAGTTAATGTGAATTTACTTTGTTATTTCTTATCACTGTCTCCAGTACCCAAAGCACTCTGGACAGTGAATACTTAATTCCTGTAATGAAAATAACCTGTAACCCCACGGTGTTTTGAGCATCTGGATCCTTCCAGGCGGTAGCAGTGGACTGGAAAGGGTACATGTTATGCTTCTGCCTTCTGTTCACCCCGCTTAAAAATCAAGGTGAACCAGGGAGAGAGTGCAGGGCCAGCAAGAGTTAATGACTTGTCTCTAATCTTAAAAACCACTAACACCGGCTTAGAATAAGATTAAACTATTTAGAGTTAGACTTACTTATCCTTTCCTCTTTTTATTTAAACACATTTTTTTTAATCTATCCCTAGGAAGATCTGACAGGGTAAGAGGGGGAAGAAACGGAATGGCAAACAAACCAGATATTTAGATGTAAATATAAAATCCACACTAGTTCTGCATTCAAGAGGTAAGGGATTTGACAATCATTACCCTGGAAGCAGCTCTAGCTAGCTGCAGATTTCCCGTTTGCTCTGCCCATTTCCAGCGACAGAGCCATCATGAAGAAGGATGTTCAAAGACATCGCATCTATAACCTTTGCCAAAGGCACACACAATCTTTGGAAGGAAGACTTTTATTTTCGCTGTCACCTTTAATGCCGGATACACCAGCTGAAAGCTGAATTCCAAATATAAGGTCACTGCTCAGAGACTTCCTAAAGACAGAGAGCTTGGAAAGAAATCCTTTCTGAATGTCATTTTCGCTTCAGTTCACAGTGTCCTGATCCAACCAAGATACACTAATTGGCTTTGCTGTCAGCAGAAAAAAAAATGAATAAATAAATCCTTATTTACTAACATCCCCCAAAGAAGCACTCGCTCCCATAATGAGCCTGGGATTCAGCTGAAGATAATTAATTGAGATATAAACAGAAAATGTCCAATTCCTTTGTTTTTAAATTGTATGAAAGACTATGTTCTTTCTCTGAACAAAAGAATGTGCTGTCTTTTGTCACATCTGAGGTTTAAAAAGAAAACATTAAGACATTCAAAGTATGAGACTCTTATTCTGTGATTTTTTCCCCATACTTTGAGAATTTAGTGCTTTTATTATTTTATAATCAAACTTACACAGATTAACTAAATAATTCCCTTTTACTTCTTGTACTACATATGGCAAGATCAAGTGTTTCAATCTAATGGTTTGCTGACCACATTTATCTTGCAGATGAGTTTTATTTTGTGTGAGCAGAATGTTGAGGGAAAAACACAAATGAGCTACCTGAAAGTGAAGATCCCACCCTACTTCAGACTATTTCACCAAAGCAGGCCCATCCTTGTGAAGAAAATGGCTCCATTGAAGCAGTTTCTACCGCCTGTTAATGAAGCCACACAGCTCTTCCCTGCAGGATCCTCCCAGGCTAGTGAACCGCTCCATATTTTCCTGGGTGGCCCACAGGCCAGATCAACATCACTTACACATTAGAAACATGAATTCACCAGCCTCGTTATCCAATCATAATTATCCAATAAAAAGTACAATGGAAATACAGATTCACTGGCCCCATTGTCCAATCAGAATTGTAGGAAAAGAGGTCCAGCTATCCAAGTGTTAGCCACGCCAACAGGTGGTTCCTCTGCGTAGTAGAACCTGAGCAGCCCCACGTGATGCCAAGACAATCATTGGCCTACCTTCTATTAACTGGGAGCTCTGTACCACTAAAGTAGCTTAGTGAACAGTTCTGTTTCCCTGGACCTGCTTTACCCTAGGACTCCAGGAAGAGTAAAGAGAAATCATGGTCTTTATCATTGTGTTAATCATAATTGATATAACCCCTCTATACAACCCCCACCTTCATACAACCCTAGATTCTGTTGTAAGTACTCAGTTGTTTTGTGACCTGCCATAAAAATGTTGACTCAATAATAGTGAGTGGGGAAAAAAGGCCACTGACACATTTAGTTATTAGTGAGGTATTCCTGATTTGTTTTGCTTCAGTGGATCAATGGAAACGGCCAGATATATTTCTTTGTTCTCTGGATCTCTGCTATTTAGCCACTCTGATTTTATCTCCCCCTTAAAGGGTAGCAAACCAGTAAAACTGGGAGAAGAGAAAATATTTTGTTTTTTTCCTTCCCCAACCACATTTAATCCCACAAGTCCTCTGGCTACAGCCACTTGCATATATTAGAATGTAATGTGAGATCTCTCCCAGTAGTGAAGGAGGCTCATCGTCTTTCACATTGCCATTCAAAGCTAGATCCCCCTCAGCCTAAAGAACGCAGCTTCAAATGGCAGGCCCTCTGAGCAACATCAGGGACAGATAATAGCTCCATCAGATGCTATGTAAAGTAACTTGGCTAAACTCTTCATTACCATTTGAAAACATGAGATGCTTCAAAATCGCTTTAGGTCTTTTAAAATCTCATCTTCCACTCTTCACAGTACTGAGATCCAGCAAACTAGAGTCACGCCTCGACCTCAGATTCAAATAGTATTTCATGTCTCTCTCAGATCACCCAAAGCCGAGAAGTCTAATTGTTCATGCTCAATTGATTTGTGTTACTTGGTTGCTCTCACATGGGCAAAGTGGACTGTCCCAAGGGAGGGCAGCCTCTGTAAAAAAAAAAAAAAAAAAATCCAATTAGCAACTGGTAGTTACAGTAATTGAGGAATCAGCCCTGAGCTTAAGGTATTGATTCATGTTGATGCTATTATATATATGCCATGAAATTCTTTGATAGTTAAACCGTCACAGAGATCTACCGAGGTAATATTATACACACAATAATATTTCACACAACACCTTAGATTTGTGAGCACATTTCACAATGTATGCAATTCTCAGCTCCACCAAAATTCACACACAGCGATTCTGAGATTGCTGGTGCCAAGAATTTCAGTGTGGAGTCCTAAGTATTTTCCTGTCTATAACTTTAGAGTAAATAAAACAATCTTTCATGAAAACTGGGTTTAAAATACAGACTTGACCTGAAACTAGGACTGCCAGTGTCATCTCTGAGGTTCACAGGAGCATGGATATAGGGAAACCATGTGTTGCATGCAGATAAATGGTTCCCAACCTATGGGTCTCGACCCATTTGGCGAACCTTTATATCCAAAAATAATTACATTATGATTCATAATAGTAGTAAAATCACAGTTATGAAGGAACAACAAAAACAGTTTTATGGTTGGGGGTCACCACAACATGAGGAACTGTATTAAAGGGTCACAGCAATAGGAAAGATGGGAACCTCTGCTGTAGCTCCTCAGCATTGAGCATCATCTTTACCTGACAAAGGAAAGTCTTACCTGAGGATATCTACAGGCTACATCAGTGAAGGCCCTAGCTTCCTGGGGCCACCAGAGAGAAATGCTGCTGCAAAGCACTCAGTGCTGAAGAAAAATCACCCAAAATCAGACACTTAAATAACCATCCTGAAATGACTCACATCTATAAATTAGAGAGTCCATCACAGACAAGGTGCAGGACTCAGGGGAGCACATCAGGGTGACCTCTGACTTGTGTTAGATGAGGTGCACACTGCTCGTGTTGCATTTGAGCTCTCTGATTCTGGTTGCTGGCTACCCTGCTTCATAGAACATGTGCTCCACCCTTCCTCTGTGGGCATTCTGCACTTGTCACTTGTCAACAGAATTAATTCCTAGTCTCAGACTAATTTTCTTTATTGATCCCAGACTTTCCTCAGCTTGCAGTCCAACTCTGCCACATGTGATTCCCCAGCAATCTCCTTTATTTTGCCTCAGGTCCGGTTCCATTCTTTCCCCTTTTCCCTGTTTCACAGCCTGTGAGACAGACTGCCCAAGAATGGGTTAGTTCCAGGAGAACAACTATCCTACTGCCTGTTGAAGAATTTACTCAGTGATCACCTAGTCTTGAGAAAGCACAGCTTTGAATCTGTTTTTGTTGTTGTTTATATTGTGGGAAAGACCTCTGTATATCATGTGAAGACTTTACTCCTTCACTCATCATTTTCAAAGTGGCAATAATCCATCTCACTAGGATGGCTAAGACTAAAGATGTGGAGACAGGAGTAGAAGGGAGGCGGCATCTGTGATGCGGTCCTTCTGGACCTCAGCAATCTGCTAGGGGTGGAAAGCCAAGCTCAGCTGTCTGAGGCAGTGTAAACTTAATAAATCAGGAGCTGGGAATAAATCAGCAAGCGCCTGGGGGACCTCTACCTAACACGTATGCTTCTGAATAAGATCTAACTGTAGCCAACAAGCCCAAAGTGAGTTTTTTTCACAAGAGCAATCTTGTCATCTTATGGTAAAGTTCAGCTTAGATTATTCACTCTGCAAATGGTTAGATGGTATCTATTCTATGCCAGGAGAATTGCAAGTCAAATTCTGCCTCTGCCCATATGTAGCATGTGTGCTGGCAACAAGAAGGATGCTCTCTAAGAAGCAGCTGCTCCATTTGCCCTCTGACTCTAGGATCTATGGTTCTTGCTGAAAAGGTAAGAGTTTTCCGAGACAACAACAGCATTGACAAGAGCACAGTCTTCTTCAACTGTGTAACTTATTCAGGACAATGTAGATTGGAATTCCAAGGCAAGAGCAGGAGCTATAGAGAGCAGGACCCTTTTCATGAAAAGCCTCACATTCTTGCCAAATCAGAACTCTTAAAATCCTGGTAATGCGATGAACACAGATTAGCTGTAAGCTTTTCTTTGGCTTTGGATTAAAGCCCAAAATTAACTAAGATTTCTTTTTCCTTTTTTCATTCTTCAATGGGCACTCAAGCTTCAGAAGCAAGAGAAAGCAGACTACATATACTAGAAAAGAACCATATTCTCTTTCCTGGAGATCAACTACTTCCTAGACCTACTTTGGGGTACTGAACACAGTGAAAACTGTGTGTTGATGACCATTCTCACTGCTGTGAGGAAAGAACTTAAGAGAAGAAGCATTTGCTGCTGCCCGAAATGCCAGGGTACAGTCTGTCATAGCAAGGAAGGCATGATGACAGGAGAATGAAGCAGCTGGTCATGTTGTATCCACAGTCAGTGAGCAGAGCAAGTGAGATGAAGTGTCTCTCTGTAGGCCTTCTTTTTATTCACTCAGTGATCTCAGCCCAGGAAATAGTGCCATCCATATTCAGGATGGGTGTTCCCATCTCAGTTAATCAAATCTAGAAATTCCTCACAGGCATGCCTAGAAATTAGTCTGCTGGGTGATTTTAGATCCTGTCAACTTGGCAATTAATGTTAATTATCACACATAATTCATAACTAATTATCTAAAACTATGCACATCCAATATATAGTAAAGACAGAGAAATAATACTAACTGCATCAGCGGATCATACCTACAGCACTGTGGTGAGGAAAGCTTCCTACTTGAGGTTGCTTCCCATGCCTCCTCCAATCACTACTGGTGCATCTTTATTTGGGGGATAAAGTACATTTGTTATCTCATTATATTCATGTGCATAGAGTTATAAAAATGATGTACCATTCCAATAGCTTTGTTTATGGTGGTATGCCAGGCAAATATTTTTATTTTCTAATGAGTACTTGGGTTTTATTAGCCAGCATTAAAAGTGGGGCAGAGTGATTGGAGATCCGAATCGAGATATTCCCCAGTACAAGGAGATAAGACACAGATGCTAATGGAAGCTCTGGGGATAGTTTTCCGGGCTGTTGAATGTAATTTCTCACATCCCCAAATGGCTATAAGAGGGAAACACCCTGAAAAGAATTCTCTAATGGCTGTGTGTATGCAGCAGAGGCTCATTGGGAAGTTAATGTGCTATGCAAAGCAGATATTCATTCATTCATTCATTTGGTATGGTGTAATGTATTCAGCTGTGCATTAGACCTTGAGTGCCTCGGTCTGCCTATCCTGCTTCTGGTCTGGAAATTCTCATCTTCACCATCATAGTGTCTGACCAGAGATTACATCTTCTCAGTGCCTCCACAAAGCTTCCTGACAATCTCTCTACTCATAGCTACAGGCAAGTGTCTGTTGGAATAATTAGTATACTCACCAACTCCTTTGTCTACATCCTTGTATACATCACTGGATTGCTATTTCTTCAAAGCAGACAACATACTCTGCTCTCCATTCTACTTATTCCAAAGTCCCCCTTAAATATACCTATATATGAAAAATCATCCCCCTTAACCCACCCTCTCCTTTGTTCTGGTACTTTAATGGACATTTGATGAATGAAAAGACAAGTAAACAAAGCAAAAGATCCTGGTTGAGTCTGGAAACCCCACTTGATGTCATCTTGTGCTTTCAACAAGGGAATTTAGTCAGTAGAAGTTTTGTGGCCTAGAATTCATTCATGATATGTATAGTATTGTGACACTGATTAAAATACATGCATCTATTTTCAAACTCTATACATTCTTGAGGAAAAGCTGGGAGGAGCAAAGACTAGGCAAGCATACATGAATATTGTTTAAACTGAAGGTACAAAATTCGAAGACAATATATATTCTGATGAAGGTAGCATAGCTACTAACTTCTAACTTTCTAACTTCTTTTGACAACCCATGACTCCATGTTAATACAGAAAATTCAACCCAATATCTCAGAACATCCAATGTGTTGCTGTGACTTTTTCTCAATTACCACTTCCAAATTCTGGCTATAAGCTTATTGACTGTTTGGAGAGTATCATCCAGAAAAATCTCATCTACTTACCTGCTTTGAAGCTGGGACTCCACCAGATGGTCTGGTCTTTATCAGTAGTTAGATCCAGAGCTCTGAGACACAGGTCTTTGCCTTCCATTCCTGAGAACACTAGCTGAAGCAGTGTTGCTTCCACACAGGACCCACTGCATACGGTCAGTCATCTTGAGAAAATGTCCTCAATATGAAAGTGGGAATCTCATAGAATCACAAAATAGCTACTTTCCATGAAGAACTTGTGTGATACCAGACCCGTTTCCTTCCTAGTTATTGTTTATTACATGTACCACATAGTCTCTTGCAATAATTTGGCACAAACACCATGGCTATCATCGCCAAATAAAAAGAACACAATAATTAATTAGACAACTGTATGGAAATTAATCATGTCCCATTCTGATTTCACTTGGATTAAAATGCACAGCAACATTACAGATCATCCCCTACCCAACCTTGAAATAATAGTACACCCTGCAAACCCTACTGAATGGGTCATTGGGTGAGCTGTAATCCACAAGCCAAGCAAATCTTGCCATCATTAAAGAACATGTTTCATGTTATCTTTACTTTCACATGTCAAGGACTAGAAAACACAAATTCCGGTGGCTTTATTATCTACATTACAAATTGCTTATAATTTCTTGATGCGCTGCCCATGATATGAGAAGACAATGAGGAAGCTAGAGGTGGATCTCTTGTCAAAATGATGCACTGCCTGTATGTTTAATGTAAGAAAAATAAAAATGACATGATTTTGAAAATATACCAATGAGATGCCTAGACTTAATTTGGGGCTTGAAAGCAGAGAAAATGTCACATCATCACTAACAAAGGTCGACTGAAAGAGCAAGCTTGTGGAACTGCCTGCCTCCTGGCCTTCTCAAAGGCGAAGCCTTCATCACTGTGAGCTGGCTGAGTTGCTCAGGGAACAAAAAATAAATAGAAGAAGAAAAATATCCAAAACAATTGGATGCTGTGCTGCAAAAATGTGCTCCCCAAATGAAATGTGTGGCTACCACTGTCGCTTTGTTGTGCGTCTGCACATTCTGAGCCGGAGGTGCCTGGAAGCCAGTCTTCAGAACAGGCTGGGCAAGCAGGAGGAGATGTGCTTCCTTTTTCTTTCCCTCAGGCCTCCTCAGCTGGAAAATCCTCACCTCCAGTGTTAAGCTCCATGCTGGGGAGATAGCTCAGTAGATAAAAGGCTTCCTATGTGAGTGTGAAGAGTTCAACTCTCTGGCACCTATGTAAATGCTGGATGGGGGCAGGGCCACCCTGTGATTCCAGCACTGGGGAGGCAGAAGGCAGAGAAAGGAATACCCAGAGCAAGATGGCTAGCTGAGCTAGCTGCATGAGTGAGTTCTGGACACGGTTGAGAGAGCCTGCCTAAATGAATAAGGTAGAAAGCAAAGGAGGAAGAAAGATTCCTTGAGTCAGACTGGGAGTATATGGCAGGCACATAGCATGCATGTGTACCCACACATTACTCACATGAGCCCACAGTGTGTGAACGTGCATATAAGTATGCACATGCAAAAATAAAACAAAATATTAAGTACAGCCTGAGAAGTCCTGCTCCCTGTCACCTACCTGACTTTGGTGGCCTTATTGTGGCTCTGCTCTTCCCTTGCTTCTTACCATCTCACAGCACCTCCTTATTGCCAGCTTAGGACTTTCCTTATTTTAATCTCCTTATCCCTTCATCTATTTTGGAATTCTCAAGTATTATTTCTTTAATATGTATGTTGCAGGGGAGATATCTCCAGAGGACAGAAGTATATGTAGAGTCCACTGGCGCTGGAGTTACAGAAAGTTTCGAGCTGCCCTACTTGGGTGCTGAGGATTGGACTTAGGTCTTCTGGACAAGCATCAAGTGCTCTTAACCACTGAGCCATCCTTCCAACCCCAACTAATTTTTTCTCCCAGTAGTACCCCTTATCTATAGCACTATAAGTAACATTAAAAGACATAGTCTCATAATACATTAAGTATAAAAACTTCCATTTAAATCGGTGCCAATAGCCCATGTAATCACTTGACATTCTTTTTGTTGTTGTTTTTGAAGTAATTCATATAAGATAGGTTCCAAGTTGGTATCTGGATGTGGAGGGATGAATGGATAGTTGTGGCAGGGTTCTAGTTTGGTTGCAAAGAAGACATGAAAAGCAAATGTTTGTCTACTGTTGTTGAAGACTTAGCTTTAGGGGTCAAATAAAACATGCTATATGTGACTTCCTATGTTCTTACTAATTGCACAATTGAGCTATGTGAAATTCAGAGACAGGCAAAACAGTTTGCCCCAGAGCATGGTTTTATCAAGTGACTGAACTATTATTCAGGTTAGGATGTCTGCATTATTGACATGTGTACGCAACAGGGATTCAGTTAGAATGGAAGAGAAGTAAGAAAAATTGATCAACTAGAATCCATGATCTTCCCATATACATTGCCCACACATTCCCAAATAAGACATGGAATTCTAGGATGAACATTTCAATCCTTTTGATTCAAACTTTGCAAACATAAGTAACATCAGATAGGTAACTGCTACTCCTGTGTCTCCGTCATGTTCATGACAGTTACCTTCCAATGTCTTCTTGAAAGGTGCCTTTGGCAGGAAGAATGAAAGTGAATGCCAGGAGAAGCTAGTGTCCTCTGCAAGGAGCCTCAGTTTCAAGTGTGAGGCAGGGAGCTTCTTCTGATTTTGGTATGCCTAAAAAGGTGGCTGTAACTTAACTTAAGAGAATCTAATCCAGCAAAAGGATCTATACCAGAACTCCTGACTTAAGTGAGTATATATTTAACCATAGTCCCCAACTTCTAAAGAAACATTTATGGCTTGTCCTCACTGATGTTGTCTACACCACCAGCTTCATAATTGTTTACTGTTGGTCCCTTTGTACACCGGTGGAGTTTTGATTGTTTGTTAGCCTGTTTGTTCATTTTAGTTGGTTTTATTGTACAGAGGATTGAACCTAGGGCCTCTTGCATGCTGGGTAAGCATTCTGCCACTAATCTGCATTTCCAGCCTTTTTATAATATTATATTTTAAAACTGGATTTTTACCAAGGTGCCCAGGTTGGCTTTGAACCCACACTTTAACCCAGGATGTCCTGAACTTTCAGCCTTCCTGCTTCAGCCTCTCCCATAGGTGGAATCAATGGCTTGTGTTCTCTGACCTAGCTATATCATATTCAGAAGTTTCAACAAGGTAATTCTGTGTCCTCAGCTGTGACTTCTGGTTTGTAACAATTCAAGAACACATGTATTTGTGCTGCTGAATTTTAAGGAATATCCACCCTGAAATCAAAGAACTAGTCAAAAATAATAGAGGAGGCCCTAGAGGCTTAAGTAGCTCTCTGTCTTAGAAACAGAGAGTGGCAGGGTACAGGGGGGTGGGAATGAAAGAGGGAAGGAATTAAAGGAAAACAGAGGAAACAAGAGAAGGAGGTAAAAGGGAAGGGGTGTTTGTCTCTATCTCCCTTTTACTCTATATAGACTGGACCCCTTTCTATACATCTCCTCTGTGCTCAGACTTGATTTCAACATGGCTGTGGCTGCCATGCAACAATGTGATAGGTAGTTAATTTTAATGAACGTGCAGTCAGTTTCAACTATGATGATGACTGCTAGGTTGATACCATTTGGGATAATAAATATCTGTAAAACATTATTAATATCACGTGATTGTTAAACTTCACTGTATGCTTGTGACTTTTTCCCTACTTAGCTTTAAAATCATTGCACAAATGTGTGTTAGAATACACACATGTTGTGTACAAATTAGAAAAGTTCAGTTTAATAGTACCCAAGACAACTAAAATTACCTTTTAAAAAAATTTCCCTTTGGGCCAGGCAGTGATGGCACATGCCCTTAATCCCAGCATGCAGGAGGCAGAGGCGGGTACATTTCTGTGAGTTCGAGGACAGTCTGGGCTATAGAGTCCCAAGACAGGCACCAAAACTATACAGAGAAACCCCGTCTCAAAAAACAAAACAAAACAAATATTTCCCCTTTGTCTTTTCTGTCCTAATCTCAAAAGATAAGTAAATGCTACCTGATTAGAGGTAGTATCCTCAATCTCATAACTCATCAAGATTGAAGCTACTGCAATTCAGAGACAGCCAATTGCAGATGGCTTGCAAAAGGTATGATGAATACAAAGCTTCCACTGAATCTATGGATCCTGCTATGGATCCTGTTGTAGAACTTGTGTTCTCTGGGTATGATATGCTCATTTCTATCTTGAAATCAGAGTATCTGTGATTACCTGCCTAAAACTCTAACAGAACTGGGCCCATTAGCGTTCTTTAAGGGAACTGGGGGAGGGATCAGAAGTTTCACAGGATATAAGACATTTCCCATTCCTAAGGACATATAAATCATTAAGAAATGTTGGCAGTGGGAGTATTCTTGAGTGATGTAAGTGCCTTTACATTGCCTATGTTTGTGTAAGTAACCTGCCCCTCCTCATAGTTCTGTAAGCCACCTCTAACCAATTCTTCTCTAAGTAACCTCATCCATGATATTGTAAGTGATTCCTTCCCCAAGAAGTCCTGTAAGCAACCCCCCATGAAGGCTTCCCTGAGTAATCTCTCCTCTATGCTCCTGTAATAAAACATTCAATCATACTCCTGGAAGTAACTCCAATTCACTCAGTGGTTCTCCAAGATAGACTGGGTAAAATCATTTCTTTGGTATGTCATTGTCTTTTTTATCTGAGGTGAATAGACATTCCTCAGGAAATGTCACTCAGTATATGGTATGCTTGGTCCTCACCTAACAGTTTGTGATTAATAGTTAATTATCGAGGCTCTGGACCTAAGCAATCTCATTATCTAGTGATACCAGATCTGTGTGGGGAGGATCAATAATAATACCTTTATGGTAAATGTGGCCTATCTGCAGAACCAAATCTTCAAGATCAGTAAAGGTGAAATTTACTGAGAAATAGGATCTATAAATTTTAGATACTTGAGTCAATACAGCATCCTATACATCAGAACACACTTGAAATTCTGAGTTAATTACCACATGATTAAGAGCCCTCAAAGGTTGAAAAGGCTTATGCTTAAGATATACACAATAAGTCTGGGGAAAATCCACCCAGCAGAGGGGGCTGTAAGCTTAAGAGTTCTATGTGCCACAATATGCAAATTGAGCAAATCTTACCGTTCTATTTATTGATACACTAGCAAATACTTATAGAAAAAGTGTAAATATATCTATGTATCAAGCATGTATATATCTCTATACATATGTACATATATCTTCATCTATGTGTATATGCATAATATATTCATCTGCTCTGTATACTTTTACAATCATTGACATATAATGATTAAACTTGGGAATCGGAGAGTAGATGTAGAAAAATCGAAGAGAAGGATGTATTTATTTTCAAGAACAGATATAAAGGTAAAAAGGAAGAAAATGTGAGGAAATATTTGACTTACTTATCCAAAAGCTTAAATGATTCTAAAATTTTATAGGAAGCTCATGATTATAGAATGAATGAGTCTCCACAGCCCTCATAGTAGAGTTAACAAGTTTGCCCTGCACTTGGACAGTTCTGACTTACTTTCCAGTGTGGTTCTTTGGTTTGGGATGTAGTAGAGCAGCAGCTAACATCCATATTTATTTCCAAAAGTCTGGAGCTACTCATTGCTATTCAGTTTGTTCTCCAAGTAACTGACTGCAAGACCTAGGGATCAAGACTCCAAATGAATCAGGAAGGAACAGGGACTCACACAGAAAGGTGATTGGTAAGAGACTTAAGATAAGTTCTGAAAGCCTATTTGCAGTCAAACACATTGATTAGTTGTAACAAACAACTTTTCTGATCTATACACAATGGAGTCATTAATCTCTGTTGTCCAAAGACATGTAAAAACAAAGCATTAAGTGTAACTCTTAGAGAAGTCATTGATAGTTAAATGGTGGGGAGCTGTCCTTTCCTCTGTAAAGAATAGCACAGAAAGCCAGCAGTCAGAGAAGCCTGAGTCCAGGAGGGCAGGGTTTGGAAACAGGCACTCTAGAGTGAAGAAACTTGAGACTCAGTAGGGCATAAGCAGATGTCAGAGCCAAGAGTGAGGACTCGCTTTAATTGGACCACTGTACGGGTTCCCATGAGGTTGTGTGAGGTCTCAACAAACTTGCACTATAAGAGAGAATTTAAAAATTCTTCAATTTTGGTGGTGAAACCTCCAAACACACTCCAAACATCCTAAGTGTTATTATTTGCACTTAAAAAAAAGTTCTCTCCTGGCCCCATCTAACTAAAGTAAAATGCACAAATGATAAATTGCTTCTTTGCTGATTCCTGAATGCTTTTGCCAGTGAATACATTTTGCCAGTTTACTCTGTAAACTTTCCATGGGTAGAGTGGTTATTTCAAAATATTTTCAGTGGTTTCTTTATAGTAGAAAAACAACAATTTAAGTTTTTGCAATGACCTTTTCATTTGCCTTTAAAAGGTTTCTTGATTTGATCAATTGATGAAATGGGGAGCTCTGTGGACAATTCAATGCCACTGCTTCCACTGGTGTGAGTCACTAGATTTCATTACAGTCATTTAATAAGTGGCCAGTATTTGACAATGTAAATTTCTACTTTCACAAGCCTTAAATATATACAACATAGTAATTTCCTTTAAGTATTGAAAAAAGTTTAAACCTAATACAGACTATAAAACATATATAGTTAATATAGTGCTTGTAGATGAAAATAGGGTGAGAAAAGTTATGCAAGTTTTCAAAAATAATTCATCAGACCTATAAGTAGCATTTAATCTTTTGATTCTAATTCTTCTGTTTCTTCTTAGGTTAAAAACTTAAATTTTAATTTTAAAGATAAATTTTGCAACAATAATAATAATAACTCTAATATTTGGTTACTGGATTTTTAAGTGTTTTCAAACTTTAAAGTATTTAAAGCAATGTTTCAAGAGTAAGGTTAACTAACTATAGGTTAAAATTTACTTGGCATACCACTGAGCATATGATGGGGTGTTTCAACTAGTTGAATATAATGGTCAGCAAATGTGGTTTAAAGCTTGTATTATTCAAAAACGACTTTATAGGGTCAGAGTTCACTTCAGATAGTATTCATTTAAAAGGCTTCGTGGACATATGTTTCATAATACCATTGATAGATATGTAGGAGGGGAATGGAAATCTCCAAGAGTGTTAGAGCATAGCTTTGGTGGTAGGTGCTTGGCTAGCATGCACAAAAAAACAAAAAGACAAACAAAAAAAAACCCTGTGTTTAATTCCCAGCACTGCAAATAACAACATAAAATCATTTGGCTCTAAATAAGTTTAGAATTATGTTTCCACAAACCACACATACTGGTTCTCAGGGTCACTTCTACAAAACAGAAGCCAGGATAGAACACAATTAGACAGATACTACACATGATAAAATGAACTCGTTTTCTTTCTCTGTGATGCCTCAGTGATTGAGTGAGACTGGGTATGGAGCTGGTTGAATGGGTTGACAGCATCCGACCTTGATCCGGAAGAATCACATCAAAGCTTCTGATGAGGAAAGAGCACTGGTCACTTTTGTTCTTGTGAAGACAGAAGCAACTTTAGGGAGGAGAAGCGCTTTATTTTGGCACTGGGTTTGAAAAGATACTTCCTGGGAAGGAGGCATGGAAGCAGGCAAGCCCATGGCACTAGGAACATATGGCAAGGACTCCTTACTTTCTTATCTTTCAGTGGAAAAGGAAGCCAAGCTTTGACAAGAAGCAGAGCGGGGCTGTATACATCAAGCCCCTCCTACCAGTAACTGACTTCCTCCAGTAGAGCCCCACTTTGTAAGGGTTCCATAAAGTCATGAAACAGGTACTGTTGTACCCGTTTCTTGAAACCCCCAGAGATCACCAAGGAGCCAGTTTCTGATGCAAGCACATAAGGGTCCTTTTATTCAGGTTCAACCTGGGCCACAGCATGGCAGATGGAAGGAAATGTGACAGCAGCCACGAGCCCAGGTGTAGAGGGTTTTTATAGGGAAAAACCACAAGCCAGGAATTGACAACTTGGGATTGGATAGAAGCACCAAGGTGATTTTTTTGAAACTATTGGTCTAGACTTTTGGCAGGGAACCACAACCTGCTGAACAGGATTATCTGGAGTGCTCAGCAGGATTATCTAGATATCTCCAAGGGCCATAAACCACAGACAGGATCCTGTTAAGCTTTTCTTTTCTGTATAAACAGTAGACAGGATGTCTGCAGGAGTATCTGGATCCTGTTAAGCTTTCCTTTAAACAGCAGACAGGATGTCTACAGGAGGATACTGCTCTGTATCCGTTCCTGAGCCTGTAAAGCTGTTTAGGCCTTCGCAGTACAAAGTGGTCAAACATGTAGGTCTATGATGGTGGGAGACATGGTTTAACATTCAAATCCTAACAGGAGAGTAGTAAACAACAAAACGAAGTGATACATCATGTTTGCACAGGACACAGTCAACGAGCCCACTGTTCTCAGTAAGAACAGGTGAAGACAACGCAGGAGACATGAAAACCACGCACGACGCTTCCTTTCTGCACAAGCTACACACCTCTTTCCTTTTCCTTTTTCTTTCCAAAA